>NW_022196900.1:108558426-108565590 GCF_008632895.1 Mastomys coucha
CGGGCAAGGGAGGGGGAGATCCCGGGGCAAGGGAGTGGAGAGATCCTGGGGCAAGGGGGCGGAAAAACCCGCAGCAACAAGGGAGGGCAGGTCGCAATCTTCAGTTGCTGGAACCAAAGGTCAATAATGTCCTCTACACCCACAAATATTCTATTAGACTACACATGTTCTCTCAGGGCTGTAAGTGTAAACTAGTAATTTTTCACTAGGCCATGGCTCCCGGCACTCCAGGATCAGTGACAGATCCTGCCTCAAAAAACAAAACTGGAGAGCAGTCAAAGAAGACACCCAACTTTGCCCTTTGACCTACACACACACACACACACACACACACACACACACACACACACAGGGACAGGCATGCATACACAATGCCACATCTGCAAATAAAAATATTCCAATATCTCCCTTATCCAAGGTCCCTAGAGTGGTGACTTTTTTTTTTTTTTTTTTTGAGACAGGGTTTCTCTGTGTAGCCCTGGCTGTTCTGGAACTCACTCTGTAGACCAGGCTAACCTCAAACTCAGAAAAATCTGCCTGCCTCTGTCTCCCAAGTGCTGGGATTAAAGGCGTGCACCACCACCGCCCTGCCGAGTGGTGACATTCTTAAAGACAGATAGCAAATTGTGGTTCTAGGGTCCAGGGAGTGGGTGTTTAATGGGGGCATAGCATCCATGTGGAATGGAAAAAGCACTCTTCAGCCGGGCAGTGGTGGCGCACGCCTTTAATCCCAGCACTTGGGAGGCAGAGGCAGGTGGATTTCTGAGTTCGAGGCCAGCCTGGTCTACAGAGTGAGTTCCAGGACAGCCAGGGCTACACAGAGAAACTCTATCTCGAACCCCCCACCCCCCGAAAAAAAAAGGAAAAGAAAAGAAAAAAGCATTCTTCAGGAAATGGTGGGAACAATATCCTTTGTTTTGGTTTGGTTTTTATTTGCACTCTTGAGACAGGTCTTGTGTAACCTAGACTGGCCTTGAATTCCCTGCATAGACCTTGACTCCTGTGCTTCCTAGCTCCCAGCGAGGGGTTACATAAGTATAACCTGACAGTATAAATGTTATTATTTATTCATTTATTTATTTATGAGCAGGGTTTCTCTGTATAGCCCTGGCTATCCTGGAACTCACTCTGTAGACCAGGCTGGCTTCTAACTCAGAGAGATCCACCTACCTCTGCTTCCTGAGTGCTGGGATCAAAGGTGTGCGCCACTACACTCAGCAGTATGAATGTTCTTCATGCTCCCCATTTGTATTGCTTAACGAGATCACCATGGTCGATTTTAAGTGTTTTTTGCTGTCTGCAATGCTCACTTGAACCCAGGGCCTCTGCATGCTAGCCAAGTGTGCTCCCGTGGAGACAGCGCGTGGAGACAGCGCATTTCCACTTTGGCAATATATACTTCTAAGGCTTTACGCCACCCTATGTGTATTTCATTTGCACTTATTTATTATTATTTGTGTGCATGTGGTGGAGATCAGGGACAACCTTCAGGACTTGGTTCTCTCTTCCTATCATGTGGATTCCAGGTATCACAAACTCAAATTGTCAGGCTTAGTGACAAGTGCCTTTGTGTATTTGTAGTTTTACCACAATTAAAAGAAAAGAAAAACAAAAACTGGGTGTGGTGGCCCACATATTTAATCCCAGCACTAGGGAGGCAGAGGCTGGTGGATCTCTACAAGTTAGAGGGCAGCCTGGTCGAAGCCAGCCAAAGCTACTTAGTGAGACTTTGTCTCTAATACCCTCCCCTCAGAAAGGATTTGTGTGTTTATGTGTGTGTGCTAATGATAATTTTTAAAAATTGTTTTTGTTTGCTTGCTTTTATTTATTCTTTATTTTTTACACCAGATTTCTCTATTCCTACTGGGCAGGAATAAATAAATAAAAATGAATTAAAACCAGGAACCAAGTGTTCTCCTCTCTGGTTCCCCTCCGGCGTCCTCGTGCAGAACTTCAGGTCACCTCCCTAACCACTGACTTCCCATTGTTCTTCCTCTCCATAGCTCTCCTGCTCCCCTGGAGTCCAGGCTGCGCGGAGTTAGAATTCTTGATCCTCCCAGGATAGCTGGCTTGGTTCAGATTCCTTGCAGAAGCGGCGTCGCAAGAAGCTTCCTCTTTTATTCCGTAAAATCTGCCCATTTCTCCGTGTCGTTACACCTTTGCACACACAGCCCGGCCGGTGCTTTGGGGAAGGAGCGAGCCTCCTCGGTGCCCCGCGGCTCCCCGCAGTCCTCATCCGACACGTGGCATCCCTTCTCAGCTCTGCAAGGCGAGGTTCTGCAGCCTCCCCCTGGTGGACGCTTCGCGTTGAAACCCAAAGTGGCCATTCGTTCCAGCCTGCGCCCCGTCAGCCCCGCCAGCTGGCGCCAGCCTGCAGAGAAGCAGCGGGAGCCATGGGAGGAAAGTTGCATCCTCCGCCTGGTGCAGCTATCTCTTCATTGCCTCCACGGGAAGTCCTTCCTTTGACTCCTGAAAGTATTCGGTTATTTCCGGGCAAAAATCTGTGGGGCTTAGGCCTCAGACACTTGAGTCCTAGTCTGTCTCATGTTCCCCTAGATCTTTACTGAGTCCCACTGAAGCAGGATAGAAGGACGGGAAAAATCATGCTGATGTGGAAGATAAAAGGAGTCCCTTGTTGAAGCCTAAGCTTCCAGGACGCACGCAGCACAATTGGCATTTGCTGGGAATATAAATATATATAACATATTTTTTTTCACATAAAAATGTTAAACTATCAATGAACTGGGGCTTAAAGTCTAAGGGTTACACTGTCTCTATGTTGGCCACCATGACAGGGAATGTTAATTGTGTTGAGATTCCATATGCTGGGATTTCAATCGGGTTTCAGAATGCTGTCCCCATCTGAGTGGTCCCATCCGCTTGAAAACCAGTGCTCGGCTTCCCGCCATCCCTCCCCTGCAGAGCAGCCCCGCCCCTTCGCGGAGTTGAGCCTCACTTCCGGCTTCCATTCAGTTGCCCTCTCCCAAGTGGCCTTCCTCCTCCTTGAGCGGCTGAAGGTCGAAAACGGTCATCTTACCACAGTCCTCACCTTGCATCCCGCCTGCCTTACTCACCAGTTATCTTGAACTGCGACTCTTCATCTAAAATGGCTGCTTCTGTTCCAGACGGAGTCCTTGCCCGCGAAGGGGACTTGCCCTAAGGCTTTCTACCTGGACGTTCTTATCTGCATCGCCCAGAGCCTTCCCCCCACCAACAGCCCCATCTCCTCTCTGATCACCGAGGTTCCCTACTGCCTAGATTCCTACCCACTATTGTGGAAAAATACCCTGAGGATAGCAAGGTAAAGAAGGAAGGCTTTGTGCTGATTCACAGTCCCGGGTTACAGCCCTCCAAAGCCCGGGAGTCTCCCCGCAGGGACGTAAGGACCTTTCCTTCTGTCCAGGCAATGGTGCCTCCCAGTTAGGGCGGATCACCTCTCCTCAATTAACTAAATGCAGATATTCCTTCAAAGGCATTGCCTGGAGCTTGTCTCGGGCTAGTCTAGCTCCTGTCAAACTGATACTTGACCAACACACTTTCTTAGAGTGACCTTCCTCTTACCCTGAGGACAGGTCTGGCCAGTGAGTGCGTGCGCTCGGGCGCATTCATGTGTGTGTGTGTGTGTGTGTGTGTGTGTGTGTGTGTTCGTTCGCAGGCGTGCAAGTGCACGAGTGTACATATTCATGCCATAATGCACATGTGAACATTAGAGAACAACTTGTGAGGAATCAGTTCTCTTCTTCACCAGATGGGGATTGAATTTATATTGTCAGAAGGAGAGCAAGGGCCTTTACCCACTGCGATCTTGCCAGCCCTCGAATTTTATTTATGTGTATGGAAATTTTGCCTGCATGTACATCTATGTACCACACACACACTTGGTGCTCACAGATGCCAGAAATGGGTGTTGGATCCCGTGGAACTGGGGTTACAAATGGTTGTTAGCTGACGTGTGGGTTCTGGGTCTTAAATCTGGGGCCTTTGGAAGAACAGCCAGTGGCTCTTAGCCATTTCTCCAGCCAACCAAACTCTGACTTTTAAAATTTGTCATTCAAGGTCTGTCTTGGATGATAGGTCTTTGAGGACCTCTCTTATTCCAGGTTCTTCTCACCTACCCATCCATGTTCGCCCTGTGCTCTGTTAACTGGGGCACACTCTGGAGCATCAGGCTGCATGTGCAGGCGTGAGCCAGATATGAAGAAGAATGTCAGTACTCCAGGCATCGGGAGGCCAAGGCAGAAGGATTACAAATTCAAGGCCAGCCTCAGCTTCGTGAGACCCCATATGAAATCAAGCAACCAAATCCCTTGAAAGACCTCCTGGCCTTCCAGCTAAAGTGCTTCCTGTTGCCATGGTGTCAAGGCCACCTCTACAGCCTCACACCCCGCCAATGCCACCACCTGTCCACCTTCAGAAGCTATTTTTGAAATTCCGTCCTGTTCCCCAGTGTGCACTCTGCACATGGTAAGGGCTTTCAAACACTCCTTAAAATAATGGGTTGTGGCCTAGCCCTTTAATCCCTACATTCAGGAGGGATGTCTGTGGGTTGTTCAAGGCCAACCTGGTCTACATAGTGTGTTCCAGGTGAGGCAGGGTTATACAGTAAGAACCTGACTCAAGTACATATTTTTTTTAAGATTTATTTATTATGTATATAGCGTTCTGCCTGCTTGTATACCTGTAGCTCAGAAGAGGGTACCTGATCTCACTCCAGATGGTTGTGAGCCACCATATGGTTGCTGGGAATTGAACTCAGGACCTTTGGAAGAGCAGCCAGTTCTGTTAACCTCTGAACTATCTCTCCAGCCCCTCAGATAACAAACAAGCAAACAAATCTCTCCAGACCCTCAAATAAATAAATTAATAAACAAACAAGCAAACAAGTCATGTTAAGTGTAGAAAAAAAAAAAAAACAGCATCATTTGAACAGGTTTATTGGAGCTGAAACTGTCCTGAAATGAAATAGTTTCTCGTACAGGCTGTGTGACATCTTTCCAGTTATAAGGCCCTTGATCAACCCCAAACAGACAAACACCTGTTCCTTCTGCAAGATAAGTTGGCATTGGGTGGTTACCCGGAGTGGGCTTTGTTGTTGGACATGGCTCAGGCTCTCTCGAAGGTTTGTTTGCACACCTGGCCTTCACAGAACATTTCCTGGGACAGGAAGCAAGGGAAGAAAAAAGAAAAAAAAGTTGATGTATATTTTCAACAGCTCTGATACCAGATGTACAATCTTCTCCATCCTTTCTCCTGATGACAGCCAATGGGTGCTCAACAATTTGATCCTGACTGTCTCTACTGGAGTTAGTGTAGACCTACAGACACAGGTACATATGTAGACGCATGTGCATATATATATACAAACATATGTATAGACAGAGTCTCACTACATAGTCCTGGCTGTCCTGAAACTCACCATGCAAACCAGGCTGGCCTCAAACTCACAAAGCTCCTCTCCCCCGCAAGCACTAGGTTTGAAGGTGTGTGCCACTTTACCTAGCCCTGGTTTATAGTTTGCAGATTTTCTACCTTCTGGATTGTACTTTAGAATTATTGACTGGTTTGCGCTGTGACCTGTAGTCACTCAGTTCTGGCTGTGAAACAAGCCAGTGCCCCCGTGTCAAGAAATGAAGCCCCAAAGCAGCAAGAGGCAGTGAGCTGTACCCTTGGCCTCTCAAGGTAACAAGAGGCACCGTGGGCTGAGTTTTATTGATTGCAGAGACCTCCCTGAAACACTATTCTTTTCCAGATCTCAGGGCTGCAAAGCTGATCTCCAGTTTGTTTGTAGCTGAAGGTGACCTTGAGCTTCCCATGCTTCTGCTTCCTACCTCTCCAGTGCAGCGTTCACAGGTGCGGGCTCCGAGGGAGAGTCCCACACACACCTAAGCAAACACTCTCCTACCAGAGTCACACCACAAGCCCCCGGAGCAGGGTTCTAGACACTTAACTCAAGGGTGTGCTTCATTAAAATGTCAGCCCATCAGCCAGAGAGAACATGAAATAGCTAGCTCACTCCATATATATATATATGTTAGATATAGTCAGGGCTGGAGAGACAGCTCAGCAGGTTAAGAGAACTGACTGTTCTTCCAGAGGTCTTGAGGTCAATTTCCACCAACCACATGGTGGCTCACAACCATCTGTAATGGTATCTGATGCCCTCTTCTGGTGCGTCTGAAGACAGCAACAATGCATTCATCTACATAAAATAAATAAATCTTTCAAACCAAACCAAACCAAACCAAACCAAACCAAACCAAACCAAACATGATCAATCAATTCAGCCTAGAGTGGTGGCTCACACCTTTAGTCCCAGCATTCAGGAGGCAGAGACAGGCGGGTCTCTCTGAGTTTAAGGCCTGCCTGCCTGGTCTACAGAGTGAATTCTAGGATATCTAGGGCTGTGTAGAGAGATGTTGTCTCAAAATGAAACAAAACAATAGCAACAACAAGAGGCAGGCGGATTTCTGAGTTTGAGGCCAGCCTGGTCTACAGAGTGAGTTCCAGGACAACCAGGGCTACACAGAGAAACCCTGTCTTGAAAAAAAAACCCCCAAAACCCCCAAAACAAACAAACAAACAAACAAAACAATAGTGACAACATCAGAAACAAAAGCAAGCCGGGCAGTAGTGGCACATGCCTTTAATCCCACCATTTGGGAGGCACAGGCAGGCAGATCTCTGTGAGTTCAAAGCCTAGTCAACAGAGTGAGTTCCAGGACAGCCAAGGCTACACAGCAAAACTCTGTCTTGAAGAAAACAAAACAAAACAAAACAAAACAAAACAAAAATTCCCTCAAGATCTTGCTGCATGTCTGAGAGAGAGAGAGAGAGAAAGAGAGAGAGAGGAGTAGGGTGACTGTGCATGGTTGTATAGACACTCTCTCATCTGGGACTCATTCATAGCAGTGTATTGTTTAACCCTCAACAGAGAAACCTGCTCCTGCAGTAGATCGTAATTAAGTTGGACAGTAGGCAGGCAGTGAGAGACCTTGGAGAACTCAGCCCTGAACAGGACGCCTTAAGACAGCCCTCGAGAGCCGGGCAGTGGTAACTCACGCCTTTAATCCCAACACTTGGGAGGCAGAGACAAGAGAATTTCTGAGTTCGAGGCCAGCCTGGTCTACCGAGTGAGTTCCAAGACAGTCAGGGCTACACAGAGAA
>NW_022196900.1:108565600-108577338 GCF_008632895.1 Mastomys coucha
AATAACAAGGGGCTAGAGAGCTGGCTCAGTGGTTGAGAGTTCTTTGATGCTCTTGCAAAGAACCAGCGTGCAGTTCCTAACACCCACCAAGGGCAGCTCATAACCACCTGTAAGTCCGGTTCCAAGGAGATCTCTGCAGGCACTGCGTGCATGTGGTACACACACACACACGCACGCACGCACACACGCACGCACACGCGCACGCACACAGGTACATAGACATACATGAGTACAAATAAGGAAATAGAGATTTAAATCTCTCCCCCAAATGTTTTCAGAACGGAATGGATCCGTACCAGGTGGAGCTGGTCCCCTTCGATCCAGTGACTCCAGCCTCTGTTTTTCTTCTCTCCTTTCTGTACACAAGTGAGTTTGTCATTCTCCCAGGTAACCAGGCTCTGCATGAAGGGAGAGAGGAACAGTGATCCACTATGGCAGGATCCTTAAACATTACCAGGTAGACTGCATGCTGACTTAACTGAAATCTGCAGCCTATGTTACGTTTTAATTTATTTTTTAAAACTTTTATGTGTGTGCGTTTTGCCTACATGCATGTAGGTGTACTACGTGCATGTCTGGTGCCCACAGAGGTTAGAAGAAGAGGGCACCCTTGGAATTGCAGATACAGGTGCTTGTGAGCCACCATGTGGGTGCTGGGAATTAAACCTTGGATTCTCTACCAGAGCCCAAATGCTCTTAGCTGTTGAGCTGTCTCTCCAGCCCCAAGCCTATGTGCTTTTCTTTACTTTTTCTACAGTGCTAGGAATCTTACCTGGGCCTCATGCTTGCTACGTGAGAGTCCCAGCCCTGAGCTGCTCCCTAACCCCTTACCGTGCATTTTCTGTTATCCAGGCCTTTGTTATCCTCCTCAAATTCTTCTCCAACTTTGAACTTTACAAGGTAGTTCCTCAGGCTGCTACACGTGTGGATGGCGAAGGAGTCCCCATTTTGCTCTATCACTTTCTGAGGCTTCAGCAACTTGGCGATCTTCCGAGTTGCAAAGTCAATGCCTGAAAAGTTATCGTTCTTGTTATATTTTTTATTTTAGTGACTTACATTAGTGGGGGGGGGCATGCATGTGTAAGTCAGAGAATAGCTGCCTTTAAAGCAGGATTTTATGTAACACACGCTCTCTTTGAACTTGTATAGGCAAAGGTGACATTAAACTTTTCATCTTCTGGCCTCCACTTCCAAATATTGGATCACAGGTGTGCACCACCATACTTGACTCAAGAGAACGTTTATAAATTTTACCTGCAGGCATATCTGTGCACCACATGTGTGCAGTGCCCAGAGAGGCCAGAAGAGGGCATCACAAAACTGGGCATTCAGATGGTTGTGAGCTGTCACCAGGGTGACTGAGCCATCTCTCCAGCCCCTAAAGAAGAATTTTTAAATATTGCTTTTACTGGGCGTTTGGAGTCTGTTCTATAACTCGAAGCTTGTCAATGAAGCTTGTCAAGTACCAAGTGTGTCACAGATGGGAGCTTAGGTCTCTCTCTAATCCCTACATTTGAGAAGCCGAGAGAGGATTTCCTGAAGTCTGAGACCAGCCTGGTCTATAAAGTGAGGCTCGGGCCAATTTGACCTACAACGTGAGGCCTTATCTCAAAACAGACACACAAAAAACCCAAACTAATAAATCCCAATATGTGTCCTGGCAAACAGACAAGATTATGCTATGCGGTAATAGTTGTCCAAATCTGCCAGATCTGTGGAGTCAGAGCAAGTTGCGGGGGCAGCACTATACAGAAAGGAACAGTGATCAGACCCTCTCTGGTGGACCCACGCACCCCACTGGTGGCCACAGGGTTCAGGGTTTAGGGCGCAACTGTCCCACCACACACCGGCAGCTCAGGCTGACTGGCCAAGCGGGCTCAGCAATGGCGGGGAAACTGAATTCTCGTGCAGATTGCAGCTGCTGTTTGCCTGGTTTAGACTGCCAGGACCCGCCCTGCCCCCAGGAGCCCCAGCCGCTCCCAACCGTACCCAGGTATCCACGCAAAGCTGGATAGACAGGGGTACATAAGCACCTGAGGTTCGAGGGACGGGAGAGGTAACCGATGGGCAGACAAGACAACAGGGTCAAAAGAAAGAGGATAGACAGAGGAGCAGAGACTATGGGACAAGGGCAGGAGCTGACCAGCTGAGAGCATAACCCACAGGGGACAGGACCTGGAACAGACAGGTCAAGTTGTCTTCACTCAACCCCGGAGACCCGAGGCCTTGCTCCCCACCATTAGCTCCCCTTAGCTGCACAACCCTAGGATCCTACCCAGAGCCAGCATGTAGCCCTCGAAGTTGTCGCTGCTGAGAAGGTTCCAGGTACCGCTGAGGTCTGCCGGCATGGTTGGGTGTCCGTCGGCAGCCAAAGCCTGAGAGCACCGGCAGTGGTGCCCTATATTGTCAATGGGGCGGGGGCGGGGCCAGGATGGGGCCCCGAAGGGACCTCAGGAGGGGACAGGGAAGCTGGGGGTGGGGAGCCCTGGAAACACCCGGTTGGTTATCCCTCCTAGCTTTCCTTCCCCACAAGCTCCGTGCTCCTGGCTCCAGCCCTTCTCCTGCCCCACCCTACCCTGGCAAGCTCTGTTTCCCTTGTGACTCCCTCCTGTCGTTTAACTTTAAATAAGGCTGAATCCAGAGTGTGTCGCAGGTCAGCCTTCATCCTTCTGCCTCGATGTTAATAACTAAACGATTGGTTTTCAGCTCATGGCATCAAATACCGTGTCAGCATAAGTAGCAGTTGTATGCATAAGCCCAAAGCGACACACAGCCATCCTAATAAATAGGAACTCATTTCTTTTACCCTGCTCAGGTTTAAATAAATATCCACTTTTATTTTTGTGTATGTGTGTGTGTCTGTGTGAGTGTATACCGCATGTGTGCGGGCACCAGAAGAGGGTGTATCCTCAGGAGATAGAATTACAGGCAGACTGCAGACTCTTTCCGTGCTCTTAATAGCTGTGTCACCTGTCTAGTGCCTGCCTCATTTCTCAGACAGGCTCTCATGTAGCTCAGGCTGGCTGCCTGACTCGCTATATTGGCTAAAGATGGTCTTGTGATTCTGCTGCCTCTGCTAGGATTACAGGTGTGTACCACACCCGTGTACCACACCTGTGCGCCATACTTGGTTTATATGCTGCATGTGCTTTAAACAGAACTTCAGGGCTGGAGAGATGGCTTAGTGGTTAAGAGCACTGACTGCTCTTCCTAAGGTCCTAAGTTCAAATCCCAGCAACCACATGGTGGCTCACGACCATCCGTAATGAGATCTCCTCTTCTGGGGTGCCTGAAGACAGCTACAGTGTACTTATATATAGAAATAAATAAACCTTTAAAAAAAAAAAACAACAGAACTTCATGAGTTAAAGCCAAATGCTGATTTTTTTCTTCCTTCCTTTCTTTTCTTTCCTCTTCTCTTCTCTTCTCTTCTCTTCTCTTCTCTTCTCTTCTCTTCTTTCTTTCTTTCTTTCTTTTTTTCTTTTTTCTTTTTCCAAGACAGGGTTTCTCTGTATAGCCCTGGCTGTCCTAGAACTCACTCTGTAGATCAGACTGGTCTCGGACTCAGAAATCCGCCTGCCTCTGCCTCCAAGTGCTGGGATTAAAGGCATGTGCCACTACTGCCCAGCTATTACTCAGCATTTCTATGGTAAGTAGGCACCTAGGTGACACAGAATGAGTTTCTCTGTGGTCCTAGTGACCTTTGCCTCTGGTTTTGACCTCACTGTCTTGAGTTGGCTTTCAGGTGTCAGCCATGTGGGACAGAGTAGGCAGTGTCACACACTATTAACTCTGCAGCATTAACTCCTTCAGCACAACAGTCCCAGTTACTTCTCAGGAACCCAACATGTCCATAACCACTGGTAACTGCAAGGGAGCCTGGGAGATGTAGTCTCCAGGATTTAGCCTCTGTAGCCAAAAGAGGAGGGAGGAGAAAAAAATAGAGGCAAGGGCAGGAGGATCTTTGAATTCAAGGCCAGCCTGGTCTACAAAGTGAATTTTAGGGTAGCCAGGACTACACAGAGAAACCCTGTCTTGAAAAGCCAAACTAGAAAGATGAGGAGGAGGAAGAGGAGGAGGAAGAAGAGGAGGAGGAAGAAGAGAAGGAGGAAGAAGAGGAGGAGGAAGAAGAGGAGGAGGAGGAAGAGAAGGAGGAAGAAGAGGAGGAGGAAGAAGAGGAGGAAGAAGAGGAGGAGGAGGAAGAGAAGGAGGAAGAAGAGGAGGAGGAAGAGGAGGAGGAGGGGGAGGAGGAGGAGAAGCAGCGGTGGATTCAGGGCCAGGGAAGCGGCTCCTTAGGTAAAGAGCTTGGTTTGTGAGCAGTAGCCTGTGAGGTTAAGTTCTAGGCCAGTGATTGACTATGTTTCAAACAAAAGGTGGAATGTATCTGAGGACTGACATGTGAGATTGTTTTTTGACCTCCACAAGCATAGCGCACATACATATGTACATGCATGCATACTTCTACACACACACACACACACACACACACACACAGATACACACACACACACCAAAAAATCCTAAAATAAACATCTTCACATCTTTTTTGCTATGGCTCCCCAATGTTCTCATCCACCAGCCCCCTTCCTTCCTTCACTGCAGGCTTCTTTTCTTGTGTTCTTGCTTTGTGTGTGTGTGTGTGTGTGTGTGTGTGTAGAAGTGTGCGCTCGTGTGTGCACTTGGAGGAGGAGTGTTACTGGAGATGAATCCAGGCTTGCAGTAAGCCCTCCCTCACCCCTACATGCTCAAGTGATCCTTCCTGACTTGGTTTCTTGCTAAGTTCCAGAAAGCATTACATTCTGCCTCTTCCAATTTATTAACTCCAACCACCCCACGTTTATTTTGTTTTATGTGCACGAGTATCTTGCCTGGCAGTATGTATACTCACTACATGCATGCAGTACCCACAGAGGCCAGAAGAGGGCATCAGAATACCTGGAAGTTACTGGAGTTACATCTGGGTGGTGGGAACAGAATCCCAGTCCTTCACAAGGGCAGAGCATGCTCTTCACCACTGAGCCATCCTTCCAGTCCACACAGCCTCGTTTTTCTGTTGGTTTTGGTAAAGATGAAGCTCTCTCCCTCTTCCAGATCTTTGCAACAGGGCACCCCTCTTCCTGCAGTGGTCTGTGCATGCTTAGCACCGTTGCCATCTAGTTCAGAGAAGGGATTGTTTCTTCTAGTGCTGCCCTGTACCAGGAGGAATGACCCCTAGACACTCCCGGTCCCCTTCCATATCCTATTTCTTCCTCATGGAGCTGGGATGAGTGTCCCAAGGGGGCTGCGAAGGGCCCAAGACATAGGACTTTACTCTAAAACTGAAATCTGGAACTTATCCTTGGGGCCACAGCTATTGGGCTATTTTAATCAACTAGATAAAATTAACTTGAAATAGAAAAACTTCTAGGTCTGGAGTTCTAAGTCAGTTGGTAGCGTATTTGCCTCTCATGTACAAACCCTGGGTTCATCCCCTAGCATTATATAAACAAGGCATGGTGATACATGCCTATAATTTCAAAGGTCATCCTTAGCTGTTAGCAAGTTTGAGGCCAGCCTGGGCTACAATGAGACACCATTTAAAAAAAAAAAAAAAAAAAAAAAAACAAAAGCAAAACCAAAAACAAACCACAAACAAACAAATTAAAAGACAAGACAAAACAAACCCCCCAAACTTTAACTTTGAAAGCATCTATCTTGCCAATTCATAGGTTGCTCCAAAGTCAATTAGTAGAATCAGAGCTGGGGTTTAAGTAACACGTAAGGCCCTAGGTTCATATCCAGTACAGAAGAAAGTCGGGAGGGAAGGAGAGGGATGGGGAAGGGAAGAGAGGAGAGGAGAGACCTGTAGTTGGGGACAGTTCCATGTCACCTTAGCCACAGTAAGTTGACTTGAGGTGGGAAGGTCTAGAGAAGCCATATCCAAAATGGCCCAAGTTCATGACTAGCTGAATCAGACTTGACTGTGTGTGGCTGGAAACCCATCCAGGCTTGAAAGCTGAGGGCAGGGTAAACTGTAGGCTCTTTAAGGGGTGTTAGGGGTCCCAGATAGCATGGAGGCCGCCGAGTTCTCTAAGAGTCCCATGAGAACTACAAAACTGCTGCCATGTGTCCTACAAATCGGTCTCAGAACTTAGGTGACATCACTTCCACCAGAGTCCTAAACCTTCCAAAATTCAAAAAAGGGAAACTGGAAACCAGGCTGGGGTGCAGCTCAGTGAAGAGAGCTTGAGCTGAGGCCCCGGGCTCTGTGTCTGACAGTGAAAGCAAATGGGCGCAAGACAGTGAAAGCAAACGGGCGGGAGACACAGTCTTGTTACCTGTTTTTATTTTTATTTTTATTTTTTATTTTTTCTTTTTCTTTTTTCTTTTTTGGTTTTTCGAGACAGGGTTTCTCTGTGTAGCCCTGGCTGTCCTGCACAGAGAAACTCTGTCTTGAAAAACCAAATCAGGTTGGAGAGAAGGCTCAGCGGTTAAGAGCACTGACTGCTCTTCTGAAGGTCTTGAATTCAAATCCCAGCAGCCACATGGTGGCTCACAACCATCTGTAATGAGATCTGACTCCCTTTTCAGGAGTGTCTGAAGACAGCTACAGTGTACTTACATATAATAAATAAGTAAATCCAATGGCTGCGTACAGCAGCCTCCTGGGTAGTGTATGCTGCCTATTTCTTATATAAGTTGCTCTAAGGGACCCAGGAGACAAAAAAAAGTAAATCTTAAAAAAAAAAAAAAAAGAAAAACCAAATCAATCAATCAAACAAATAAACAAAAACTTGTTTATAATTTGCATATTTGTATGCCATGTATCTCCTCTCTCTCTCTCTCTCTCTCCCTCTCTCTCTCTCCCTCTCTGTTTCCTGGCAGTCAAGATGTGGGCATCTCGGCTCTGCCATGACCTCCCCACTGTGATGGACTGAAACACCTCATACTGTGAGCCAAACCCTTAACTCCTGCAAACTGTTTCTCCATGGCATTTGGCCATAGCAATGAGAGCTAACTAGTCCACGCCTCCATTCCCCTGTCTGTTGACTCCAAGGCATGACTGTGGGTTTATGTTACTTACCACGAGAGTGTCCGCAGGTCTTGAACTCTGCCTGACAAATGCTCGATAAATGCTTGACTCTGACGACGGACTGACTGTGATCTTTTCCAAGGGAGAAATGCCTTTTCCATTGAGAAGCCAAGGTGGGACCAACTTGCCCAGAAAGAGCTGTTGACTCTCTTATACCAGTTGGCACAGGCATACATACATTGATGTTTAAGGGATTCATAACTGTGAACTCTGCCCAAATTTCTGGAGTATGGAACAGGATGCAAAGAGAACAGAAGCTATTTCCTAGGCTTAACAATCATATTGTTCTAAAGCCTGGCCTAAGAATGAGAGGCACAGATGTTACTAAGAATACTTTTAGCCTTTGTACCAGTTGCCCTGGCTTTGGACCAGCTTGACTAAAGGCCACTTATTCAAGACAGGGCTGGACTGCAGCTGAAGGGGACAGAGATGTGACTAAATCACAGGCTCCACAATCACCTTTCTCCTGGTCAGTAACAAGAATTTCCCTCTAGGCAGGATCAGAAATTATCCCTGGAAAGAAGGAAGGCATTGGCCTCTGTGCCTTGTGCTTAACACTAGTGCCTCGGCTGTAAACTTCTAGACAAAGGCAAGGCTGTGGACCCGAGTCCACAACTGCTCCTCAGCAGACACTGGATGGGGCATGACGAGGTCACAGGGGTGGGAACTCTGTCAACTTGACGGAGTTTGCTGCTTATCCAAGAAGGATCAGGGAGCATGAAGGTGGTCTTCCCACCATCCCTACCTCCCCCCCAACTGTCAGGAGACAACACCATCAAGAGAGTATCTTTTGATTCCTCAGATAGCCCCAAACTAGATCAAGGGTAACCCCATCGCTGCAACCTCGTCTCCTGTACCAGGGATTGGTTTTAAGGACATGAAGCTGTAAATGATGATGGGCTGCAGGAAAGATGCCTGATTTGAAGGAAGAGCTGGTGGGTACCCAGCCTCTCTCCACTTCAGAACCCAAGGAAGCAGCTGACTGACTCACTCACTGCCCAGAGCATTGGTCACTCCCTTGTAGCTCGCTAGGCACAGAATGAGGACGCCGTGACTGGCAGGGACCTTGATAATTCTGGTGACTCATTCACACCAGCCCAGGATCCTGCCCTACATCTGTGCTTCTGAATACAAAGGTCTTTCTCGTTTAGGCCAGTCAGGGCTGAGCGTCCTACAGTACACAAATCTGACAGCACATAAAATCCAGGTCTTGTCTCCTCCAGCAACTGTCTTGCCTTTGGCTACTGCCTAAGGCAGGGTGAAATTCTGACTCAGGTCTCGCTTAACTTGTTGCGGACCCACAGAGGGGAAGCTGAACAAAAAGTTACTCCGTGAATATTCTTCTCTCAACAGCATCACGGTGACTGGAAACACATGAGCATGGTTTTGGGGACTCTGCCTCTTTGAGCAGTACCCCTGTAAAGCTTGTTGGTTGTGACAAAGTTTAGACCAACACAAAGAGCCTTGAGCCCTCATTCTGCCTTGGCCACACGACGTAGGTAAAACCTCAGGGGAGTACTTGTGGAGCACTTGAGGAGCACGTTGCTTTCCCATTGAAGTTAGCTCTTCCTCACCACAGAGGCAGCCTAAGTGGAGAAAAACCATTTCTTTCGTGGGCTTTCTGTGTTATTTATGGTGGCAAGAACAAATTCACAAGATCGATCCCCTAGTGAATTATTTTATGATTGAGACAAGGTGTCAAGCAGCCCAGGCTGGCCTTGAACTTCTAATCCTCTGAACTACTGGGATGACAGGCATGTGCCAGAACATCTGGCTGTGTCTTTTTTTTTTTTTTTTTTATTGAGACAGGGTTTCTCTGTAGAGCCCTGGCTGTCCTGGAACTCACTCTGTAGACCAGGCTGGCCTGGAACTCAGAAATATGCCTGCCTCTGCCTGCCAAGTGCTGGGATTAAAGGCGTGAACCACCACTGCCTGGCTTGGCTGTGTAATTTTAAGTGCCCAATATATTATTGCTGACTACAAGTACAATGTCATACAGGAACCCTCTAGATCAGCAGTTTTTAACCTTTTTTAATCCTTTTTTTTTTAATCCTTTGGAGATTGAGCAACCCTTCCATAGGAGTTGTCTAAGACCATTGGAAAACACAGGTATTTATATTATGATTCATAACACTAGCAAAATTGTAGTAATGACATAACAATGAAAATAATTTTATGGTTGGGGGTCACCACAGTATGAGGAACTGTATTAGAGGGTTGCAGCAGTAGGAAGGTTGAGAATCACTGGTCTAGATCTTACTCATGTCATAAGATTCTTTTAAAAAAGCATTTAATTAGCTGGGTGGTGGTACATACCTTTAATCCTAGTGCTCTAGAGGCAGAGACAGGTCAATCTCTGAGTTCAAGACCACCCTGGCCTACAGAGGAAGTTCCAGGACAGCCAGGGCTACACAGACGAATGCTGTTTCAGAGAAGAAAATAACAAAAATATTTATAAATTGTGTGTGTTGGAAGGGTTTGTGTACATGTGAGCACATGTACCCTTAGGTTCCAGGAGACTTTGTCAAACCCCTTGGAACTGCAGTTACGGCACTATGACCCGATATGTGGGTACTAGAAACTAAACCTGGGTCCTCTGCAAGAGCAGCGAGTGTTCTTTACCATGGAGTCATCTCTCTGTTCTTGTAAGATTCTTTTTTTTTTTTTAAAGATTTATTTATTATGAATACAGCATTCTGCTTGGATGTATGCCTGCAGGCCAGAAGAAAGCACCAGATCTCATTATGGATAGTTGTGAGTCACCATGTGGTTACT
Organism: Mastomys coucha; assembly: GCF_008632895.1. NCBI lineage: Eukaryota > Metazoa > Chordata > Mammalia > Rodentia > Muridae > Mastomys > Mastomys coucha. Next base: position 108,575,448 of record NW_022196900.1, read on the forward strand.
GGAAATTGAACTCAGGACCTCTGGAAGAGCAGTCAGTGCTCTTAACCGCTGAGCCATCTCTCCGGCCCCCTGTAGTAAGATTTCTTATAAAGCGCCTCTTTTTTCCTGGTCTTTGCTTCTCACGTCCTCTCTCCTAGTCTTCAGTATAACTGTTTCAGCATACAAATGAGACTCAGCATCCTTGATACTTAGAAGTATCAATAGGAAAGTGGTACAGCTACAGGCTGGCACGTATACAGCCTGAGGACATCGGTTGTTGACCTCTTCCCCCACTGTGGAAGGCGCCTCCAGCCACTCCCCTGAGCTGAGACCTGCAGGATGCCGGGAGTCTCCACTTTCAGCCCAGCAGCCAGCTTCCCTTTCGGACTCTTCCTGACTCCTCCCGAATTCCTTATGTTATTCAAATGTCATTGTAACCTAGAGATTCAGTTATGCTCTCTTGTATATAAATGCTGAACCCCCAAAGTAAAGGAGAGCCTTGATTGGAAACCCTCAACTTGGCTTCGTGTCCTTTTGTTCTCGAACTCTGTGTTTCAGGTCTCCTTTCTCCCTTCGGTCGAGGCAGAACTGGTTCATGAAACTGCGGGACAGTTTCATATTGGCCCCTGCTTCCTCCTGCACCAGAGCGTGCATTCCACCTACCAGCTGCCAGGTGTCCCTGTGACAGCACACAGGGGAAGTGCCAGCCCTTCTTCATACCCCCTCCCCAAGGCTGGTCCACCTATCCACAGCTGCCAGTGTTGGCAACAGAGGCAGGCCAACTCTAGACTGTGGTTTTAAGCATAAGGACTTTTTCTGGCTCCCAGGAGAGCGGTTGTTCAGTTCTTCCTGTTTCCTGTCCTCCTGCCCCTGGAGCCCAGGCCTTTTCCCCCCCCTAAAGAAAGCTTTTAAAATAGTTCTGGAGGGTCCTGACCGATGCCCACTGTGGGAAACTTGGCCACATCTCACACTTCCATGACTCCTGGCATAGAAACAGTGGTCAGGGAGGCAGGAAGCGATGGTGGCAGCTCCCTGAGGAGAGAAGCCAGCCATCCAGTAGGGTGGCTAATAGTTTAAAACTGAGAGGGACCTTAGGGACCACACAATTTCAAAGAAAGGGATTCTGAGGGGGCCAGTGAACGGCAGACTTGGACATCTGGCACCGGAAACCCACCTTCAAGGCCACCACTCTTTCCACTAACAATCTCTTAGGCATGTCTGTGTGGGCATCTGGGGTACACCCCTCTCTCCCTGGCTCTCCCTCGCTTTGTTCCTCTTTCTTCTCTCCTTTCCTGTCCTCTCCTCTCTCCTCCTTGCCCTCTCCCCCCCCCTCCCGCATTATGGAGATGGCCCTGGTGCTCTAATCTGAGCTCCGCAGGAATCTGCAGTAGAGGACTAATTATTAAGGGTATGTCCAAGCTACAGAATGAGTTCAAGGCCAGCATGGGTAACTTAGACACTGTCTCTTTCCAAACAAATATGTGAGGATTGGAGCTGGAGAGATGGCTCAACGATTAAGAGCACTGACTGTTCTTCCAGAGGTTCTGAGTTCAAATCCCAGCAACCACATTGTGGCTCACAGCCATCTGTAATGAAATCGGATGCCTTCTTCTGTTGTGTCTGAAGACAGCTACAGTGTACTTACATATAATAAATAAATAAATCTTTAAAAAAACAAAAACAAAAACAAGCTGGGCAGTGGTAGTGCACATGTTTTGTTTTTTTTTCCCTTTTTTTCCTCTGTGTAGTCCTGGCTGTCCTTGAACTCACTCTGTAGACCAGGCTGGCCTTGAACTCAGAAACCTGCCTGCAGCCGGGCGGTGGTGGTGCACACCTTTAATCCTAGCACTCGGGAGGCAGAGGCAGGTGGATTTCTGAGTTGGAGGCCAGCCTGGTCTACAGAGTGAGTTCC
>NW_022196900.1:108577528-108585840 GCF_008632895.1 Mastomys coucha
AAAAAAAAAAAGAAAGAAATCTGCCTGCCTCTGCCTCCCAAGTGCTGGGATTACAGGCGTGCGCCACCACTGCCCGGCAAGTTGAGCCTTTTCTACCATGTGGCTGTTTCTCCATTAAATTCGCATTTTTGACTGTGGAGAAATATCTCCACAGAACCCCCGAAGATAGCAGAAGCCTCATTGGGTGAGATTTGGGAGGGGTGTCATATTCAGTACACACAGGCTGCTGGCAGGAACCATTGTCCTGGTCTTGCAAATGCCAAATGCAGGGCAGGGTACGGAGGGCCTCAGCGGACACTGTAGCCCACAGCCCCCATGACCCCAGCTGTGCAAACATGATGCAAGGCCAACCTGACACTTAAGCTCTTTCTAGGCTCCGACTGTATGTTCTCCAAATACAGACCCTAACTGAAAAGTGTGGTGGCCAGCTCCTGTAAAATTTCAGTCAGTAAGGAACCACCTAACAACAGCCTTGTACTTTAACAAAAAGCTGTGATCTCAGTTATTAAGTCAGAGGAACAGAACCAGAGAAAGTGTAAGGCAGCAGAAGACCCTTTCTCTACAAAGATTCAGGAAATGCAGGTTGTCATGGCACTGGACAGAGACCACGAGGCTTTTCAGAAACTCGGAGGTCAGGGAGCAGAAAGCTGCTGAAGCTGACCCAGTCTATTCCTTGGGTTTTTAAGTGCTCCATTCATTACAAAATTATAAATAAAGGAGAAGGGCATTCATATTTTTTAAATCCTTAAGTGGAACTACTCATTCTATGCGATACTCTTGGAGGCACTGTGACATTATTTCTGTCCCCAGAGATAAAAGATGGTGCTGGGTCAGCAGCAAGGCTGTGTTAAGAAAATGTAAGGCTGTGCCTGCCTGCCCTGGTGGGCATTTGAGGACTCAGACCTTACCCCTCTTCCAAGGCCCTACCCCTGCTTCTGAGGGTGGGTTTCACGCAGATGCATCTGGGCAAAGCCTAATCAGCTATTCTTTTTATTTATTTCATGTGTGTGTGCCTGTGTGGCGGTCAGAAGATAGCTTCTGGGAACTTTCATCTGTCCAGGGGCATGAACTCACGTTGTAAGACCTGGCAGCAGGTACCTTTCTTTGACGAGACATTTTGCCATCCCTTTAATCAGTGATTGTGATGCGGGTGGAGCAGGGAGAACTTCTTCCGGGTGTATTCACAACCTTCATTTTGCAGAGCTGGCAGATGCTTGCAGGATATGTGATCATACTGTGAACCCTGAGATTGTATTCTGGAAAGCCCTGTCTCTAGCTGTGGTGCTGCTCCTCGGCCCTCGTTAACAGCTTTAACACAAGAGCTTTTGATTTATTGTAAAGATTAAGTCACCCATAGGTCACGAGGTGGAGCAAGAGCTGGGCAGTGGTGGCACATGTCTTTAATCCCAGCACTTGGGAGGCAGAGGCAGGCAGATTTCTGAGTTCGAGGCCAGCCTGGTCTACAGAGTAAGTTCCAGGACAGCCAGAGCTACACAGAGAAACCCTGTCTTGAAAAACCAAAAAGAGGTGGAGCAAGGGACCAATTGACAGGAAGTGAACATAGGAAAAAAAAACCAAACATAGGGAGAGGAAGTCACAAGGATGGATAAAGAGTTGAACGGGAAGTAGAAATGAGAAACATTAGGTTTGAAGGGTTTTTGTGGTGGCCCTGCTGCGTTCTTGAAAGAACTCAAATCCGAAACCAGAGACTTAGCTCGCTGGGGGTTTGGAGCCTATGTAAATGATTCAAGGACCAGATACCAGGTCCCTAGGAAGCCGTGAACCTTTGATCTCTCTATCCCGTCATGGAATCCTTTGTGTTAGAGTTTTAGCTTTGATCCTGCCGAATGTCTGTTCTCACCTGAATGTAAAATGCATGCCTGTGCTTATCTGGTATATATGTTCCGTGTTCACTAAGTAAAGTTGCACCTCGATGAGAACCTCTCCTGGTGCCATGTCTCTTTGTCTCTCTTATCACCCATTTACTTACAGGACCTCAAGTTCCCGTTCGTGGAGCTCCCACGGGATGAAGTGAAGCTAGGAGCTCGGCTTCCTTCAGGTTTTAAGGCAGTGTGGTGGAGACCTGGCTCTTTCCCCCTGGGATGTCATCAGTTAAGGTCAGCTGGGTGCGTTCTCTGCCTCTCTGAGCTAGCAGGCTTTCACCTCAGGATCTGCTTCCTGGGTCTTCATTTGGTAAAACCGAACGATTGGGATTTTGTCTTAAAAACAACAGAGGGGCCAGGCAGTGTTGGCTCATGCCTTTAATCCCAGCACTTGGGAGGCAGAGACAGATGGATTTCTGAGTTCGAGGCCAACCTGGTCTATAGAGTGAGTTCCAGGACAGCCAGGGCTACACAGAGAAACCCTGTCTCGAAAAACAAAACAAAACAAGAAAACAACCCAACCCAAACCAAAAACAACAGCAACAACAACAAAACCCAGAGAGTAGCCATCATTGGTGCATTTTACAGGATCATTTATTTATTCGTTTAATTTAGACACAGAGTCTTCAGCGTCCCCTGAGGGCTTCAAACTTTCGGATTGTCAAGGATAATCTGGAGCCCTTGATCCTTCTGCTTGTATCTTCCAAGCACCGGGATCCCAGGTGTGCACTGCCATGCCTAGTTTATGTGCTTCTGGGGATCTAGCCCAGGGCTCAGGCCTTCTAGGCCAATGCTCTCCCAACTGAGCCACATGCCCAGCCAACGTCATGTTTTAAAGAATTCCTTCCTTTGGTTAGACTGCCTGGCCAATGAGTCCCCAGGATCTGCCTTTGTCTATTCTGGATAAAGATGGCTGCACCAAGCACGAACAGTTCTCTTCATAACTAAAGCTAGGATTCTGTTTGTTTTGTCTTGTTTTTTAGAAAGGATCCATGCTGTCTAGGGTCATCTCTGACTCCTGGGTTCAAAGTGATTCTCCTGCCTCAGCTCCTGGTGCAGTTGGGGTGCAGGTGGCCATCACTGAACCTGGCTAAAGCGAGGCTCTTCTTTCTTTTTCTCTCTGGGGTGTGTGGGGTGTGTGTGTGTGTGTGTGAGTGTCTGGTGTGTGGGGGTCGGTGTGTGGGTGGATGTGTGGTGTGTGTGTAGCTTTTGCCTGTATGTATTGTATGTCTATGCACCGTATGTGGCCCAGAGCCCACAGAGGACGGGGGAGGGGTGTCAGATGCCCTGAAACTGGAGTTACAGACAGTTGTGAGCTGTCATGCAGTGCTGGGAGCTGAATCTCTATACTCTGGAAGGGCATCCATGCTCTTAACCTCGGAACCATCTCTCTGGCCCCTAAAGTGTGGCTTCTGAACAGACTTGCTTTTCACATTTACTCCTCTTGTGTGGTAGAGCATGGGGTCCTTTCTTGAAAAAATTATTTAGGGTTAGCATCATTAACATTCCATTTTAGTGAATGAGCTGTTATTTTAAAGGTGAATTACATTCTTTTTGTAATGGTCTTATTTACAACATTTATCTCAGTCACTGATCTTAATTCCCTGTTTTTTTTTTTTTTTTTAATTGAACCTTTAAATTTCAGTTTATGAAACAGGATGGCAAGTCCTTCCCTGAGTTACTAACACCAAGTGGTTTTGAGTCTCCTGAAGAGCGTCTGACGCCCGTGTGCAGTCTCATAGTGTGGAATTGTGCTTAGCCTCTGTGGTGTTCCTCTGCAGAGGAGCCAGGATGACCCCAGCATTCCTGTCTTCACTCTCGGAGTTGTACAAGTCATGCTCCTCGATGTACTCTTGGACAAGGTCCGGTACCAGGTAGCGGATGCTCTGGCCTCTCCTGAGCGCCCTCCGGATCTTGGTGGATGAGATGTCATTGGTGATCCACTCGGTCACCAGGTGGATGTTGCTTTGATGTCTCCAAAGCACGTCGGACTCATAGATGAATTTCTGAGCATCACTGCCAGCCCGAGTGATACAGATGAGCCCAAAGTTGGCCACAATTTGTGTGATGTCCTCCATCTTCCACAAGTTGGGCACGCTGAAAGACTCCAGTAAATCTGCCCCACACAGCAGTTTCACCCTGGGCACACCTGGAAGGAAGAATGAAGCACAACGTCAGGGCTTGGTTTTTTTTTTTAATATTCACCCATATGAAAGAGAGTGTGCATGTGTGCAAGAGAAGTAGATGCGGTGTCCTTTACCCTAGAGCCCTTCCTTCCTTTGTGACATCATCAGGGACCCAGTAAGTATGGAATAAGAAATAAAAACACCAGGCTGGAGAGATGGCTCAGAGGGTAAGAGCACTGACTGCTCTTCCAGAAGAGGTCCTTAGTTCAATTCCCAGCAACCACATGGTGGCTCACAACCATCTGTAATGGGATCTGATGCCCTTGCTGGTGTGTCTGAAGACAGCTACAGTGTACTCATATACATACAATAAATAAATCTTTAAAAAAAATTCTAGAAAAAAAAGAAAGAAAGAAAATCACCAATGGGGTGTGAGCAGTTTTGGAGTCCTGGTAGAAATCACAGACCTGTTGGTTTGGGCTCTGGGGGGTTCTGGGGGCTAGAATCTTGCTTGTGATCAGCCCACTTCCTCTTCCGCCCAGGCCTTTCCAGCGCAGGCGAGCCTTGTGGGTAATTGCAGCTGCCAGTTGCCAGCTTCTCCTGATGGTGTCTGTAAAATGACAACCCGAAATGTCACTCAGTGTCAGAGTGCTCTCTGAAGTAGTGTGTGTGTGGATGAGTGCACGTGTGTGCATGTGTGTGTGAGTGTGTGTGTGTGTGGGTGAGTGCACATGTGTGTGTGTGTGTGTGTGTGTAAGTGTGTGTTGCAACAGTAAGAGTTAAGCAAAGCGCTACCCTCGCCATGGGGGAAGATGGGACTTGAGGCCTCGGGTCCAGTGCTAGCAGAGTCCCGACACTGATGTCAACCCACAGAAAGAGGAGCCTATTAACTGCCCACAGTACAACAGAACCAGGATTTTTATCTGACAGTCGGGTCCAGAGCCTACATACACCCTTGATCACTAAAGACCGCGGCCTGATCTGACAATGAAGAAGCACATGGCAAGGACAGGGACTGGAAGGGGCAAATGTCTGAGGCCTTCAAGGAAAGCAGCTCTGCAGGAATGGGGCTGGCGAAGGCTCACTGCCTTACCTCAGGGCAAAGCTACTAGAGCAACGTGGACCAGAGACCCAGCGGTTGGCCCTTCACGTCCCCCACCCCTTTTTTTTTTTGGTTTTTCGAGACAGGGTTTCTCTGTGTAGTTCTGGCTGTCCTGGAACTCACTCTGTAGACCAGGCTGGCCTCGAACTCAGAAATCCGCCTGCCTCTGCCTCCCCAAGTGCTGGGATTAAAGGCGTGAGCCACCACTGCCTGGCCCTTCACACCCTTAATATCCCCACCCCCCACCCCCTGGTCAACAACAAAACTGAATGTGCCATGAGGCAAGCAGGGAAAAGTGAGGCTGAAATAAGATCATGGCCTCCCATGGGGGAATTTTTTACCTTCAGCAGGGAGATTGTTTTCCCAGTTAACCCTGAAAAGGGAGTCCTGATATGTCAAAGGTAGCTGCCACCTTCTGGCTTAATGCCCCGTCCTACCCTAAACACTGGCCAGAGGTCCAGTGTGGCTGAGAGTCTGTGGATAAAACTCTCTGGGAGTCCAGTGAGACAGAAGCCAGTCATTGCAGCATCCTCCATAACCCGCTGCTCAAGCGCCTGCGATGTCTGCGGACGCCAATAGCTGCAGAGGGCAGTGGGAGCAGATCAGGTCCTGCTCCAGCTGTGCAAGGACCACCGATGCTTCCAGTCCCTAACACACTGCACTCAAAGTGCCCAGCATGTGTCCCACTCTCACCCCTGGGAGTCCCAAGAACAGACATTAGACAAAGGTTTATCACAAAGTCCCTTAGTTCACTCTCCAGGTTATAAACAGATGGTTAGAGAGCACTTCCCTCATGGGACTGGTCTCAAGGATCTGAGCACAGAGGTCTGGAGAGCCTCCTATGCTCTCCTGGAAGGACCATACAAGGTCGGGCTGGACCCCAGGCAAGCTCTGCCCGGCACTCCTCCTCATAAAGTATGATAAGATAATCATTAAAAACAAAACCAACCAATAAAAAAACCAAAAAACAAAAAACAAAACCAAAAAACCCCCCAAAAAACAAAAACCAAAGCAGCAGTGGCAGGTCCGGAATAAAAGACACGTTAGTCCCTCAGAAGATGTGGTCCAGGAGGGGGAGGGGTACAGCATTAGACAGAAACAGTACATGTACAGAGAGCTAAACATGATGGGGCCTTAAACCTGGAGAGGAACTTCTTTAACAGTGAGAAGCACACAGCCATCTGTAATGGGATTCGATGCCCTCTTCTGGAGTGTCTGAGGACAGCTACAGTGTACTCATATACATAAAACAAATCTTAAAAAAAAAAAAAAGATTTAACAGGGCTGGTGAGCAGGGTAAAGGCACTGAATGCTCTTCTGTAGGTCCTGAGTTCAAGTCCCAGCAACCACATGGTGGCTCACAACCATCCCTAATGAGATCTGTGCCCTCTTCTGGTGTGTCTAAAGACAGCTACAGTGTACTTATTTATAATAATAAATAAATCTTTGGGCCTAAGTGAGCGGGATGGACTGGAGTGAGCAGAGGTCCTAAAAGTCAATTTCCAACAACCAGATGAAGGTTCACAACCATCTGTACAGCTACAGTTTGTGCTCATGTAGATAAAATAAATAAATAAATCTTTTTTTTTTTTTTTTTGGTTTTTTGAGACAGGGTTTCTCTGTGTAGCCCTGGCTGTCCTGGAGCTCACTCTGTAGACCAGGCTGGCCTCGAACTCAGAAATCCACCTGCCTCTGCCTCCCAAGTGCTGGGATTAAAGGCGTGCGCCACCACGCCCAGCTAATAAATAAATCTTTAAAAATTATTTTCAAAAAAGCAGAGAGAGAGAGAGAGAGAGCAGAGAGCACGAGTGCACTGCTATGAGTGTGTGGGGCAGAGCAGCCTCTTCAGAACATCAGCGCACTTCCTTGAGAAAATCCCAAGAAGAAATGAATGTTCAGACATTCATAAGTAGGGGGGGTAGGCTGGCAGGAATGTTTACATAGTGTAATGACAAAGAGCACAGACAGCCAGGTGTCACAAACTGACAGAGTGCTTCTAATCCTGCCCCAGAGATGGCTGCAGGGAGTCTCTGTGGGCTGTGGGCCTTTTAAAGCATCACTGTCTTTAGGGTGCCATCCCCTTTAAGCATCTCCTCCCCTCTTCTGCAGCTAGGAAGACTGGTGACTGCCATATCCTTCAGCAGCTCGGGCTTTTCCCTCCAGGTGGAAAAGCCAGGCCAGCTTCCCTTAAGCTCTGACAGCGAGCCTTATGTCTAAGGAACAATCATGTCAATATCTCACTCACACTGAAAGACACAAGGGCTTTGGGGCCCGGTGCTCTGTTGCTTGCTCTGCTGCCTAGGTGCAGTGTGTGAAAGAATGGCCTTCTTAGGCTCATATATTTGAATGTTTTAGTCACGGGGAAAGGCATTATTTGAAAGGATTAGAAGGGTTTAGAAGGTGTGGCCTCACAGTCCTGCACAGGCAGATGCGGAACTGAAACTATGGCACCTCCCCCTTCCCTAGAGCCAGTGCTGTGGACTGCACGCTGGTCACCTGAGCACCTTTGCGGTCTCCACGGTTACCTGAGCACCTTTGCGGTCTCCACGGTCACCTGAGCACCTTTGCGGTCTCCACGGTTACCTGAGCACCTTTGCGGTCTCCACGGTTACCTGAGCACCTTTGCGGTCTCCACGGTTACCTGAGCACCTTTACGGTCTCCACCCACTCCTTCTGAAGGCTTTCCCACGTGTCTACTTCCACCCAGTGTGAGTTCTTGGTGGCAAGTTCTGCCATGATGATTCGGTGGTGGGCGGGGATGAGCCCTTTCTTCTTGTACGCATCTCCCACCGGTGAGATGATGCCTTTGATAACGCAGTATTTTCCTGGATAAAGAGTGATGTTTGATACTAGGCATAACAAATCAGACTTTATGAACAGGAAAAACAATACTATTTTATGGTTACAATGCCCACTCTCCCTTTAATAGGCGATTGAAATTGTGGTAAAGGGCTAGCAAGAGGCATAATGGGTAAAGGAGAGTGCTGTTAAGCCTGACGACCTGAGTTCAAGACCCAGGACACACAGTGGGGAAAGGAGAACGGATGTCTCCAAATTGTCCTCTGACCTCCTCAAGAATACCATGTCTCACAAGTAAATCAATCAGTTTTTTTAAACTAGAAAAGAAACTGTGGCCAGGCGGTGGTGGCTCACGCCTTTAATCCCAGCACTTGGGAGGCAGAGGCAGGCGGATTTCTGAGT
>NW_022196900.1:108586462-108592692 GCF_008632895.1 Mastomys coucha
TCCTCCTCCTCTTCCTCCTCCTCCTCTCCCCTCCTCCTCCTCCTCCTCTCCCCTCCTCTTCCTCCTCTCCCCTCCTCTTCTTCCTTCTCTTCCTCCTCCTCTTCTTCTTCCTCCTCTTTTTTATTTTTATTTTTTATTTTTCCCTGATACAAGGTCTCACTGTGTAGTCATGGCTGTCCTGGAACTTGCTATATAGACCAGGCTGGTCTGAAACTCATAGAGATCCACCTGCCTCAGACTTCCTCGTGCTGGGACATGCACCATCACACTTGGCCTTATTCACAACTTCCTGTTAACATTCTTTGCTACAAGCACTCTTACCCACTGAGCCCATTAACCTTTTCTGGCTAAGTTCCTGTGCCTGGAAGCAGGGCAACACGCTTGTGTCCAGGATCAGGCATTCACACAAACACAGTCTTAGTTAGCTGGGTCGCTGTGCCTACCTGTAGCATTCATATAGTCTTTGGCCAGCTCGAACAGCCTGAGATGCATGTTGGTGATTGGGTTGAAAGAGCCGCAGGCCAAGAGAACCACCTCCGTCTTCTTGGATGAGTCCATGGGGAGACGGTGGGGCTGCTTACCCACATGCAACCCTCTGACACCGACGCTGTCTACAAAGGGGAGAGGACACACGTTCATTTACAGATCTCTCGACGTCATCAGGCTCTCCCTGCAGACAGGGGACCAAATACTTGGCTTCACTGACTGAGCTGAACTGCAAAATGGGCTTCACCCCCTGCCCTTCGCTTTCACAAGGATGCAGCTTCTCCCAGAAGGGAACGAGATACACCGCTCTCTTCCTATGATTTGATTTGCCCAAAAGAATATGGCAGCAAAGATAATGTGTTAGTTTTGAGCCTAGCACTTAAAGGCTATCATAGAGGTGGTTTCTGTTATTATACTAACATAATAAAGAGAGGGGCAGTGGTGACCATGCCTTTAAGCCCAGTACTTGGGAAGGTTCGAGGCCAGCCTGGTCTACAGAGTGAGTTCCAGGACAGCCAGGAACAGCTGCACAGAGAAACCCTGCCTTGAAAAACAAAAACAAAATACAAAAACCTGTTCTCCTGAGAACCAGTTCACTCTCATGACCTTCTTGCTTCCCACTAGGCATCTCTCCTTCAAGGACCCATCTCCTCAGCACAGCCACGCTGGACACCAAGCTTTCAGCACACGGACTCTGAGGAAACACTCAGCTAAGCTGTAGCAGCCATGTTCCTATCCTCTGATGCCTCTAGGGTAGACTGCTCTGGGATGACAGCTGGTACCCGGCTGAGATGACAACTGGCCTCTCGATATGTGACTGGCCATCAGAAGCTAGCCAAGCACAGCCAAGATCCTCATTCCCACGGCAAGCCCAGGAGACAGCAGATGCACCTGATGTAGCTCAGCAAACCCATGGGTTGTTCTTAGGCTCAAGTTGAAATGAGTATTTACTGATGGGTGCCACTTGAGTTTTGTGATGAAATTTTAATAAAGTAATTCACAGAGCTGGGGATATAGGCAAGTGACAGGACACTTGCCTAATACATATGAGGTGTTCAATTCCCTGCATAGCAAAACAAACAAGCAAAACAAACAAACAAACAGTAACTCATATCTCTCTTGAAGAAACAAGAGAAGAAACTGTGGCAGGTAGCAGGAATGGATCTGAGCATGTGTTAGGAGGTGCAGCTAGAGCTCACTGGGAGCACTGAGCTCACTGGGAGCACTGGCCTCACATGCAGCTGTCCCCTACATTCAATCTCCAGTGGTGTTTCCCTCCACCTCAGAAGAAGAAAAGGAGGGGTTAAACAGTAATGGTTTCGAGGTCTCCCGTCTCCTTTCTCATTACAAAACCATGGTTTGCTAATCCTTTCCCTTCCAGCCTTACCTCTCTATTCACTTCCCATACAAAGTGCCCGCCCCTTGCAGAGCTGGGAGAAACAAGGACCTTAAGTTCAAGGGCAGCCTGGGCTATAGGAGACTCTGTCTCTAAAAAAGGCAGTATCTCCATGGAACTGTAGTCTTCAGGGAAACTGGGATACCTGCCGACTTCTGAGCAAGCTTTCCGGGACTTGTTGGGAGGTCCCTCATGCCAGTCCTGGGCACACCCAAGTCAGGTTCTAGACGCTGTGCCCCAAGGGAGGGCAGAGTGGCAGGAGGTAAGGTGTGGAGGGGGTCCAGAGACTGTCTGGAAGCAGAGAGAGAACAAAGTGCACCAAGCCCCACCTTGTGCTCTGCGGGAGCTCGGGTTCCCTTCCATCCCTGGAGAAGGAGGAGGCTGGTGGAAGCTGATCTCTCAGTGTACGGGGGGGGGGGGGGGGGGGGGGCAGTCTTTGTCCTTTGTCACACTGGGGACCTGTCTCAGATATCCAGCCATCTCAGCTAGGCTCTCAACCCTCCAAGCAACAGAATTAAGTTACAGTGAGTTCCTACATGGTGCTCAGTCCCAACATGGAGGTGACGGACGGGTGTGGAATCTCAGAACTGTTCTGACCACCACTGCTACCGGACCAGTGCCGCCATGATTCCCTTGTGTTTGGTCCACACAGCCTGTCACCGGCGCTGCTGGCTGCCGAGGTCGCACAGGCTCAGGCTGTAAGTGCCGCCATGATTCACTTTTGTTTGCTCCACACAGCCTATCACCTGCACTGCTGGCTGCCGAGGTCGCACAGGCTCAGGCTGTAAGTGTCCCTCCCCAGCACTTTATATCAAAAAATTCATTGCTTCCTGGGGCAGTCTTCAAGTTTAACTGAAATTTACTTTTTTTTTTTGTAAAAAAAGAATTATTATATTTCATGTATATGAGTACACTGTAGCTGTCTTCAGACACACCAGAAGAGGGCATTGGATCCCATTAGAGATGATTATGAGCCACCATGTGGTTGCTGGGAATTGACCTCTGGAAGAGCAGTCAGTGCTCTTAACCGCTGAGCCATCTCTCCAGCCCCTGAAATTTACTTCTAAATCACCCATCTTTTGAGTGTAAAAGACACTGTGATGCAAACATTAACTCATGACTACCACTATTGAAGAGCGCTGTGACTCTGCAGTTCTTTCCCGTCTCCAGATGCCCAGTCTAAAGCCACATTGGCCCACTGTTAAAGGACAAGTCCAGCCGGACCACCTCGCACAACTGCGGATATTTCTTTTGAACTGGTAGCTTTCTATATCTTGTTCTGATGATGCTTCAAGTGTTTTAAAAGTGTAGATTTTGAAGGCATCTATTCTTTTAGGACCTCATCTGAAAGAGCAGTAATTGTTTCTATGAACATCCTATAGTCATTCAGCCCTAAGTGCTACTAATAAAATCTGAGGTGAATACGGCCGGGCTGAGGGGTGGATTAGTATTTTATGATGAAGGTCTTGCTTATAGGTCACTGACACAACACAAAGAAGAATTTAGAAAGTGTTTGCAGCAGTGAGCAGTGATTCCCATTTGGTCGCAGGCTAACTGGGTCCACACTCAGGGTGGTTCAACCTGCCAGGGGGCAAGAGCGGGGTGCCGGCTCCCATCCTAGGTATATCACTGACTGCTGCTGTCTGTCCTTGAACAACTCAAGATTTTCTGAGCCTTGGCTTCTGCATTTTTTTTGTTTTGTTTGTTTTTTGTTTTTTGTTTTTTCCAGACAGGGTTTTTCTGTATAGCCCTGGCTGTCCTGGAACTCACTCTGTAGACCAGGCTGGCCTCAAACTCAGAAATCCTCCTGCCTCTGCCTTCCAAGTGCTGGGATTAAAGGCATGTGCCACCACCACCGCCCAACAGCTTCTGTATTTTTAACATGGGGACCCAAGGCCTGGTGACATGTGTCTCTAGTGCCAGTGCTTGGCAAGCTGAGGCAGAAAGACTGTGGTAGCCCAGGAGTTCAAGGCCAACCTGAGGAACATAGTAAGATTTGGTCTCTTAAACAATGTGTGTGTGCATGCACATGTATGCATGGGTGCGTGTATATTGCATGTCTTTAATCCTAGTACTTAGAAGGCAAAGGCAGGCAGATCTTTGTGAGTTTGAGGCTAGCCTGGTCCATATAGGGAGTTTATGGTCAAATCCTATTAAAAAAAAAAAGAGAGAAGGAAAAAGGCAAGAAGGAGGGAGGCCCATGGTACTTACTTTATAGAGCTTTTGATTACTAAATGAGATATTGTGTGTAAGATACTCATACGTTTATTTAATTGCAACTATTAAGCTTTGTATCTTCTATTTATTCTTACTTTGAGCTAATACTTCTTACTGTAACTTGTGTGTTGTTTCATAACATTAACTGAATCATGGCAAAGGGTCTGCAGATTGCCTCCGACTGCTATCAGCGGCACCTGGTCTGAGGCAGGGGCAGACTGATGGCAGCCATTAGCTTTTTACCGAACAGCGAGCTAGCAATCCACCTTTGCTTAGTTTAAGACAGAATCTGAACCTGGTTCCTTGAAGTCCTAAAGGTGTACCTCCCTGTGTCCACGCAGCCAGGTGACGGGGGTCCTGTGTGGGATTAGCGTCCTGCTCCTCCAGTTCTACGTTCTGTTAAGGTAAGTCTTAGGCCAGGCAGGCCTTACCTGTGGGAGCGGTGCAGGTGCTCCCTGGGATTCCTGTTCGTTGCTTAACTGCCGCCTGCCCCATTGTTCCTGTTCCTGTTGTTGATGGCAGTTGTGTCCGCCCCTTTGCATGCTTAGTGCAACCTCAGTGCCGTAAAAGTTGCAGAGATTCGGGCAGATTCAGTTTAAGTTTTAACAAATATTCCCTTCCGTGTAAGAGGCCATTCAATGGGAGACAGTGAGGGCACCACCAATAACTCAGTCGATGAATCCCCTAGGGTCTAGTCCCAGGGGTCTAGTGTGAGCTAATGTCTACAGGGCGGAGGGCAAGGCAGGCACAATCAGTCAGTTGGATTCTGAACTGGTGTGTGACTTCAGATTCATGGTAGGAGCTTAGTCCGCAAGCTGGAGACAACCGTCACCGAGCTAGCAAAGCAAAGACAATCTGCTTGCCCAAAATAAAGAGGCTCACTCTCAAAACTGTAGAGATTCTACATAAATCTGAAAACCGAGCAGCCATTGACATGGGGATAAAGAGAGAAGGCCTGAGCTGGTGCTAACTGCATAGAGCAGGTCTAGCACAGGTCTGTGCGCAGTATAGCACAGTTCTTTACTCCCAACGGTCAGAATCTCTACAAAGTTGTTTTTTTTTTTTTGTTTGTTTGTTTGTTTTTACCAAAACCATCAAATTAGATTATAAAATAAACAAGCATTGTTCCCCAGTCTTGACTAACCATGCTCACTATCGGGCTGCCAGGAGCCAGACAGAGGATGAGAGAGCTCCTGGTGTGCCCATGCCTCGGAGGACTCTGTGGTGAGCGTGTGGATTGCTTTTCAGGCCCAGATCCTCCCGGTACTGCAGTCAGCCTCTCCTGGCCGCTCTGGTCGCTAGCATGGTCCTCACCCTGGTCACACTGGGTAAGCGGACAGTTCCAGGGGAGCACGCAGTAGGTGCTTATTATTTGATACACACTGTATGTGTTCACACGGTGGGCTGGGTTAAAACTCCATGGTAGAGTGCTTATCTAGGATGTCTGGGTTTGACCGCCAGCATCATTAAAAAGAAAAAAAGAGAACTTTAAAATTTTCTGGGCATCCCTTATAGTTATCCGATAATGAGAATGTGAAACCTGAGGCCAACTCTAGAAAAATAAATTGTATTTTTCTCCTTCCTTCCCCTAACTCATTTGTGGGGGTGGAGTTGGAGTGTCGGGTTTTTTTTGTTTTTGGAGACAGGGTTTCTCTGTGTAACTCTGGCTGTCCTGTATCCTACGCCAGGCTAGCCTTGAGCTCAAGACAGGCGCCTCCTAAGTGCTGGGATTAAAGGTGTGCCGCATGCTGCCTACCTAAGGTGCTAGTTTCTAAAGATCAGGCTTTACTCTCCAGCCCTGGACGGTCTTGAACTTGCTACATAGCCCAGCTATCCTCAAAGTCACCACCCTGCCTCCTGCCTCTCAATGCCGGGGTTACATGCGTGGGCCACCACGCCTCAACTGTAACACTCTAGTGAGTTATATTAAAGTTCCAGGTTTCGTGATTCATTCAATACACGATGTTGAGCCAGCCAGCTGGCTCAGCAGATAAAGGTGCTTGCAGGGCAAGCCTGGCCACTTGAGTTCCATTCCAGGAACCCAAATGAAAGGTGGAAGGAGAGCAGCTTCCACACAGCAGTCTGGTGTCCTGCCACATATGCTGGCCGTGGTGCTGGCGCCCCCCCCCCC
>NW_022196900.1:108592702-108594900 GCF_008632895.1 Mastomys coucha
CTCCCATCTCGCCTCTCCTCCTCCTCCTTTTTTGGTTTTTGTTTTTCCAGACCTGTGTATCCCTGACTGTCTCTGGCTACTCGATCTGTAGACTAGGCTGGCCTCTAACTCAGAGACCCACCTGCCTTTACATTTCTCTCCTTAATAAATATAAAACTAAATCATGTTGAGCAAAGATGATGCTTCTGAGACCAGGCACAGTAACGCACACCTGCAATCCCAGCACTCAGGAGAGGAAGGCAAGAAGACTGTGAGCCTGAGGCTAGCCTTGGCTTCATAATAAGAGCCTGTTCAGAGACAGGAAAGGAAACAGCATGTGTGTGTGAGGCGATCGAGCCTGACGGCCGCGGCCGCCTCCTTGCAGGGCTCTTCGTGCTGCTCACTCAGGTGGAGCCAGCCCCGTTGGCTCTGAGGACAGCGCTGGCGGTATTTGGCGTGGCATCCTTTGCTGAAGGAGTCTGCTCTGGGCTGTTCACACTCCTGGCTTCAGATTGCGTATGCTGCTTTCTTTTTGTGCATTAATTTGTCTATGTGTGTCACTGCATGCAAGCCACGATATCTGAGTGGGGGCAGAGGACAACTGTGCTGGGCCTTCCCTCTCACCTTTTATAAATGCAGGCCACCGGGCTCAGTAGCAAACTTCCCGGTGGGCCATCTCACCGGTCCTGGTTTGGGCATCTTACTCTGAATGCTTAATTACAAACACAGAACCATTACTTTTCTTTTCTTTCCTTTTTTTGGGGAGTAGAGTGGGGGGTGGTGAGGTTGAGACAGAGTTTCTCTGTACAGCCTTGGCTGTCCTGGAGCTCATTCTGTAGACCAGACTGGCCTTGAACTCAAAGTTTCACCTGCCTCTGCCCCCCACTTGCAGGGATTAAATGGCAAGTGCCACCAACATCTGGCTACCATTACTTTTTAATATTTATTATCTACTTATATTGCAAACAGAGATACATAGACATGGAATTTCTAATCAGATGCACCACAGTTATTCCAGAAAAGTCAGAACTTTCTTGCCAGGGTTGGAGGGAGAGTTCGGATGGTAAAGTGTTTGTGTCATGTGAGAGGACCTGAATCTGACTTTCAGTGCGTACATGGAAAAGCTGGGTGTGGGGTACACACTTGTAATCCCACTGTTGGGGGCGGGGAAGACAAGCACATTTTGGGGCTCAAGGGCCAGCCTAGTCTAACAGGTTGAGACCCCATCTCAAGGAGGCAAATAACATGCCTGAGTTGATGCCTGCTTCTCCTCCTGCTTCTTACAGTTAAGTGTACACTTGCATCAATGTGTACACCATTTTGTTTGTTGTTGGTAGTGATGGTGGTTTTGTCGTTGTTGCTTGTTTTTTGAGACAGTGTTTCTCTATGTAGCTTTGGCTGGCTTAGAACTCAGAGATCTACCTGCCTCTGCCTCCAGAATGTTGGGCTGAAAGGCATGAGCCACCGAATTTGTCCTGAGATTTTCTTATTGTGGGTGAATCCCATGCTAATAGAAATATATATATATTTTTAAAGAATTCTTTATTTATCTTATGTATATGAGTACACTGTAGCTGTCTTCAGGCACATCAGAAGGCAGCATCAGATCCCATTACAGATGGTTGTGAGCCACCATGTGGCTGCTGGGAATTGAACTCAGGACCTCTGGAAGAGCAGTCAGTGGAGCCATCTCTCCAGCCCGAATTTTATCTTTTAAAAAATTTAAAAAATCTATGACTTGTTTGTGTGTGCATGGTGTGTATTTGGAAACATATGCCGTGGCAAGCAGGGGGAGGTCAGAGGACAAGTCTATGGAGTAGATGTCCTCCTTCTACCAGGCCATCAGGCCATCTCACTGGCCCTAAAAACATTTTAATAATATTGAGGACAATAAATGTTACAAGATGTATGTAGCACACATGCCTGTGCCTGTGGAACCTGAGAAGCAGAGGCAGCAGGACCTCAAGGTTTGGGTCAGCCTGGGCTATATAGCAACACTATATCAAAACCCAAACAAAGCTAAGCGTAGTGCACCCCTTTAACCCCAGCACTTGGGAGGCAGAGGCAGGTGGATCTCTAGGAGTTTCAGTCCAGCCAGGTCTACAGAGTGAGTTCCAGGACAGCCAGAGCAGCATAGTGAGACCCTGGTTGAAACAACACAAACAAACCAAACCCAAACCAAACCCCATGGCTAAACAACAAAGGTCTTTCTGAAGGTG
>NW_022196900.1:108595168-108597122 GCF_008632895.1 Mastomys coucha
CCCCTGTAGACCCCCTGTAGACCCCTTGCATACCCCCCTGCAGATCCCTTGTAGACCCCCTCAAGGGAAGACACTGCGTGGCCTCAGTTTACGTAAGGATCCCCAGCTCCTCTTACCGCAGAACTAGAGACAGAGTGTTAAAGAGAGGAAAGGGAGGCTTTGGCCGGGATATAACTTCCTGGGATGCAGCTCAGTGGGGAGAGTGCTGACCCAGCACAGCTGAGGTCCTGGGCTCAGCCACCAGCACTGCCTATGCCCAGGTGGTGGCACACAGGCCGGTATCCCAGACACTCCAGAGGAGGCAGCAGGAGGATGATGAGGAATTCAACCTGTTCCTGGCCCACCTGAGAAACACGAGACGCTACACAAGGAGGCAGAGAGGGAGGCAGGTGGTTTTCTGTGAGTCGGAGGCTAGCCTGATCTACCTATTGAGTTCTAGGAACTATGTAATAGAGAGATCCTGCCTCAAAGTTAGACCTTCCACAGCAGCAGTAGTTAGCTGCATAGGATCTGCACAGGATTGCGCCTCTCAACATTCTGTCATCATGGGTAGAGGAGGGGCTCATAAGGCCTCACCCCTCCCTCCCCAAGGTGTTCGCTATTGGCAGTTAATGGTAGCTAGGCGTGGGGGGAGTTGGATTTCTCACTGGTTGTAGGCACTAGTAAGGTGCTCTTGCTCACACTCCCCTCCCCACCCCAGACTTATGCAGGAAACATCAATTAAAGCCTCTGGGCCGCTGGGCAGTGGTGGCCAGTGGTGGCGCACGCCTTCAATCCCAGCACTTGGGAGGCAGAGGCAGGCGGATTTCTGAGTTCGAGGCCAGCCTGGTCTACAGAGTGAGTTCCAGGACAGCCAGGGCTACACAGAGAAACCCTGTCACAGAAAACAAAACAAACAAAACAAAACAAAAATAAAGCCTCTGGGCCACAAAACAAAACAAATCAAGTCAGGGAAGTTGGGTGGGAAGTGTTGGGAAGAAAGGTTTAGACGTGAGAGAGGGGGAACAGGATCAACAAACATTTATAAATGCGGTTCTCACGTGTCTGAATTTTTTTTGTTGTTGTTGTTTTTGGTTTTTTTTTTTGTTTTTTTTGAGACAGGGTTTCTCTGTGTAGCCCTGGCTGTCCTGGAACTCGCTCTGTAGACCAGGCTGGCCTCGAACTCAGAAATCCACCTGCCTCTGCCTCCACTGCCCAGCATGTCTGAACTTTTGAGAGAGTAAGTTTTTAAAAGCATCCTTCTCGCCTGAGTCCTGCTCCACCTTATTAGACACTGTGCTCTGTCCTGCAGTGCTTTTCTCTGGCATGGGGCTCATCTGGCTGTCCAAAGTGACCTGCCCAAGGCTAGACGCTAAGCCAACAGTCTGAAGCTAGCCTGTGGGTCCTGCTGGTCTCCTGCCTCGTGGACATGCCTGGGCTGACGAGTCCGCCCCA
This sequence comes from Mastomys coucha, assembly GCF_008632895.1. Lineage (NCBI taxonomy): Eukaryota > Metazoa > Chordata > Mammalia > Rodentia > Muridae > Mastomys > Mastomys coucha. Next base: position 108,596,603 of record NW_022196900.1, read on the forward strand.
GCAGCACCCCTATGTACTGTCAAGCATCTCACAAGGCGATCTCCTAGCTGCCGTTTCTACATGAGATGTCAGCTGCACATCATAGCCACGCAGGAAGCATACCAAGACCAGCCATCTTAGAAGACAGTTGATTAGTGAGCGATGAGGACGTGGGAAATGATGGGTCAAGTGATACCTCAGGATTGCCATTAAAAACACGTTCATCCTAAGGAGGAGTGAGCGTCTACACAATACTCTGAAGATTGTTATGCTGACTTCCTATAAACCAGGGATGTTAGTCCCTGAGCCGAGGACAGCTGCGGACATCGTCAAAAGAAATCGCTCATTTCAGCAAAGGGAAGCTCCACAGGGAAACAGTGGTGCAGACCTTATATCTCAACAAGATCAATTTAGTCACTCTTTACATTGTGGGAATTTTTGGGTAAAGAGAATCTCTTTATGGAATACAACAATCTTTCATATCATTACAGCCAATTATTTTGTAGACCACATAGGCAGGCAGGAGAGCAGGCAGCCCGTG
>NW_022196900.1:108597195-108627261 GCF_008632895.1 Mastomys coucha
AGGCAGCCCGTGGGTCCTGCTGGTAGACCACATAAGGCAGGCAGGAGAGCAGGCAGCCCGTGGGTCCTCTGTGGGTCCTGCTGGTAGACCACATAGGCAGGCAGGAGAGCAGGCAGCCCGTGGGTCCTGCTGGTAGACCACATAGGCAGGCAGGAGACCAGGCAGCCTGTGGGTCCTCTGTGGGTCCTGCTGGTAGACCACATAGCCAGGCAGGAAACCATGCAGCCCGTGGGTCCTCCTGGTCTCCTGCCTCATGGACATGCCTGGGCTGACGAGTCCGCCCCAGCAGCACCGCTGTGTACTGTGTCTGAGCCTCACTCTGCTGCTGTGACAAAACAATCTGACCAAAAGCAACTTGGGGAGGAAGGGTTCTTTTGCCTTCTACTTCCAGGTCAGTTCATCACTGAAGGAATTGGAGCATGAGCTCTAGGAGGAACCGGAGGCAGACACTACTGAGGAATGCTGCCTCCTGGCTTGAACTCAGTCTGTAGACCAGGCTGGCCCTGAACTCACAGATATTGTTCTGCCTCTGCCTCTTTAGTGCCAATGCCCAGCACCCAGGAAGCCAGGACTGCCAGGCAGGGAATGGTGTTAGCAGGTGGGCTGGGCCCTCCTCTACCAATGTACATAATAGTCTCCCACAGACATGCCCACAGGCCAATCCAATCTGGACAATTCTTCAAAGTTTTCCTTTTAGATAACTCTAGGCTACGGCAGCAGTTAAAGTAACTATGAACTTCTAACCCCGTCCCTTTCAACTTTACAAACAAAAGCATCACTGTAAGCTATAACCTTTCAATTTCTTGTCTCCAAACTTTCCTGTTAACATTATAATACAAAAGCATAGGTCAACTTTCAAAATTCTCCGTCTTTCAAAATTTCAAGACTTTTAAAAGTTCTGAGTCTCTTTAAAAGTCCAAGTCTTTTAATCATGAGCTCCTGTAAAATACAAAATAAGTTTCATACTTTCTAATCCCAAAAGGGAAGAACCAGAGAATAGGAATAATCACAATTAAGCAAACCTAGAATCCAGCCGTGTAGTTCAATATCCGACATTTGGGACTCACGATCTGGGTCCTAATGGGCTGGCACAGCCCCATGTCCACTCAGTTCCCTGGTAACATTTTACATTCCACTTAGCAGCCATTTTCCTGGTTCTCAAAGGCCGTGTGGGCTTGCTCTTTCCCAGATTTGGAAATGACTAAGAAGGAAAGTCCTTCTCAATGCCGGCTTTCCCCCATTGCCTCTCACCCACATCCCTCTAAGTTCATGGGCGTCTGCCCTCAAGAAATCCCTAGAGAGGAAGAATCCATGCCTGCACCAAGGCTATAGGAAATTTTACCAACTTTTTGGTTCCAAGAACTAAAGGGCAAGAGTTGACTTAGAAGAGCTGGCCCCAGGGACCGTTACAAAGGTCTCTAAAGGTCCAACCACTGTGCATTCTCCCTGGCCTGGCAAAATACGGGGCTCCGGGCTAACACCCCCCAAAGGCGCATCTCCTAGGACCTCGGGTGGGTTGCTTACCAGGCCTTGAAGGCCAAACGGCCCTAGTCCTCCAGGAGACAACCGCGGCCCGGACGCCAGCGCAGGGAACACCGCGGCCTTGCTCTCATTGGTCCCACAGGGCCGGAAGTGCTTGAGACCAGCGGAAGTGCTCGCCCCATGCGGTCCGCCCGGTCCAGGGCGTCAGGTAGGCGGGGCCCCTGGTTCCAAACGCTAGGATCTGCTAGCGGGCGGCAGGCGGGGGACGCGAGGGCAGAAGGAGGTTGTCCTGTTTCTGATCAGGGAGGACCGTGAAGCGTTTCGCAGGCGTAGGACTCCCGGCCACCTCAGGGGACCACCGGGCCTGCTGGAGCCGGCCTCGGCGGGACCTGCACACCGGAGCTTCGAGCTCGTCCGCGGGGAGGAGACTGGCATCCGAGCGTGCGGCTCTGCCTTATTTTTGTTCCGGTGGTCCTGGGCCGGGCGCTGCTCAACTTCCGTCCCCGAGAAGGTGTGCTTTCTGCCCTTGCCTTTTCACGCTTCTGAGTTTGACAGCCGCGACGCGAGTGCAGTGGCCTCACCCGGAAGAAACCTCAGCAAAAGCTACAAGGAGGCACAGTCCAGGGGTTCGGTGGCTTCTCCTGCGGCTTCCTAGGAATGGAGAATGTATTTCAATTACAGTCTGCTTAACGGGAAGTTCTCTGGACAGCTGTAGGCTAAGTTCAGACGTAGCAAATAAAACTATAACAGTTTTACTTTGTTCTAGCCAACTGCACCCCAGGAGGTTTGAAGTTTCAGCCTCCTGTAAACTCTGTAATAACTTCGCTTTCCTCAGATTGATGACACTCAGAGTTCCAACAGTTGGCAATTTGTACAGTTTGAGACCCATCAGCATCGTGCACAGTACAGGATACTAGAAGCTCGGTGAGCGTGAATGGATGGATACCTTCCACTCCAGATGTCAGTACTGGCCATTTCGGCAGTCTCAAAGAAAACGCCTCACTTTTATTTGATCCTAGGTGGTGCCAGTGAGTTAAATCTTTCTGGCCTAAATCTGTAGTGTAGTTAAAGGTTTGTTTTTGTTTGTTTGTTTGTTTTTTACAAGCCTTTATATTTCCTTAAATTTATTCAGAGTAACTTTGCTTTTTGAGGCTGTCTTGCAGCTTGGGAGTGCAGCCTGGCGATAGCGCATGTGTAGCATTCTGGTTCCTCCATTTCCTTTAAGAAGAGATAGATAGATTTTTCTGTTAAACAGTAATAACTTACTGTGCAGGGATCTATCTTAATGGTAGAGTGCTTGCTTAGAAATGGGGTTCTGGATTCAGTCCCCTGTGCTGGAAAGAAAAAGTCTGGGCATCTTGGCATCTACCTGTAATGCTAGAAATAATATATCTCATTTTATATTTTCATAATTTACTTTTTTCTTTTTTTGGTTTTTCAAGACAGGGTTTCTCTGACCTGGGGAGTTCTAGGAACTCTATAAAACAGGCTGGTCTTGAACTCAGAGATTCAACTGCTTCTGACTCCTGAGTGCTGGGATTAAAGGCATGCACCACCACCACCCAGCATTTTAGATTTTTTTTTCCCTCTTTTTTTTTTTTTTTCTTCGAGACAGGGTTTCTCTGTGTAGCCCTGGCTGTCCTGGAACTCACTCTGTAGACCAGGCTGGCCTCAAACTTGGAAATTCGCCTGCCTCTGCCTCCCAAGTGCTGGAATTAAAAGCATGTGCCACCACTGCCCTGATAGATTTTCTTAATTTTGAATTGCACCAATATGTTGAATCTTCCCAAGTAACCAAATACAATGTACTGAGGTGGACTTATTGTTCTCACAGAGATTAAAATGGCTTCCAGAGGAAAGACAGAGACAAGCAAACTGAAGCAGAATTTAGAAGAGCAGTTAGATAGACTGATGCAGCAATTACAAGATCTGGAGGAATGCAGGTAAGTTATAACTATATGTTCTCATTCTGTAAACACCTGTTTGTATGAAGAGAGGTCAGGCTCCATGGATGAAAGCCATGTGATGTGACTTTGGTCTCTTCTGTAGTATTTTACAGCACTTTGTCTGTTTGTAGAAGCAAACTTGTCAAGCTTTGTAGTCATAAAGCTCAGATGTAGAAGACTTAAAATACTTAAGCTCCTGGAAATAATAATGCTTACTTTGTCTTTAATATTTTAAACAGCTTTGCCTGGTATGAACTAATTGCTAAAAGTACTGTGATTAGGGGAGGGGCATGGCTGTGGATGAGTGGGTTCCTAACAGCTAGAGGTTCTGAACCCAGTCCCCAGCATCGAGAAAGAAGAGGGAGGGAAAGGGAGGTGCTGCACTCCTGAATCCCAGCAATGAGGTGGATGCATGAGGGTCAGGAGCTCAAGGCCCTCCTTGACTCCATGGCGAGTTCCAGGCCAGCCCGGCTAGATGAGACCCTGTTTCAATAAAGCAGAAGAAAACAAGGAAACTAATAACTGTAGCTTTTAGTAGCCTTGCAAGGATAAAACAAAGGAGACAAAACAGTGATTGGCCCAAGTAAGGGCCCCATGAATGGTAGTGCACTGAGTGGAGCTCTTGTTACTTGTAGTAAATCTTTAATAAGCAGCTTGCTTGGAGAATAAAGATAACCTTTTACTCAGATGACAGATCGTTGCTGTTGCTTGCAGGATACACAAGGTGCTTCCTGCCATCGAAGAGTCTGAGGCGAATAGCAACTGTTGGACTATAACTAGATGCCAGGCACTTTATCCTGTTTACTCTCTATAAAACGTAGCACTGTACTATAATTCTCTGAAGTTGAATAGACAAGTTGAGGTTTGGCTCTGTGTACTTGCCTTGCCTAGATTGCCATTGATGCGTAAGAGAAGTCACTGTGTGCTTGAAGAGTGACTCATATAGGTAAAAGGTGACTGGGCTGAGGGGAGATAGTACACTCTCATCCTGAGTTTAACCTCGCTGAAAGACAGCGGAAATGCCAGAAATGTAACTCAGTGGACATGTGCACCCCTAGTGATTGGTGTTTCCCTCTAGCTTGCTCTAGAACAACTGCTAAGATTTTCATGCTTAGAATCTTGTGTGTGTTTCTGCATTCTGATGTGAGCTGTGACTTAGGGAGGAGCTCGATGCAGATGAATATGAAGAAACTAAAAAAGAAACTTTGGAGCAGCTGAGTGAGTTCAACGATTCACTGAAGAAGATTATGTCAGGAAATATGACATTGGTAGATGAACTCAGTGGGATGCAACTGGTAAGAGAAAGTTCCTGCGAGCATGTGTGAGTGTGTGTGATTTGTTTTGTTTTGTGGGTAGAAAATGCATACTTTGAAGGCTGAGGACCTAGCTCTGTGCTAGTATACTTGCCTAGCACGTACAAGACACTGGATTCTATCCCCAGCACCTCAAAACAAAAAATTAAAGGAAAGAAAGATGGAAAAGTGGTATGTTTACCTGATAGCTTTTGATTTCGTGTCTGCTTAGCTCCAATAACATGCTCAGAAATGGCAAATGAAAACCGATTTCAAGAACCAAAGCCTATCAAGTGAGAGTCGTCAGTCAAACATCGCAGATCTGACTGTGTGGGATACTTTGGTTAGTTGTCGCATTCCTGTGTTTCTAGGCCATTCAGGCAGCTATCAGCCAGGCCTTTAAAACTCCTGAAGTCATCAGATTGTTTGCGAAGAAACAACCAGGTCAGCTGCGGACAAGGCTGGCTGAGGTAAAGTTCTCACTGCTCCAGTTGCTGTGTGTATTTTTCTCCAAGCCCATGAATTCACTTCTTGTACTTGCCTGCTCCTTAAATCCTGGTCACTTGGTGTTAAAGCCACACTCAATTGTCAACAGTTGCTACCTGGGACAATTACAATTAATCATAAATGAATGTTAAGCCACTGGGTGGGTGTTTAAATCACCTCCAGTGACTTTTCATTGGCCTCCACCTTTAATACTTTGTCTTTAACGTCTGGGACCCTAATTTGAGACCCTGTTAAGATCAGCACTGCTTCTGTGTGTGCACTGCCAGCATTTGATGTGTGTATACGTGTGTGCTTAAGTACATGTGTGCACAAGTGTGCACATGTGTGCAGGTGCTCTCAGAGGTCAGAGGCATCAGATGCCCTGGAGCTGGTTCTTCGTTGCCCAGGGTAGGTTCTGGGAATTTAACTTGGGTTCCCTGAAAGAGCAGTACGCAGTTCTTCACCACTGAGCCTGTCTCCTGCCTGGCAGAGCTGCTTGTTGTTGTTGTTGTTGTTGTTGTTGTTGTTGTTGTTGTTGTGTTTTGGTTTTTTGAGACAGTGTTTCTCTGTGTGGCCTTGAACTCACAGAGATCCACCTACCTCTCTCTCCTAAGTGCTGAGATTAAACCCACTGCCTTCTGTTTTTCTTTTTTCTCTTCTTTTCCTCCTCCTCTTTCTTCTACTACTTCTTTCTTCCTCTGTCTCTTTCTCTCTCCCTCTTTTGGTTTCCTATCAGACATGTTTATGAGCCTGTTACTTTCAGAAGTCTGTTTATGGATTTGAATGTAATTATGGCCTATCAGGTAATTTCCACCTACAAGTAATTCAGTAGAGAAAGAGGTAAGAATGTGCTGTTAGGGAATAGAGGGATGGCTGAATTGGTAAAGCGAGTCAGCATACACCTGTGGTCTTAGCACTGGAACATAGAGACCAGAGGATTCCCGGAGCTCTTGGCAGTGAGAGACCCTAATCTCAAAAACTAAGGAGAAGAGCAATTGAGGAAGATGCCTGACATCGATCCCTGGCCTTACACACACATGTACACACACACACACAGTACACACATAAGGGAAAAGAGCATAGATTCAGATGAGATTGGTTGGGCTTGAGTTCCTGTAGTACTTACTGGGTGGGATATGTGACCTTTGGCAAGTTGTTTTATTCAACCTTGTACCCTGGTTTTCTTATCTGTAAGAAAGTGATTATGAGTTTCTACCTTTAGCTGTCATGTGGGTTTGGTGACACTTAGAAGCTGGCTTCAGTCCCAGGTCCGTGGGAGGCAGAGGAAGGAGGACCATTTGAGGCCAGCCTGGACCACATAAGAGACCCTGTCTCGAGAATCAATAAGGGCTGGAGAGATGGCTCAGTGGTTAAGAGCACTGACTACCCTTCTAGGTCCTGAGTTCAAATCCCAGCAACCCCGTGGTGACTCACACCATCTGTAATGGAATCTGATGCCCTCTTCTGGTGTGTCTGAAGACAGCTGCAGTATACCCACATACATGAAATAAATAAATAAATCTTAAAAAAAAAAAAACTAATATGTTTACAAAAAAGAAAAAAGAAAAGGTAAAGAAAAAATCCTTTTCTAAAAAAAATAAAAATTCTTAGAAGCCAGCTTCTTTCCAGTGGAAGCTGTTGGCCTTGTGGCATTTACAGCTGAACAGTGTTTACATTACAGATTCATATTTAGGAGTCAGCAAGATGTTCATTGCATGTAGCATCCCTGGGACCTGTGTAGACTTGTAAGGAGAGAACAGGCCCCACAAAGTTGTCCTCTGAGCTCCACATGTGCACTGTGGAAAGCACATGCTTTTACACACACACATACACACACACACACAAAACAATAATAATAATTTTAAAATGTTTAAAACTGGTCTGATGTGGCTCTTGCCCAGAATGTTAGAACTCAGGAGGCTGATGCAGGAGGGTCACCAACACATTTTGAAGTCAGCCTGAGGTACAGATTGAGACTTTTGTTTTGAAACACAAAAATAGAGTGTAAAAACTGTTGTAGAGCCAGGCAGTGGTGGCACACACCTTCAATCCCAGCACTTGGGAGGCAGAGGCAGGTGGATTTCTGAGTTCGAGGCCAGCCTGGTCTACAGAGTGAGTTCCAGGACAGCCAAGGCTATACAGAGAAACCCTGTCTTGAAAAACTAATAAATGAATGAATGAATGAATGAATGACCATGTCTTGAAAAACCAATAAATGAATGAATGAATGAGTAAATGAAGGAAATGAAATATCAAGAACTTACCTGAGTTTTTTTTTTTGAGACAGGGTTTCTCTGTATACCCCTGGCTGTCCTCTGTAGACCAGGCTGGCCTCTAACTCAGAAATCTGCTTGCCCTTGCCTCCCAAGTGCTGGGACTGAAGGCGTGTGCCACCACTGCCCGGCTATTTCTATAGTTTTATATTATCCAGATAGTTCTTGTGTTAAGAAGTAGGTCTGAAAAGGTGATTCTTCTGTACCCAATGGTTTTTGCTCATGTGCACATGCCTTGTGTTCATCCACTCTAGATGGACAGAGATCTGATGGTGGGGAAGCTGGAAAGAGGCCTGTACACGCAGCAGAAGGTGGAGGTACTGGCGGCTCTCAGGAAGCTCGGCGAGAAGGTACTACCACTCACTTTAGTATGCTAGGTAGGACATTTGGGTTGTTCTTGACATAGAACTTACTGCCTTGTGATGTGCTCTGTAGACTGAAGACAGTTAAAACAAAATGTTTGTAGGGTTATTTATTCGGTGTGTGTGAATGTTTTGTCTCCTTGTATGTGTGTATTATCCGTGCATGTATGTTTGATGCCCACGGATGTCAGAAGACAGTATTGGATCCAGGATCCCTTGGAGCTAGAGTTGTGATGGTTGGAAGCCAGCATGTGGGTGCTGGGAACTGAACCTGGCTCCTCTGGAAAAGCAGTAAGTGCTTTTAACTACTGAGCCATCTCTCAAGCTCTGAGCTGTCTTCACTTCGGCTCCTAGGACACATGCGTTTGCACGCGTTTGCTCTCACAGTTTCACTTGCTCACACTATTTCTCTTACCTGTGTAGCTAACAGAAGATGACGAGGCCTTCCTGTCAGCCAATGCAGGTGCTGTGCTCAGCCAGTTTGAAAAAGTTTCCACAGAGCTTGGTGAGTGAGCACCCTCATGTTCCCCACTCCCTCCCTCCACTGCACAGCCCTCTCCTCTCTTGTTGAAGTTACGCCTCCTCTTCTTTCCCCTTTTTCCTTTTTCCTATATTCTTTTTTCTTCCTTCCTTCCTTCCTTCCTTCCTTCCTTCCTTCCTGATTGATTGATTGATTGATTGATTTTCGAGACAAGGTTTCTCTGTGTAGCCCTGGCTGTCCTGGAGTTCACGCTGTAGACCAGGCTGACCTTGAACTCAGAAATCCACCTGTCTCTGCCTCCCAAGTACTGGGATCAAAGGTGTGCGCCACCACTGCTGGGCCACTTCTTCCCTCTGTCTTTTTTTCTGAGTAAACATAGATTTACTGAGGGAAAATGAAAGAACTCTCAAATGTCAAAGGGTCTCTAAGGGAAAAGTATGAGATTTTGGTAATGTTGGTAATTGAGCCCAGGATCTTGTGCATATTTCTGAAAGCTGGGCTCATACTGACAGAGAACAACATGCTTGAGACAGCACTGACCTTTTCTTGAGTTTAGAGTGAAGCATGATTTTGTTTTTAATTAACTTTATGTGTGTCTCTGTGGGGGTGTTTGTGCATTAGTGCAGGTACCCAAAGAGGCCAGACGGAGCATTGGATCCCCTGGAATTTGACTTATAGGCGGTTGTGGGCCACCCTCGTGGGTACTGGGAACTGAACATGCGTCCTCTGGGAGAGCAGTCAGCAAGCACTCTTAGCCACTGAGCCATCAGTTCCAGTCCAGAAATATTTTTTCATAAATCCCTTTTATTGGTTTTATTTCATGCTTCTAAAAAGAGATCCATTTTTATTTATATGTGTGGAGTAGATGTGTGTATATACCCACACGTGTATGCAGATCTCCACAGAATGGAGCCTTAGGTTCCTGAAGCTAAAGTTAACGTTTCTGAGCACTCTTGCCTCTCTTGCTCTCTTGCCCCCTTGCTCCCCATCGCTTCCCATTCCCTTTCCCCCTCTTTCCACACGGCCATGGCCAGCCTGTACTTCTCTACTCCTTCTCTCTGCCTTTCTCTGCCTCTGCTACCCTCTTAACTCCCCTCCCCATGCCCTAAATAAACTCTATTCTATACTACAAAAAAAAAAAAAAGAAAGAAAAAAGATGTTTCTGAGCCTTGTAATGCGGTCTCTTAGTCTGTGCTGTCCTGCTAGCCTCCACGCTTCTCCTTGTTCACACAGGAGCCTCGCATGGCATTGAACACAGTTTCTTTCTTGACCTATGTGCTGGAATCATGACCATGTGCCACACCTAGCTCCATATTCTAAGATAAAAATAAAGTAAGACAAGTGAATTTTCACAGAATTACATGCTGTGAGCTGGAGAGATGGTACATCAGCTAAGAACAGGGATGAGCTGCGCTTCCAGAGGGCGTGGGTTAGTGCTGGCTCACTACTATCTGTAACTCATGTCCCAGGGGATCTGATGCCCTCCTTTGCCCCATGGGTACTAGGCATGCACATAGTACACATTCTTATATGCAGACAAAACACCCATATGCAGACAGGAAGTTTAAAATTACATCTCTTTAAATAATTAGTTAATTAACTTATTGTGTGTGTATGTGCACATCTGTGAACAAACATGTACATGTGTGCTCACCCATTCTCAGATGCACATGCCACACTGCAGTTATGGAGGTCACGAGCTGGTTCTCTCCTAGTGCATGGGTCCCAGGATTAAACTCAGGGTATCAAGCTTAAGGGCAGGTGCCTTTGTCACTGACCCTGCCCTTTTGTGAGATGCTCCTTAATGGTTGTCTAGGCTGGCCTTCAGCTCTCAGCCACTATAACTGGCTGCAGGTGCACACCAACAACCCTAGCTTTTCTTTTTTTTTTTTTTTTTTTTTTTTTTAGTAATTATTTAAAGGTTTTACATGTATAACTATTTGTTGTTGTTGTTTTGTTTTGTTTTGAAGACAGGATTTCTCTGTGTAGTCTTAGCTGTCCTGGAACTCACTTGGTAGACCAGGCTAGCCTCGAACTCAGAAATCCGCCTGCCTCTGGCTCCTAAGTGCTGGGATTGAAGGCGTGCGCCACCACTGCTGGGCCATGTATGACTGTTTTGCTTACTTGTGTATAGTGCCCTAGCAGTCCGTAGAGGGCGCTGGTTCCACTGCAGCTAGAGTACAGTTGTGAGCTAATTTGTGCTGTGGGAACCAAGTGTGGGTCCTCTGGCAAGTGCTGATCAGCTCTCGTACTCCCAGCTTCCAGTGATGGTCTGAAATACCTTCCAGCAACATGTAGCTATAGAGCTAAATTAGGATTTTACATATGCTTCTCATACCTAAAGCTGAGTTACGATTCCTCACCAGTAAGCCATCCTGGCTGGACTGTCTCTGCAGAGGGAGGTACAGGTGGCCATGGCACTGGAGGACTGACACATCTGGCTTTCCGTTTTGTTCCTACCTGGGCTGAAGTGCATTTGAAGCAACCTTTTCATTTTGTGTCTCTCCCTTAGGCTCTGGAGACAAGGTCCTTGCTCTGGCAGGGTTCGAGGTTGAAAAAGCCAAGAAATGATGGATTCGTGGTGGGTTTGGCTCTGCTAGCCCCATCTGTCCTGCACACGGTGCTTTCATCCTGTGGACTCAGACAGTGCAAAGAAGTAGAGACTCAAAATGCACCAGCCCAGGAGCAGGGGACTTGGAACACGGTGTGGCTCCTGCTTAGGGTGCTCGTCCCTCTGGCTGTGGATCTCCCTTCTTACATGACCCAGGGCTTGTTGGGACAGAGGAACGTTGTTCACTATGGTTTGTCTTGTTTTTAGTGCTGGTAGGGGTGAGAGCTGTGAGCTAGTGACTGTCCTGACTTCTGTCTGCATGCCTTGGGACGAGCAGCACAGTGCTGTCCCTGGCCCTGCTGTGTCTGGAGAATCTTAGAAACCAAGACTCAGCACATGTGATGTCTAAAGTCATTAGAGGCAGGGCTGAGGCTGGGGCCCAGGTGTCCTCAATCCAAGTTTATTTCTTCATTCTGCACTGTTTTTTGAGTTGTTGTTTCGGTTTTTTTTTTTTTTATAATAATTAACTTGTATTTGTGCAAATTGGTGTCTATGAAAATTCAGTGTCCTAACTCAGTTGAATGGGCACTGAGGAGTTGTTCCCAGCCTGTTCACGGGCAGCATGAATGGGCTCCATTGTATCTCTGGGTTCCTAAGGAGCAACAATGGGAGCCCTGTTGAGACCTCCTGAAGTAACTTAACCCCCTGCCTTGTCTCAGTGGGGAAGCAATAGGAAATGGCAGCCCACAGCCCTCTGTGAGTGACCTCTTGCCAACTCTGAGGGTGGTAACAGCAAGTTACTATCAACTGTGCAGTGTGGGGAGAAACACAAAGTGAGTTATGAGGAAAGCAAGTTTCTCCCTGGGAGCTGGGACAGCCTCCGCGGGCAGCCTCACCCTTGTCCTCACGCGCGCGCGCATACCTTCCCAGGCCTCACGCGCGCACCTTCCCAGGCCTCACGCACGCGCATACCTTCCCAGGCCTCACGCACGCGCATACCTTCCCAGGCCTCACGCGCGCGCCTTCCCAGGCCTCGCCTGGATTGGATTCCTTCCTGTATTTCTCATTATTCTTTTTTTTTTTTTTTGCACTTTATACAAATTAAAAACATTTTTACTGCTTCTTATAAACTAAAGTTCTACTTGGTGCTTTGCCAACTGGACAAATTAGGGGACCTCAGCTATGTAAATGCCTTACTTGGAACTCGTAATATCTTTTGGACTTTTGAGAGGGGTGGGTCTCTGAGCCAGCAGGATGACCCAGTGAGTGAAGTGCCTGCTGCCAAGCCTGATGCCCTGAGCTTAATAATCCCCAGCCACCTGATGAAGGAGGGGAATTGAGTTTTACAAGTTGTCTTCTAACCCATATATGCACACTTACACAGTAAATAATAGAAACCATGAGAAGGGGACCCCTGTACTGGAGTCTTAGGCTCAGGCGCTTTCCTAGCCTCCTCCCAAGAAGCCGGCACTCAGCTGAGCACTGCTGTGTTTGCCAGCGCGCTGTCTCCACTCGCTGTCCAAGTGGAGCACACCAAGACTTGCTGATCACCTGCTGTAACCAGTGGTGCTGGGTGTGTGCCACCATGGTTCATATCAACACAGAAGTCACAGTTCCACAGTGTGGATTCAGTAATGCTGTGCAGCTGCCAACCCAGCGCTGAGTCATGCCCATCGGCCCCTGCAGGAGAACCTGTATCTATTCCAGTCACTCCAAGATGCCTTCTTCCAGCCTCCAGCCTCCTCTGAGCTGCTCTCCTGTCCCTATGGACTTAGCTTTCTGGAGACTTCATGTGAACTTCACACGTGATTATTCCGTGTGGTTTGTTATGTATCTGGCTTCTTCATGCAGTATTTTCAGGGCTGACTCACCGTGTAACACACGTCGATCCTTCATTTATTTCTGTGCCTGATTAATACTTCACTGTATGAATACTACATTTTGTTTAGCCATGTATTTGATGAACATCCGAGTTGTTTTCAGCTTGTGTGAACAGTACCAATAAGAACATTTCTGCACAAGTACATGTTGAATTCCTATTTTCAGTCCCTTTGGGTTAGTACCTAGTTATAGGATTGTTACGTGAGTTTTAAGCTGTAGCAAGTTGTCCTTTGCCTCATGCTCCCCCAGTAAACCGAGGAATCTAGAGGTATTGTTCATTTCAAAAAGACTCATGTGAGTCTAAACCCTTGAAGTTCGTGTGCTTTAACAAAGAACAGCACCAGGAGGCTAGGTATGAAGGCATACACCTGTAACCCCAGTACTAGGGGGCAGAGGTGTGGGGTGGAGAGGGTGATGCCAGCCAGGGCTTCTTGATGAAGTCCCTTCTTAAGCAAAATATAAACAAAACCCACCATATGAGCATAGTGAGGAACTTGCTGTTAACCATGCGCGACTGTCTGCACTACTGGAAGTTGCCTTCTGTTAGAGCCTGACACTCTGGCCACCTCGTCACTTCAGCTTGTGGGGCCTCGCTTTCTTCAGTGGAGCTAGAAGACCTGCCTTTTCCAGTTCCTTTGCACTCCCCTCCCTCAATACCTGTTAGCCTTGGTACCATCCAGGCTAATGTACCATCCCTGGGCTGAGTGATAGCTGCTTCCCCAGTGACGTGTCCACCAGTGAGCTCAGTGCAAGGGCAGGTATTAATGCTGGTGAGCCGTGTGTGTCTCCTGTTCGCGTTGTCATCCTTTCTAGAACCTGGAAGGTCTGTCACGAACAGCAGCTAGCTTTTAATATTCTTACTTCACCATGTTTTGGTGGAAATTCCTGCATTTCAATCCAGGTGTGGTGGCACACACCTGTGATCCTAGCACAGTGTGGGGATGGGAGTGGGGATGGGTGGGAGGGGGTGGGGGGGAGAAGGGGTGGGGGGAGGGGCAGGCAGGTCTCTGACTTCCAGGCTAGACTGGTCTACAGAGTGAATACCAGGCCAGCCAGGGCTGCATAGCAAGACCATGTCTCAAAATAAATAAATAAATTTTCTCATTTCTCCAAGAAATAGGGCTAAAGCAAAAATATGTTCCAATGAGAGAATGTCTAAATGGGCTATTAGTTAAATCTATTAACTTAGACTTTGTGTTTCAGAGATGTTGTTCGATCTTGTAAGTGATAAATCAGGTATTCTAGGAGGCAGGTGGGTTTTCCAGGAGAAGTCAAGGTTTTGAGCAAACAGCTTGTTAACTATGATTATTAGGCCTTTCTCTGAAGGCAGAACCAAGGAAAGGCATGTTCAGAGAATAAAAGGCTTTGAGTCTTCCATTGACTGGTGTCTGGTTGCAGATGATGGACAGCTGGAGTTATTCCTGAGGTTGGCTGTCACCCGCAGTGGTCAGCCCCTCTCCTGCCTGCTGTTAAGTGTGGGTTAGTTTTTCTCCATAGTCTTTCTGTTACAGAGACCTTTCTATCACTTTGCCTCTTGAAATGTTTTTCCAACGTTGGTATGTAAATTAAAACTGTCAGCATTCCCACAGACTCCCAAGAACAAATTGCAACGTGTAATTGCTTCCATTCTGTCTGTCCCTGGAAGTCAGAAAGGAAGCTAGAAACTGGAGGAACGTCTTCACGTTTCTAAAAACCAGCTAAAAGTGTGGCCCTAGGAGGTAATCCTTGAGTGTATGTCCCTTTGACACCCTACTCATGTCCTTTTTGACGTCTTTCTCACTCTTTAAATTGACCTTGGGGCTGAAGAGATGGCTTAATGGTTAAGAGCACTGACTACTCTTCT
Organism: Mastomys coucha; assembly: GCF_008632895.1. Taxonomy (NCBI): domain Eukaryota; kingdom Metazoa; phylum Chordata; class Mammalia; order Rodentia; family Muridae; genus Mastomys; species Mastomys coucha. The sequence continues at coordinate 108,611,793 of NW_022196900.1, forward strand.
AGAGGATCTAGGTTCAATCCCCAGCACCCACATGGCAGTTCACAGCTGTCTGTAATGCCAATAATTGACAACCTCATCCAGACATACATGCAGGCAAAACACCAATATGCATACAATAAAAATAAATTATTTAAGTGTTTAAAAAAGGAAAAAACTGACCTCAAAATATAGAGACCCTGTTGCTGACTGGTCGCTGAGGGCAAGGGTCAGTCCTTCCACACGGACAGCAGTTAAGAGGTTAAAGGCTGGCTTCCATAGGAGGCCCAAGCCCTGATGCTTGTGCCACTGCCATGTCTCCAGTGATCCCTGCAAAGTTCCAGCACATTTCCCGAGTACTCAACACCAGTATTGATGGGTGGCAGAAAATGGCCTTTGCCCATACCACTGCCATTAAGGGCGTGGTACCGAGGAGGGCAGACATTGACCTCCCTAGGAGGGCTGGAGAACTTGACGGATCATGAGGTAGGACATGAGACTACCTTCATGCAGAATCCACGACACTGAAGATCCCAGACTGGCTCTTGAACAGACAGAGGATGTGAAGGATGGGAAGTACAGCCAGGTTCTGGCCAACGGTCTAGACAAGCTGTGTGGGGACCAGAAGCAGCTGACGGTTAGAGCCCATCAGGGGCTGTGCCAGCTCTGGGGTACATGTGCACAGTTGGTCAGCACACCAAGACCACTGCTGGGCTATACTGTGGGTATATCCAAGAAGAGTCTAGGCCTTTGCTGTTAGTGAATGTGTATGTATGTATGTATGTATATATATATATATATATATATATATATATATATATATATATATATATATACATGTATGTCTGTTTGAAGCTGTTAGCTGGAAGCATCCTAATGTTTTGTCATTTGCCTGTAAGAATTTAGTTGCTTACAACCTCGTCACCTGGCTAAACAACTGGGACTTGGGGTGTAGAGGATTTGCCACACATGTACAAAACCCTTCAAAGTGTGTGTGTGTGGGGGGGACATATCAAAAGAACACATCCAGCATCCAATGACATCCTCAGAAAGCCTTCCAGCCCCTTGATTCGGCGTCTCTCATTGGCCTCAAGCCAGGGAGCCAAGGCACCAACTTATCTTTCTAGTACTGGGATTAACCACCATGTGCTACCAAGCTGGGTTCTAGGTTCCAGGGTGGAACGTAGGGCCCTGTATGGATAAGGCAACCTGGTCTTCCTACTGTCTCCCTCAAGTTCTGGCCCCCATGCCCCATTTTTGAGTGACAGCCATCCCGAAAAGGGTCATTTCTAGGATTGACTATCAGCCATGAATCCTCTGCCCCAATTTCTATCAACTGTAACTGAATTTTTGCTCTATCACCCAACAGCAGCCTCTGGTAAGGCCATGTTGCAGACATAATTTCAGCACTGGAGTTAAGAACGTAAGGTATCTTCTAAATTTTGTTCCTTTTGGCATTTTGAGACAGTCTCACTCAGTAGCTCAGGCTATCCTAGGATATACTGGGGATTGCAGGCTAGCCTCATCCCGCCCAGCCCTGGGATTACAGACATGTAGCTCCAACCAGGTCATATGAGTAAGCTACCAAGTTGTCTGCTTACTCTGAAATAGGCAAGCGATTAGCTCTTAGCTAGTTAGTTTTACTATCTATCTATTTATTTAATGTATATGAGTACACTATCCCTAGATTGGTTTTGTTAAAGCTAAAGCACTAGACAGATTGTATACAGTAGGTGCCTAGCATTTGAAAACTCAAACGTGCTTCTCTCTGCTGCAGATTAGATGCTAAAGTCAAAGAAAAGGAAGTACTCTCTGAGAAAACCTTAAGAGCGATGCCTGGTAGGAGAGGGATGTGTTTCTTACTTCCGTCTCTGCGATATCATTGAATCTCTCATAAGAAATGTAATGCCAGCCGGGTGTGGTGGCGCACGCCTTTAGTCCCAGCACTTGGGAGGCAGAGGCAGGCGGATTTCTGAGTTCGAGGCCAGCCTGGTCTACAAAGTGAGTTCCAGTATAGCCAGGGCTACACAAAGAAACCCTGTCTCAAAAGACCAAAAAAAAAAAAAAAAACAACTTAGTGCTGGTATAGGTAAACACATTAGTTAGCTCTTTTTTTTGTTTGTTTCTAAAGTGGGTATTTGATACAGTGTTATTTTTTCTTCCGAATAAGTCATAAATGTTTATCTCATTCATAATCATTAAGATGGTAAAGGTACTTGCTGTGAAAGTCTGACAGCCCGAGTTTGATTCGGAGACCCATGGAAAGGTTGAAGGAGAGACCCAAGCCCACAGCCGTGCCCTCTGCCCTCCACATGAGTGCCGTGGTGCTCATGCGCACATGTACATCTGGTTCACACGCAATAGTAATAACACTGTTTCATTGTCAGTGCAGGCTTAGATGGCAAGTGTGTCATCACAGAGTTCTCTTTTTTAATGATAAAGTTATGGTTTTTTGTTTTGTTTTGTTTTGTTTTTGTTTTTTTGGTTTTTTTTTTTTTTTTGAGACAGGGTTTCTCTGTATAGCACTGGCTGTCCTGGAACTACGCTGTAGACCAGGCTGGCCTGGAACTCAGAAATCCGCCTGTCTCTGCCTCCCAAGTGCTGGGATTAAAGGAGTGCGCCACCACTGCCCGGCTAAAGTTATGTTTTTAAAGGGCTGAGGATGTAGCTCAGTTGCATAGTGCTTGCCTGACATGCATAGAGCCCCTGGGTTCTTTCCTAGCAGTGCATAAACAAGTATAGTGTCATAACATAGCTGTAATCCTGGCCTCAGGAAGTAGAGTATGGAGGAACAGAAGTTCAAGGTCATCCTCTGCTATGTTGCAAGTTTGAGGCTAACCTGGGCTTCATGAGGCCCTGTCTCAAAAGTAAATATAAAAGTGAAAAGAAGAGATATTTATCAGTATCGTAGTTTTTTGGGTTCTTAGGAACATTCAAATGTGGATTTAAGTGTACATGTGTTGTAAAGAATAGTGAATGATTCAACAATTCATCAGTGATTGTTTTTAACTGATCTAATAAAATATGCATCTTCTTAATATATTAGTTATGGTGCTGCAGACGTGACTCTGAAGTTAAAGGCAAGGCTTACAACCAAAAATATAAGATATTAGTTGTAGCTGGGCAGTGGTGGTGCATGCCTTTTAATCCCAGTACTCAGGAGGCAGAGGCAGGTAGATCTCTGAGTTTGACAAGGCCAGCCTGGTCTATAGAACAAGTTCTAGGACAACCAGGACTATTACACAGAGAAACCCTGTCTCAAAAAAACAAAACAAAACAAAAAAGAAAGAAAGAAAAGAAAAGATATTCATTGTGGCTGGAGAGGGTTTGAGTAGGAGCACTTCCTGCTGTTGCAGGTGACCTGAGTTTAGTTCCCAGCAACCACATGGTGGCTCACAACTGTGACTCCAGTTCCAGGGCATCTGATGTTTTACTAGACCACGAGGGCTCCTGCATACACATAGTGCTCATAAACTCATTCAAATATACATGGATATGTGCTCAATAAATAAATAAATAAGCTCATACATAAAAATTAAAGAAAGATATTAAGTTTTTAAACTGGACATGTTGGGAAGGCAGAGGCAGGAGGATCTTTATGGATTCAAGGCCAGCATGGTTTACATATTGAAGCTCAGGATAGCCAGAGCTACATAGATAGTCCAGGTCTGAATAAAAACAACAACAGCACCACATGCACGAACACACACACACACACACACACACACACACACCAGGTGTGAATGAGTGGAGTCAGGGTTAGGAGCGGAGAATTCAGGATAGGAGGTATAGCTCAGAGGTGGAATACCTGCCAAGCATGTGTGAGCTCTGGAGTTTGATCCCCAGTACTGTTAAAAAAAATTCTTTCCATTCAAAAATCTCCAAAAGAGCTTATTGACATGTCTGTGTGTGTGTGAGAGAGAGAGAGAGACAGAGACAGAGACAGAGAGACAGAGAGATCAAGCTGGTCCTGGCCTCCTTTCTTTCTTTCTTAACAGTTTATGTATGTCTGTGTGTGCTGTGCACGCGGCTTTCTTTCATGGCACATACGGAGGTCAGAGGACAGCCTCTGGTCTGGTATCAGTTCTTTTCTTCCATCGTGAGTTTCAGCTTGACCTTAGATGATCAGGCTTGAGGGCCGAATGCCTTCCCTGCCTAGGCATCTCTCTGTATCTGACCTCAGGGTTTTCCTGTAGTCCAGGCTGGCCTCAGTGACCTTGGGGTTTAACCAGGTCACTGTTAATCTTAGCATTCTGGAGTGCTGGGATTACAGGGTTATAGCTAGTCTTTCTCCTACTTGTCAAGTCTATACACTCATCAATATTCTGTGAGGAACTGCTTTGAAGTTGCAGTATGAAGAATTGTGTGGGATCTAGGGAGATGGCTCAGTGGAAAAGAGTGCTTGCTCTGCATACATGAGAATGTGGGTGTGGATCTACAGCCCATGGGCACAGACACACAGACACGCACATGCACGCGCTTGCGCAAATGGGTGTGGCTGTGCAAGTCTGGGACTCCCGGTGCTGTTGAGAGCAGAGACAGAAGGATCATTGTGCTGCTGGCCACCAGCCTAGCTCCAGGTCCATTGTAGGTTTTATTCTTTTGGTTTTTTTTTTTTTTTTTTTGGTTTTTTTTTTTTTTTTTTTGTTTTGTTTTTTCGAGACAGGGTTTCTCTGTGTAGCCCTGGCTGTCCTGGAACTCACTCTATAGACCAGGCTGGCCTCGAACTCAGAAATTCTGCCTGTTTCTGCCTCCCAAGTGCTGGGATTAAAGGTGTGTGCCACCACAGCCCCCCTTTTTTCTTTCTTTCTTTCTTTTTTTTTCATTGTAGTCTTAAGGGTGGGTGACAGAACATGGCCCAACAGTGGTGGCACACGCCTTTTAATCCCAGCACTTGGGAGGCAGAGGCAAGTGGATTTCTGAGTTCGAGGCCAGCCTGGTCTACAGAGTGAGTTCCAGGACAGCCAGGGCTATACAAAGAAACCCTGTCTTGAAAAACAAAAACAAAACAAAACAAAAAAAAGAGTGACAGAACAGGGTCTGGAAAGATGGCTCAGCAATTAGGAGCACTGACTGCTCTTCCAGAGGTCCTGAGTTCAATCACATCAACCACATGGTGGCTCACAACCATCTGTAATGGGATCTGATGCCCTTTTCTGGTATGTCTGAAAAGAGGGACAGTGTACTTATATTTATAAAATAAATCTTTTTTTTTTTTTTTTTTTTAAAAAAGAGCTACAGAACAGGACACCTGACATCTTCCACGGGCCTCCACATGGGTGTGCACCTCACACAAGCACATACATCACACACATAAACACAAAACTATGAAAGCATAATAAGCCAGGCATGTTAGCACATGCCCTCAATCCCTTAACTCTGGAGGCAGGACGAGAATTTCTGGGAATTTGAGGATGGCCTGATTTACAGAGTGAGTTTCAGACCAGCCGGGGCTACATTTGAGACCCTGTTTCAAAAAGTAAAGAAAGAAAAATAACACCAGCTTTAACATGGGGCCTGGTGAGATGGCTCAAAGGGTAAATAAGAGTGCTTGCTGAGTGGTGACCTGGCACCCTGGATCCCACGATGGAAGAAGAGAACCAATCCTCTGCCACACAGTGGAGGCATGTGTCTGGCTTAACTAAGGGGCATGTGCGTTGTGAGTCCTGGCCTCTGGAGGAATAGGACCTAAAAGTCTTAGGAAACACTTGAGTACCCCATGTGGGAAACAGCTCCTTGCTCTGTGCCTCTCATGGCGTCCTTTCCTGGAGGTGCTGTGAAGGGGTTTCTCCGTTATAGTTCCTTTTAATGATGCAAATGAACTTTAAGAGACCCTGTAATAGCCTGATGAAAGAGTGTGAATGGGCTTGTGGGAACTAGAGAGTTAATACTTGAGTCTGTCTCAGCGGGGCATCCTTGGCACCAGAAACAGGAAGGCAAATTAAAACTAGTTCCTTTATCTTTTCCAACACCCCCCCCCCCAACCCTTTTAGCTTGCTGCTTCTGTGCTGCCCAGCGCTGAAAGAAAGAATGGAAGTGGCCAGCAGCAAGATGTTTTAAAAAGTTGGTGTCACCTGTATGCACACTCGGAGCCTCCCTGCCTCCTCCCCTGCGAGCCTCCTTCTCTTTCCTAAGGCGGCTTTTCTGCTCATTAGTGAAATAAGCGTCCCTTTCTATTCTGTCTGTACTTAGCCACCAATTAGTCAGACGAGCAGAAATGCTCCCCTGCTGCGTGATATGCTGGGGGCATTAAGAAGCACTGCTTTGCTCCTGCTAGCTACTTTTAAAGCTCTTTTATCTCCCAGGAAAGGGGCCTCTATAGGTTTGGGTCTGCCCCCACCCCCACCTCCCAGCCTGTGGCTATTTCAGTCTAACTACTCATTAAAGTCAATTTAAGATATTACTAAAACCTTTAGATTCTTTATATGAATCACCTCCATTTGAGTTCAGTTAAACATATCTATCTCACTTTCACAGCTCAAGTGCCCGTCTCCACCAACCTCAGCCCCAATAAGAACACTGACGTCCCAGGAGACTGGCTGCCTGTAAAACCAAGCCACCTAGGCATGGCGTTGCATTCCTAACATCTTAGCTCTGAAGGAAGAGGCGCATGCACTGAGTTCCAGGCCAGCTTAGGAAGACCTGTCTCAAAACAAACCAGGCAGAGAGGCTGGAGGGATGGCTCATCAGTCAGCTCTCCTTGTTCCTGTAGAGAACCCAGGCTCAGTTCCCAGCACCGCCTGGCTGTTCACAACTATAGTTCAGTTCCAGGGGATCTGATGCCCTCTTCTGGCCTCTTCAGGTACCAAGCATGCACACAGTGCACACCAAACTTGCAGGCACAACATACACATAAACTAAAAAAGAATAAATCTTGAAAAAAGTCAGAGATTTTATTTTACCACCAGATTAATTATATCACCACATAAAACAGTCATGGTGGCATATGCTTATCAAATCCCAGCATTTAGGCAACGGAGGCGGGAGAATCAGAAATTAGGGGTGGGGCGTCAGCCTTGGCTACACGGAAGAATCAGGAGTTCAAGGTGATCCTTGGCCACATGGTGAGCTCAAAACAGCCTTAGATGCATGAGACCCTGTCTTAAATTACATTTTTAAATTTTATTTTGTGTAAGTGTCTTAGCTGGGAGGTATGCTTGAGCCACAACATGCTTTCGGAGCTCAGAGAATACCTCAAAGGGTTAGGTGTTCTCTCCCTCTGCTGTGTGGATCTGAGGATCCACCTAGTTCATCAGACTTGATGTACGTTTAATCGATGAGTCATCTCTCCAGCCCTGCCGTACTTCCTCTTTGGTCTTAGAAAACAACAACAGGGCTGAAGAGATGGCTCAGAGGTTAAGAGCACTGGCTGCTCTTCCAGAGATCCTGAGTTCAAATTCCAGCAACCACATGGTGGCTTACAACCATCTATAATAAGGTCTGGTGCCCTCTTCTGGCGTGCTGGCATACATGCAGGTAGAACACTGTATACGTAATAAATAATAAATAAACCTTATAAACAACATCACAAGAGTAGACAGTTCCTTGATCATTGTTGCTTTGAGGTACTTCAGTATTACTCGGGATTGTTTTTCACCCCTCCCTCCCTTGGGTGGAGTGTGTGTCCTTGCCTCATAGTTTGGGGCCTGGCCATGAGAGACGATTGGTCACTGGAATGTTTGTGTGTCCTTGCCTCATAGTTTGGGGCCTGGCCATGAGAGACGGTTGGTCACTGGAATGCTTGTGTGTCCTTGCCTCACAGTTCGGGGCCTGGCCATGAGAGACAATTGATTGGTCACTGGAATGTTTGTGTGTCCTTGCCTCATAGTTTGGGGCCTGGCCATGAGAGACGGTTGGTCACTGGAATGCTTGTGTGTCCTTGCCTCACAGTTCGGGGCCTGGCCATGAGAGACGGTTGGCCACTGGAATGCTTGTGTGTCCTTGCCTCACAGTTCGGGGCCTGGCCATAAGAGACGGTTGGTCACTGGAATGCTTGTGTGTCCTTGCCTCACAGTTCGGGGCCTGGCCATGAGAGATGGTTGGCCACTGGAATGCTTGTGGTTATAACTCCGGGAGGAAGCTTCAGTGAGCTTCCACTATTCTCTGACTTTGCCACCATTCATCATTGAAGCCTAATATGGCTGACTAGCCCCTGGGCTACCAGAGACGTGGAGTAATCCTAGTCCAGGCTGCACCTGAATCCTGTTGATCCAGCCCAACCAGGCAGAGTGCATGGCTAGACCACAGCCTGAAGCCTGACAATCTTAGCCCCCCCGAGAGATGGAAGGCGGGAAGGAAGGAGCCGTAATCAGCAGGTTTCGAGGTGGTCTGTGTGTTGATTACTTTTCTATTGCTGTATTAAAACACCGTGATCAAGCTGGGCAGTGGTGGCGCACACCTTTAATCCCAGCGCTTGGGAGGCAGAGGCAGGAGGATTTCTGAGTTCGAGGCCAGCCTGGTCTACAGAGTGACTTCCAGCACAGCCAGGATTACACAGAGAAACCTTGTCTTGAAAAACAAAAACAAAGCAAAACAACAACAACAAAAAGATTTATATTGTATGTATGGGTGTTTTGTCTGAATGTGTGCCTGTGTATTCCCAGGCATTCCTGAGGAAACCAGAAGAGCACATCAGAGTCCCCAGCACATAGAAGAAGAGGTACGGGCAATTATTAGCCACCGTATGAGTACTGGGAATTGAATCAGGGTTCTCTGGAAGAGCTGCCAATGTTTTTAACCACTGAGTCATATGTCCAGCCCTGACAGCTTACATTTGAACCAGAAGCAGGAGGCAGAGAGTACCTGGGGATGACAGAAAGCTTTGAAACCTCAAAGGCCACCTCAGTGACGCACATCCTCTAAAAAGGCTAAAAATGGATTCCTTCCAAGCAGTTCCACGGACTGGGACCAAGCTTTCTAGTGTCTGAACCTGTGGAGGCCGTTGGACAACAGACTTGTTACACAGCATTGTTTTATTGTGGCCCATTCTTCTTACCTAGTGGTGTGGAGGTGGGGCGTGCTGGGGCTGATCCTAGACCCTTATACTTGCTATACCCACAAGCTACCACTAAGCTGCACTCCTAATCTGCATCGTTACCTACTCGTGTGGAAACCTGATGATGTCATATCCTTATTTAACACCCCCAGCCTTAGTTACTTCTCTGTTTCCATGACAAAATACCACGACCAAGGCATCTTACAAAGAAAGTGCTTACGTTGGGGCTCATGGTCTGGGGGTAAGAGTCCTTGAGCATCGTGGCAGCAGGCAGGTAGTCATGGCAATGGAGCAATAGCTGAGCTATTACATCTTGATTGACAGGCATGAGGCAGAGAGGTAACTGAATGGCGTGGGCTTTTGAATCCTCAGAGGCCACCCCTAGTGACACACCTCTTCCAACAAGGCCGCACCTCGTAATCCTTCCTGAACCGTTCTCCCGACTGGAGATCGAGTATTCAAACATTTGAGTGTATGGAGGCCATGCTCCTACAGACCACCATATACCTCAGCAGTCCTCCTTACCAAAAGTGTAGCTTCTGAAATCTGAAGAGACCCGGACCTAGCCTGTTTACCAGCTTCTTTGGTGTCTCACTCCATCCCTCTACCAACAGCCTCCAGCCTTTTCACTCAGTTGTGTGGACCTGTTGCTTTTTTTTTTTTCTTTCCTCCTCATGAGCTTTGCCTGGGCTGGACCCCCCTGCCTACAGCACATTTCTCCCGGTTCCTTGCCTAGTTAATTCCCACTTCATAACTTCAGTGTAAACTTTCATTTAAGCTGGATGTAGTGACCCATGCCTTTAATCCCAGCACTCTGGAGGCAAGGGCGGCAGATCTCTGTGAGTCTGAGGCCAGCCTGATCCAGAGTGAGTGTCAGGACAGCCAGCGCTGCGAAATAAAACCCTGTCTCAAAACAAAGAACAACGCAAAGGCTTCCTTTTTTATTTTTTATTTTTCTTTATTTTTATTACTATTATTATTATTATTTTTTTTTTTTTTTTTTTTTTTTTTTTTTGGTTTTTCAAGACAGGGTTTCTCTGTGTAGCCCTGGCTGTCCTGGAACTCACTCTGTAGACCAGGGGACTTACATTTTTATTAGTTTTTATTTGGATACTGTGTTTTGCTTTGCTTTGCTTTGCTTTGCTTTGAGGTAGGGTGTTACATAGTCCAGGCTGCCTGCAAACTTGTGGTGGAGAGAATGGCTTGAACTCTATTCTCCTGCCTCAGCTCCTTTCTTTAGTGCTACCACATCTGATTCAAGTGTAAAGTGAAATGTTACTCTTCTAAGGATGAAGGACCCTAACATTACCTTTACCCTAACACAAGGTTATATTCCTACAGAGCTCAGCTTTTAGCCCTTAGCTGCAGTTACAAAGGCTCATTGGCACGTGTCACGCCCACCATGAAGGCAAAGACACCGTAAGTGATTTGCAAAAGACACCTGCAAAGGAGATGCTCTCCTGTGCCTCAGAGGCAGGTTAGTTACAGTGATAATGAGAGAAGTCTAAAAGACTCAGAGTTAGAAGCGAACACCGTGGTATAGCGTTAATGCCAGGAAGGTTGGCAACATGGGAAGGTTACACTGGGAGTTTCCGGCAGGTGACAGCAGCCCTAGAATATGAAAATAACATCAAAACCATGCCCCCCCTTTTTTTGGTTCTCAATTTTGAAAACAGTGTGAACACTTTTAAAAGACATTGTTGTAAGTACCCAGGATGTGCAGAGGACAGGTAACACCCGGAAGATTTGATTTTTGAATTGAAATTCTCAGCCCATTATGGTGGTGCACACCTGGTACCGCAGCCCCTGGGAGGGGAAAGCAGGAAAACCAGGAGTTCAAGGGTACTTCATGATGCCAGAAATAGGTCAGGCTGGTGTAGGAGGCCGTGAGTTCAGGCCTACCTGACAAGAGGTAGGGAGGTGGCTCAGCAGCTCAGAATTCTTACTGCACTAGCATGTGGACCAGAGTTCAAACCAGCAGCACCCACATAAAAAGTGGGTGTGGCCACAAGAGCCCGTAGCCAGAGTGTTGTGATGCAAGAAAATCACGGGTATCCTAAGAAAAGCTGTGAGCTCTAAATTCAGAGAGAGCCTACTTCAAGGGTAGGTAGGGTGGAGATAGAACAGGATACTAATGTCCCCCTTTGGCTCGTACATGGACACACATGGATGTACACCCCTACATGTAGGTATGTACATACCATCCATACATATAGCACATGCGTCCACAAATCTCATTAACATTTCATACCCTTTCCTTGATATCATAAAAGGAAACCTGCTGAAGCAAGTTTATTTTAAATAATACTTTGTCCACGCTGTTTCCTAACATAACCCAATTTGTTGTTTTTAAGGGGAAAAAAAGTAAATCATCTTTTGCTGGTATCTTGATATATTTCTCTGAGCTCTATAGCTTATGTTAATTAAAATGATTTCAACAGAGGATCCAAGAGTGTAGCTTCCTTAAAAAAAAAAAATCGCCTGTGTTGGCTCTAATGTTCATTGCTTAAATAATTAATAACCATGGCTGCCTGTCATGCACCATGTGGGAGCAGAGTGAGTCCTCTCAGATCACAGCCCATGTGCACCATACACTTGGGCATGCCTGCATAGGCTTCTGTAGGAGGCTCTTCATTAGCAGGCATCAGGGCCAAGATGGGCCACCCTCAGCCTTTAGTGTTTATTAGCCTTAAAAAACAAGGCCTCTCTGCTTAACCAGCTGGGAGGCCTCTGCTGCCAACAGGGAAGTAATTTCCCACAAGAATGATAATGAAGCGACAAAGAGATTGGCTTGTGGAGAAGTATAACTCCAAAGTTCATTTAGATTGAGCAATCTCTGCTGGACAGAGTAAAATCTGGCTGTCACAGTGAACGAGGTGAGAAGGCAAGGTTAAACCTGAGCTGCATACATTACAGAGAACTCCAGACCACCGAGAGCCAGAGAATCCTGTGACCCAGGAAGGCCTAGTCTAGAAGAGGTTTGACTACCATCTTGTGAGATGGCAGAACAGAGCTGCAGATAGTAGCGACCGGCTGGTAGCGACCGGCTCTGAGACCTGCTCGGCCAGGAAGGAGCTGCTTATCAGTCATGGTCTCAGCCTCTCCGGATACGCGGATAGTCCCTGCAGCATCTGCGGGTATAAAATTCAGGTAGCTGTGTCTTAGGAGGGCCGTGGTGAGTGTTTTAGCACTAACTCACAGCGAGTGGAGGCTATTTGCTTTAAGGGATTGTCTTTCTCTTCAGTCCTTACCTGGACAACAACCAGCGGTCAAAAGTGTACACAGTGCATTTAAAGGCAGCAGGCTGATTGTTTGCATTCAAGGTGCGATCCCATTGCTCTGTCATTAGAATGTCCGAAGCTGCACCCGCAGTCTGATCCAGTGCACTCTTACAGACACACAGGTCCCCAAACTACTCGCCCCAGGGAGGAGGCAATGATTTCTTGATGCTGAGCCTGAGCACATATATCAGGGCTTTGTGGTGTGATGGGCACCTCCTTATCAAATGCTCTGGAGACCAGCATTCTGGGAGCAGGCTGGCAGCCAGCCAGATGTTCACAGCTGCACTCACTGCTCGGGAGATTACAGGTGTGAGCCCCCATGCTCAGCTCTGTTTACTGCACTTTTTATTAGTTGATAGTTGTTAGGTTTAAATTTTATTATTTAAATTTTTTGTTTTCTTGCATATATATATATATTTTTAAATTTTGTTTTCTTGAAACAGGGTTTCTCTGTGTAGCCCTGGCTGCCCTGAAACTAGCTCTGCAGACCAGGATGGTCTTGAACTCACAGATATCCACCTGACTTTGCCTCCCAAATGCTCCCAGTCACTACCTGGTACATTTAATTTTTTTTAAAGATTTATTTATTTTATGTATATGAGTACACTGAAGTTTTCTTCAGACACACCAGAAGAGGGCATAAGATCCCATTGCAGATGGTTGTGAGCCACCATGTGGTTTCTGGGAATTGAACTTAGGACCCCTGGAAGAGCAGTCAGTGCTCTTAACTCCTGAGCCATCTCTCCAAGCCCTTTAAATTTTTTTAAAAATTGATTTACCCACTCCTTTTGTGGCACTTGGGTCAGACTCAGTGCCTGTGCATGCTAGGCAAGCATGTCGCCACAGAGGTACGCCTTCAGCTTATGGTTATGTTTCTTTCTTGTCTACTTATTTTAATGTGTGGTTTACCAGTCCATCATGATGGGGAAGCCGGACAGTGGGGGTGGGGGTGGCTGCTCAAATCACACCTGCTGTCAGGAAGCAGAGGGGTGAACGAATGCTGGTGTCCGGCTTGCTGTCACCTTTTTATGAGTCTGGGACTGCGGCCTGTGGGATAATGTTGCCCACATTTAACTCACCTCATCTAGTTAATACCTTGCCCACAGATGTGTCTCCAGGGTGAGTTTAGCCCCTGCCACGTTGACAATCAGGATTAACCATCGCCATCAGATTCTTTTTTTTTTTTTTCTTCCGAGACAGGGTCTCTCTGTTAGCCCCGGCTGTCCTGGAACTCACTCTGTAGACCAGGCTGGCCTCGAACTCAGAAATCCACCTGCCTCTGCCTCCCAAGCGCTAGGATTAAAGGCGTGCGCCACCACTGCCCAGCGCCATCAGATTCTAACATTCTTGTTCCACTGCTGAGTTTGTTTTGAGCTATGTAACGGTGGTGCCCTTCCTGGCACTGGGCTTGTGTCCTTCCTGCTCCTCAGGGAGGGATTGTCAGAACTGACCAGTGTTCCTTACTTCCTAGGCACAGGGTGGGGCCAGAGCTAATCTAAAGTAATTCTGCTACCTTGGAATGCGCATTGCCTAACTCTGAACTCCTGGATGATTCAGGGGCTGACTTGTGTTGATAAATTTACTGTGATTTTGAACCATCAACACAATAGAGAGATGGCTCATAGTTAAGAGCACTGGCTGTTCTTGTCGAGGATCAGGCTTGGGCTCCCAGCACCCACATGGCAGGCAGTTCACAGTCACCTGTAGTTTAAGTTCCAAGGGGCCCAGTGCCCTCTTTTGGGATCTGAGGGTACCACATGCACATGGTGATTAGACACACATTCAGGCCAACACGCAAACATATAAAATCAAATAATTAAAACTTTAAAAAATACATCTGAAAACTTGGGAAAACTCCGAAGTAGCCGTTCTTTCTCACCAGCATGTGCAATCTCCCACGCTTCCTTCCCGCTTCATACTTAAGCTTGTCTTCATGAGAACATAATCCACACTCTTATGTCTCAACTAGCAACCAGCACCAACAGTTTTTTATATTAATTTGCGTAAACATGAGTATTTACATAAAGACACCGTGAGCACGTGCTTCTGCATCCGTGTGTTCACTGGGAAACCTGAAGGCCCCATTGGGAAGCTGTATTCCTGGCAAATATTTGTTGAGCTTTTGCTCCAGGCACAGTGCCTTCTGGACATTGTTGGAGATCCAGTCATGAGTAAGGCCTCTGGATGGCTTTTGAGGATTCACTATCCCATAACCACCGTGCCACTAAGGTATGACTACTAAGGTATAGTTTGTGGAATCAAGAGTAAGGAACAATCCGAGCATTTCAGAATATAAGTGTAGTGTTTTAAAATGTCTATGGTGAGAGTCAGGGAGGTTGGTAGTTGAATCCCCAGAACCCACATAAAAGCTTGTATTCAAAGAGCTGAGTGGGCAGAGCCCTAGGGCTTGCCAGTCTAGCTGGTCTACTGTTAATTAATTAAAAAAAAATATTTTTAACAAGTTTGAATGGAGGCACTCTGCATGGGTGGATGGTGCTGCTTCCAGAAGCTTTAAATCTTCAGTGTCAGGTCTGCTCCTCTCTCTGTAAGCTGGTGGCCAGGGAGCCACAGAGGCTGCAAAACAATGGAGGTGCCGTTGCATGGTATTGCTCTTGATCACCCGCCAGTGCCGCCTTGCTGAGGACACCACACACTAGGGATACTGCACACAGGCAAATCAAAGTGAAAGCAAGCTAGCAGTTTTCTCCCCTCTGGCTAGCAAAGTGTCACACGATGATATGCAGGCTGCTGGACCAGAAAACTCATCAAGAGGCTGAAGAGATGGCTCAGTGGTTAAGAATACTGACCACTCTTCCAGAGGACCAGTTCTCAGCACCCACAACTGTCTGTGACTCCAGTTCCAGGGGGTCCAACACCCTCATACATGAAGGCAAGTCACCAATACATAGGAAATAAAGATAAGTAAATCATTAAAAGAATAAAAATCCCACGGAGTGTTCCTCAGTTTCAGGATCAATGAGAGAAACTTATTCAAAAAACAAACACAAACAAAAACAAAAACAAAAACAAATATTAGAATAAAGTGAAAAAGAAAACTGGAAGATACCAGACTTTGACTTTGACCTCCACACTGATGTACACACACAAACAATGTGCACACATATACACAATGTGCACACGTATAACTGTTGTGTAGCAGTTTCCTCTGAGATGAAAACCTTCTTTCAGTCTTTGAAGGCAGCTCTTTTAAACACAG
>NW_022196900.1:108627271-108636938 GCF_008632895.1 Mastomys coucha
AACTCATTAAGTTCAGGAGGTAAACAATTCAGTGGCTCCAGGAAGTTCCTGAAATTGACTGAATTCACTAGACCCCTCCCTTTCCTAGCATGTTTAGGCAATAGCTGAATTGCCTAGAAGCGGCGTAGAGGTGTGGACCAATCAAGCTGCAGGGCAAGGATATTCTCCAACTTGCTGTGCATTATGCTTCAGGTTCCCAGCTTCTGTGAGCTGTCACTCATGCTGGGGTGGGATTTGGTGACTCAGCCATCTTTGAGCCATTTCTGTTCCTGTAACTTCACCCATACTTCTGTAAGTCAGACCAATAAAATTCATTTGTTTACTGGCTGGATTTGGATAGAATTTGGGTCTGCAGTTGGCTCCCTGTCTGAGCTGAGTACATGTTTGTTCTTCCCAGGAATAGTTATATAACAACAACACACAAGAGTTTACTGGTTTTGTTTTTTTGTTTTTTTTGTTTTTTGTTTTTGAGACAGGGTTTCTCTGCATAGCCCTGGCTGTCCTGGAACTCACTCTGTAGACCAGGCTGGCCTCGAACTCATAACTCTGCCTGCCTCTACCTCCTGAGTGCTGGGATTAAAAGCATGTGCCACCACTGCCTGGCTGAGTTTACTGTATTTTTAAGGTTTTAGTTTTTATCATTTAAAATTTTATTTTTAATATGGAATGCTTCTCAGAGCTGTGTGTCATCCTTGTGTCAGGCCCATGCTAATCTCAATCTCTGTATTGTTTCAATTTTAGTATGTATGCTACCAGGATGAGTACCATTTTTAGTTTTTTTTGTTTTTTTTTTAAAGATTTATTTATTATTATAAATGAGTACACTGTAGCTGTCTTCAGACACCAGAAGAGGGCATCAGATTTCATTATGGGTGATTGTGAGCTACCACGTGGTTGCTGGGATTTGAACTCATGACCTTCGGAAGAGCAGACTGTGCTCTTACCCTCTGAGCCATCTCACCAGCCCCCCATTTTTAGTTTTTAAATCTATTTATTCAATTAATTTATATGTGTAGATGCCTGCTGTATGTATACCATGGGTAGGTGCCCCAGAACATTAGCATAGAGTGTTGAGTCCTCTAGAACTAGAATTTCAGTAGCTCGTGGGCTACCAGATGTGGGTGCTTGGAATCAAACCCAGGTCCTCTGTGAAGCAGCTTTAGTGCTCCTAACACCGACCCATCTTTTCCACACTTGATTTATATATATATATATATATATTTTTTTTGTTTGTTTGTTTGTTTGTTTGTTTTGTTTTTTTCGAGACAGGGTTTCTCTGTGTAGCCCTGGCTGTCCTGGAACTCACTCTGTAGACCAGGCTGGCCTCGAACTCAGAAATCCACCTGCCTCTGCCTCCCAAGTGCTGGGAATAAAGGCGTGCGCCACCACCGCCTGGCAATTTTTATATTTTTAAAATTATATGCATATGTGTCTATGAGTGTGGGTTTTGTGCATGTGAATGAAGTGCTCACTGAGGGCAGAAGAGGGCATTGGATCCCCTGGAGCTGAGTTAAGATGGTTTGTGAGCCATTTGAAATGGATACTAGGAATCAAACTTGGGTCCTCCACAAGAGCAATATGTTATCTTAACTCCTGAGCCATCTCTTCAGCCCCCGATTTTATCCCCCTCCCTAAGGGGAGGGGAAATGTACAGAAAAGTGTGGAATAAAAAGCATAAGACACTGAAAGATGGAGAAGGAGTCACTGAACAGAGAGTCAGGGTTCTGTAACAGTAAGCTAAAACCCTGGAAACCTGGGGTTGGAGCGATAAGGACTCAGCTAAGAGCTCTTGCTGCTTCTGTAGAGGACCAGAGTTCAGTTCCCAGTCCCACATGGTTGCTCACAACTGTCTGTACTTTGTTTCAGGGAATCCAGTGCCAAGGCATTAGATATACATATGGCACACATACATACATGGAGGCACACACATAAATATTTCAAAAATATATTGGAAATGAGACCACACTTAAGCAAGCATTCATGTCTCTTTAAAAGGATGTCAAATACTAAAAGCAATTCATAATTTGCCAAAAATGAACAATTTTCCCTTTCACCCTCTCCAGGTACAGCAAGACTGCCGGTAGAGACATTTTAATCACAGAGGCCCTGGGCACTCCCGGCTTCAACAGACCCCAGGCTAGGCCCCAAATTCAAGGGCAGACCTAACTGTTCCAAGATACCACGCCCACGCCTCTAAATAGTCTGCAACTCTTCCATTTCAGATTCTTTCCCGGGTTCTGGGTCAAGTGGCCTACCCTATAGGACCCCTCACTCTCGCCTCGCCTGCTCCTCCCCTGGGTTCTCAGTGTAGAGTGAGCCCCTACCCACCCACCGAGAGACCCCGCCCACGAGCCGCTGGTCCCGCCCTCAACCCGAGATGGCCAATGAGCTGTCCTTCTCTTGGTGAGGCTCAGGGCTCCGCCCTACAGCAAGCAACCCGCCCCAAAGGTGTGTTAACCAATGCCTGTTCCCTTCCCGCCCTAGAGGCTCCGCCCCTTCAGGCCCCGCCCCTAGGGCACCTCCCTCTGGGGCGTGGCCGGCGCCGCGCCTCCGCCGCGCGCGCGGAGCCTGATGCCGCCCCCTCCGCCGGTCCCTCCTCCGGCAGCCTGGCGCCTCCCTCCCTCCCCGCCGCGGTGACTCACGGAGAGGCGGAGGCTGAGGCGGCCGCTCCTGGTGCTGCTGCCGCCGCCGCGGCTGCTTCTCCGGCTGAGCGCGCCCCGGAACAGGCCGCCGCGCTCCGGACCCACAGCCCCCGGCGCCGCGCGTTCGGGCGGCCCAGGTAAGCGCGAGGCCCGGCCGCGACCGCAGCACGGGGGCCGGCGCGGCGCCGGGACGCGGGGGAGCCGCCGGCCCTTTGTCTCCCGGGGAGGGGCCGCGGAAGGCACCTTCGACCCCGCAGAGACCCACCGGGCCGGCTCTGCTGGCGCGGCGCCCTGGGCCTGGACCGATCGTCCCCACCACACCCGGCGCTGCTACCTCCCGCCGCGGACCACCCTGCTGCCTTCCTCCCTTTCTCTTGGGGGTCTCCTCCACAGGTGTCCCAATCGCTCACCCCTCTGGGCCCGCGTGCTTGTCACCGTCTGTCCACCCTCCTGGTCCCATTGCCCTGTCTCTTCCTCACCTTACCGCACCTCCTTCCCAGCATCCTGACTCTCCATGTTTCCCTTACT
Source organism: Mastomys coucha (assembly GCF_008632895.1). Taxonomy (NCBI): domain Eukaryota; kingdom Metazoa; phylum Chordata; class Mammalia; order Rodentia; family Muridae; genus Mastomys; species Mastomys coucha. Next base: position 108,630,442 of record NW_022196900.1, read on the forward strand.
AGATGCTGCCAAGGTCTGTCTGTCTGCCCAGCTGCCCTTCCTCCTTCTCTAGTTTGAATGCATCGTCCGCTCCCCCAATTCCACCCTTCCCTGGTGCTTTTGGAAGGTACATGGGAGAGACACATGTCTCACCTTCGCAGGGGACTTGGGAACGTGAGCCTGCAAGTTAACCACTTGACCCTCCAAACTGCACGGATCGCCTCCTTTTTGCCATCCTTATCAAGGCTGCACTTCCCTTTTCTTGAGCCTGGAGCTGGGGACACTCTACCTGCAGAGACCCTGCAGCCTGTGCTTGCTTCTGTGTATGGAACTTGACTGAGGAGTAACTCTGTGGGAAGGCCCAAGGGGATCAAGAGTTTTATGAGTAATGAGATGTGCGGCTTGCAGCACTTCCTATCTGAGGATCTAACTATGCCCTAGCTGTTAATTATTCTGTCTCCTGTCACTTACAAATCCTAAGAAAGTGTGCTTAGTTAACTGCTGGGTAAATTGAGGCACAGAGTACGTTGGTATGGGATCTGGAGGCAAGTCAGCTTTTTCTTGAGGTTTACTTCTCAAGTGGCTTCTGGCTTCTTGTCTTCTGGCTCACTCCTACCACCACTAGGCTCTTGTTCCCGGCTGGAAACCCTGTGATAACTGATCTCTTCTGCCATTAAGGTGTCTGGAGATGCCAGCACTTCCTTGGATTCAAAGCAGGACTTTGAATGACAAATAAAGGTGCCAACTGTTAAGTGCCAGTGTGTCATTCATGGCTTCCTGGTAGAGCCAGTGTGGTCCATGTGGACAGTTACTTCTATAAGATGAGATCCATTCATGCCTTCCGTGCTCTGGGGCTAACACAGCCCTTGCCTTCTGGGAGATGGCAATCCACCCACGAAGGGAAGAGCAGAGATAAGAAATGAGTAAAGAAATAAGCGGCTTAAACCATTGGGTGCTATGAAGGAGCCAGAACACTAAGAGTCGATAACCTGGATGTGGTGGCTCAGCTTCTGGGAGGTGGAACAAGAGGTCATCATGACCCTCGAGAAAAGGGGAAGGAAAGGAAGAGTCTGTAGGTGAGAAGAATATATTGTGTAGGGTATGATACATTTTCCAAAAGAGTTAGAAGCCATTAGAGTGAATTTAACAGAAAGATATTAACATATGGTCTAGGTTTTAAAAGATTGTTCTGGCCAGGCTGTGGTGGCACACGCCTTTAGTCTCAGCACTTGGGAGGCAGAGGCAGGTGGATTTCTGAGTTCGAGGCCAGCCTGGTCTACAGAGTGAGTTCCAGGACAGCCAGGGCTACACAGAGAAACAAAACAAAAGATTGTTCTGAGCAGGGAGGTGGGTGGCGCACACCTTTAATCCCTGCATATGGGAGGCAGAAGCAGGCAGGTCTCTGTGAGTTCGAGGCCAGCCGGGTCTATAGAACAAGTTCTGGGATAGCCTGAGTGACATAGATAAACCCCGTCTCAAAAAAATAAAATAAAATAAAATAATATAAATAAAAAATAAATAAATGATTGTCCGACATGTCAGCCATGAAGAGACAGGGCTGTTGGGGAAGGGGCTTTGGAGGTGGAGGCGAGGGTACTTGTTGACTGCTGAAATTGCCCAAGTAGAGATGGTGGTCGGTTTGGATCTGGATCGTGGTAATAGAAGGGAGGAAGTAGAGCCAGTCTGCCCCGTTACTGGATGCAGGGAACTGGGAAGCAAAACTCCGAGGCACAGCCCCTGAGAGTTGGCTGTAGAGAACGCCTCCTCCCTCTGACTTTGCTCAGGTTGAACTCAGCAAGTCTTGTTCAGGATCTGTTGTGAATCAGGTACTGTGTTAGACCCAGACGCAGATGAGATGAGACTCCTGGCTTTGAGTTTGCAGTCTGGTCGATCTCATGGCTTAACTGGAAACAGTCTCCACGTTACATCAGTGTACCCACAGAACAGGCCAGCCCCTCTGATGGAGGAGAGCTTGTGGGTTTGTAAATCAGTTTAGAGGTGGAGGAGAGAGGACACACTGGGCTCCTTTCCCAAATCTAGCTACATCATTTAAATGGCAGCATTAGTGCCCTGCCTCTAGTCTGTGTTGTTGCACAAAGAAGCTGAAGGGACTAAGAATGTAGTGCAGTTATAGAAAATGTCTGGGCTTGGGTGCCCAGTATCCTCAAATTCTCATACACTTAATCCCAGCATTTGGGAGGCAGAGACAGGCAGATTTCTGAGTTCAAGGTCAGCCTGGTCTACAGAGTGAGTCCAGACCAGCCAGGAGCTACATAGAGACTCTGTTATAAAAAATAAATAAAATTTTAAAGGATGAGTGGGGAAGAAAAGGAGAAGAAGGCAGCTCGGATGCTTTGATTACAGGCTAGAGGACACCTGAGTGGGCCATGAACTTGAGCTATTAAATAGAATTAAACTTGGTTCTCCGCTGCTCTAGTTCTGTACTGACAGAGGCCTTTGGATGTCACCTGTGTGGGCAGTGAGGACCTAAGGCTGGCTAACTCCTTTGAAGTCCCCTAGCAGGTTGCTCCTTTGCTTTAGTGCCTGTCACGATCTCTACATCAGCTCTGTGTATGTGTGTGTGTCTGAGTTGTCTGAGGCCAGGGTCTCCACTGAAGTCATCTTGTGTCTTTCACGGTGTTTGAGGTCAGTGACCTGCACAAAGTGTAAAGGTTGGTCGGCCGGCAGCCCCACCTCTGCCCGTGTCTTTTTCCGTCTACGCCTCCTTTGTAGACCCTCTTTTTAGAGTGAACTGGTGGACAGGGCAGCAGGTCTCCAGTGACTGTGCTCACTGGACAGGGCAGCAGGTCTCCAGTGACTGTGCTCACTGGACAGGGCAGCAGGTCTCCAGTGACTGTGCTCACTGGACAGGGCAGCTCTTCTTGGATGGGGCCGTTCTCTGTCCAGCCCTGCCCCCAGAGGACAGCTGCTGGGTGTGCTGACCGTGTAGTTATTTAACACTCAGCAAATATGAAGTGTTGCTCTTAATTAGAGCATGGACTTCATCCCGAACTCTGGGCTCGGATCTCGGTTCTGCTGCCGTCACAGGCTATGCAAGCTTCAGACAGTCCCTAGCCGGTCCATGTCTAAGCTTTCCCATTGGTAAAGTGGTGATACTTCTGCAGAGCTGTTGGATGGATTGAATTAAGTAATACCTATTCAGTGCTCAGAATGGCGCCTTGCACTTAGTAAGTGCTTCATTGAACTGCTAGCTATTATCTCACGTTTTAAAAGATTAGGACTGGGAAAATGGGTCACGGGGTAAAGTGTTTGCCAGGTAACAGTAAGGCCTGGAGTTCAGGTCTCCAGAACCCAGGTAAGTGTTAGGTGGGTGTGCTGGCCTGATAGTAAGCCCAGACTCAGAAGACAGACAGGAGACCCTAGGGTAAGCTGGCTAGCAAGAGCCATAAGGAGGCTCCAAGCTTGATTGAGAGACCCTGCCTCAGTGAAGGAGGTAGAAGAACAGAAGATAGTTCCAGATATTAGCTTTGGGCTACATGTGCATGTGTGCACACATGTAACCCTTCACACATACAAAGCATGTACATATATGCACACCTCATACGTGAAAAGGAAAATAGGAAGAGAGTGGAGAAAGAGAGACAGAGTGTGTGTATAATGCTCAGGAGTGGATTCTCTTCTTCCTCTTCCGTGTGGGTTCTGGGATTGAACTCAGGTCCGCAGGCTTGCCAGCTGAGTGCTTTACCCACGGAACTAGCTCATCTGGCCAATTATTTCATTGTACTTCCTTTATCTCTCCATCTCTTCCTTCCTTCAGAATGTAAGCTCTTTGAGAGCAGAGAGCTTTGTCTTTGTCTATTCTTATAGTTCAATTCAGATACTCAGTAAATAATTGTTTAATTGAAGCTGGGCATGATGGCATACACCCTTAATCCCAGGACTTGGGAAGCAGAGGCAGGAGGGTCTCTGAATTTGAGCCTTGTCTACACAGTGAGTTCCAGAAAAATTAGGGCCATATAGTTGAGGCCTTGTCTCCAAAAATAAATAAATATATAAATAAATTAAATTAAATTAACTGATACCAGACACCAGTCATTATTGTGTTGCAGATGTAGCCAAGATTCATTATCTAATGGAGTTTAGTTTTAAGATCTAGTTAGTTAGTTTTCTTGGATACTAAACTTAGGAGCTCAGATACACAAGGCAGCAAGTGCCACTCAACTCCTGCCCAGTCCCACTTATCTCTTCCTTACTGAGTATGTCTAGTAGGTCAGCTTTGTAACTCAGAGATAGAGAACATCCTTAAGATCCCCAAGACCCAGGGTTCTGGATCTAGCAATGAAGAATAAAACTAAAAAGTAAATTAATGAACAGATGCATGTAGGGTGTTGAGGGAATGGACCTGGCTGTGAGACAGGATGAGGGCATGGGTCCAGCTTGGTCTGAGAGGTGACTTTTGAATGGTGACGTTGGGAGCTAAAAGGACATCTCTGTAGGCAGCAAGTAATGGGGGCTGGGGTGTGTCAGCAGAGTCAGGCTGGATCTGTGGCCGTAGTAGGGAGTCGGGCTTTGTCTTGGATGTTGGAGACTGAAACGCTGCTGCCTGGGACCTCTTCCTGGAGCTTTCAGAAGAATGCATTCCAGGAGAAGGATCAGGAAGCCAGGAAGAACAGTTGGCCCAAGTGGGAGCTGCTAGTTCTGGGGAGGTCTCTGCAGGTTCTGATTGGATAACACTCAGATAATCCAGCAGTCAGTGGGTAGGTGACCAGACCTGCAGACTTAACTGACCTTTTTTTCTCCTGGAGTCTGTCAGTCAGCAAGCATTGTCTAGTGCTAAGACACCAGGTGAGCATGGCCAGCCCTTAAGCAAGAGGTGTCTCCTAGACTCTGTTTCAAGCTGTGTAAATCAGCCTTCCCTCCCACCCCCTCCCTCTGTCCCCATTCCTCCTCCTCCTCCTCCTCGTTCTCTTCCTCCTCCTCCTCATTATAATCATCATCATCATCATCATCATCATCATCATCATCATTATTATTATTATTTTGCAGTACTGGAGTCTAACCCAGGGTCTTGCACATATTAGGCAAGCGCTTCAGCCTTGCACTACACTCCTAGCCCTGAGCTTCTGCTATATCATAGTCAAATAGGTAGCTTTCCTGATTCCTCTTCTCTTCTAGACTCCTTCCAAGTATCAGCAGGCCTGCTTTGGAAAGTCAGGCACATTGTTACCTCTGAGCACCTGCTGTCTGGTCACCTGATAAGAACACAGTGATGTCAAGAAAGAACAGGTTTTCTTTGCTCTGCATGGAGCAGAATTGGAAACTTAGCAGAGAAGTGTGGGCCTCTAGAGGCACAGCTCACTGGGAACCAGAGCTGCCTTGGCCTGGTGCAGTGGCCAGCTCCCATCCTCTCTCAGACACGCGTTGTCCATCACCATGCACAACGCCCCATGCCGGCCAATCTGGAGAGACCAAAGGACTTAGCAGGGATCAAATTGGTCTCTTTTTACAAGTTCCCCTCAGGGTCCTAGGCATTTCATTGATGAAGTCTGAAACAACAATTAGTCACATGTCATTTGTGCTCCCCTAAGAACTGAGCTCAGAGTGGGTGCAGTCTCTAGCTCACGCAGCAGGGTTTCTCATCATGAGAGTGGTGTGTGCTCATTTACACAGTGAGAAAGTGAGCAGAGATGACACTCTGTGTTTGGTGTCTCATCTGACCCTCATCATAGTTTTGAAGATGCATGGAGTTATTGCCACTTACGTAACCAGAAATGGAGGCTTAGAAAGATTAGCGACAAAATAACCTTAGAAAGGTTATTTGGGGACAAAGAGCTGGTTCCCTGGCTATGGCAAAGGCTAGGCTCTTTCCTCATCTTTTCTGACCTCGAGAGGGCTAATTACCCTCCCTTTACCTCATTTTCCCTAATGGTAAGTAGAGATAATGCCGCTTGGGCTTGAACAAGGTTTATGAGAGAGGACTGGGCACCAGCTGCTGACATATTTAGTTATTAAAGGCCTACTATGCTCTGGTCCTCCACAAAGCCTTGCTCAAAAGGGGGAGGACAGTGTCCCTAGAGAGAAGGCTACCTTGTGGTCAGTATAACTGGACTAAAATGTCCTCCTTTTGAAGTATGTGAAGGATTGAGGGGTCATGAATGAATCTTTTTTGTTTTGTTTTATTTTCCAAGACAGAGTTTCTCTGTGTAGTCATGGAACTCCCTCTGTAGACCAGGCTGGCCTCAAACTCAGAGATCTGTCTGCCTCTGCCTCCCAAGTGCTGGGATTAAAGGCATGTGCCACCACCACCACCACCAGGCAGGTCTGTTTTCTATAGTTGCGTCCTATGTGAGCTTCTATAAGCAAGTGCGTAAACAGTATGACATCTGTGATGGAAGGGTGCTGTTGTCAGGGTCACATGTGGAGCTGAGGAAGCTGGTTCCTGATCTTGTTCTGGTGCCGAATGTCAGTTAGGCCAAGAGCAGAGAAACTGAGAAGTCAAGAGCAGGGACCGAGAAGTCAAGAGCAGAGACCGAGAAGTCAAGAGCAGAGACCGAGAA
>NW_022196900.1:108637263-108637567 GCF_008632895.1 Mastomys coucha
CGAGAAGCCAAGAGCAGAGACCGAGAAGTCAAGAGCAGAGACCGAGAAGCCAAGAGCAGAGACCGAGAGAAGTCAAGAGCAGGTACCGAGAAGTCAAGAGCAGGGACCGAGAAGCCAAGAGCAGAGACTGAGAAGCCAAGAGCAGAGACTGAGAAGCCAAGAGCAGGGACCGAGAAGCCAAGAGCAGGGACAGAGAAGTCAAGAGCAGAGACCGAGAAGCCAAGAGCAGAGACCGAGAGAAGTCAAGAGCAGAGACCGAGAAGTCAAGAGCAGAGACCGAGAAGCCAAGAGCAGAGACCGAGAA
>NW_022196900.1:108637791-108646117 GCF_008632895.1 Mastomys coucha
CAAGAGCAGAGACCGAGAAGCCAAGAGCAGGGACCGAGAAGTCAAGAGCAGAGACCGAGAAGTCAAGAGCAGGGACCGAGAAGTCAAGAGCAGGGACCGAGAAGCCAAGAGCAGGGACCGAGAAGTCAAGAGCAGGGACCGAGAAGTCAAGAGCAGGGACCGAGAAGTCAAGAGCAGAGACCGAGAAGTCAAGAGCAGAGACCGAGAAGTGGACGTCTCCCATGTGTCCTTTTTTTTTGTGAGTCATTCATTATTCAGTTAGTGAAGAGCTGGGGACTGAGAGTAAAGGTCAGCAATGTAGGACTTACCTAGCTTGTAGCACTGGGACTACTGTGGTAGGTAGAGCTGACTATCTCATGGAGTCACGTGTGTCAAAATTGTGTTCACAAGAGTGTCTGGAACTCTCGGGAACAGACTCCGGATAGATTTTCCAGATGTGCACAGCAGCCCTGGTGTCATAGTCTAGAGCGTTTCTGTGTCAGGCAGCAGGTGCTGCACTTAGTGGGCTTTGCCGGCCACAAGAGGCACCTTGGAAGCTGGGTTTAGGAAGAACTTGTTCCCATGGGCATGCTGGTGTGTCCCTGTGATCCCGGGACTCAGGAAGCAAAGGCAGGTGGATCAAGAGGTTTGTTTGTTTGTTTTATTTTGTTTTTTTGTTTGTTTTTGTTTGTTTGTTTGTTTTCGAGACAAGGTTTCTCTGTGTAGTCCTGGCTGTCCTGGAACTCACTCTGTAGACCAGGCTGGCCTCGAACTCAGAAATCCACCTGCCTCTGCCTCCCAAGTGCTGGGATTAAAGGTGTGTGCCACTACCAGCAAGGATGAAGAGTTTAAGGCCAGTCTTGGCTACAGAACTAGTTGCAGGCCGGCCTGTGCTGCGTGGCCCTGGCAGGGAGAAGGATCCCCGCTTTCCTGTGCAGGGCTGCTCTGTCTACTCCTCGAGGCTCCCCTGTGCAGGGCTGCTCTGTCTACTCCTCGAGGCTCCCCTGTGCAGGGCTGCTCTGTCTATCCCTCGAGGCTTCATCTCGCTCAAGGGCTTTTTCCATCAACCTGGTGCCTTTTTTGTTTTGTGTGTGTTTGGTTTTTGTTTTGTGGTGTGTGGTTTGGAGGAAGAGTTTTATTTTGTTTTGTTTATTTGAGGCAGAGTCTCGCTATGTAGCTCTTGCTGGTCTAGAACTCATTGTGAAGGTTAGGCTGGCCTCAAACTCAGAAGTCTACCTACCTCTGCTTTTCAAGTACTGACACTACAGGTATGTGTCCCCCTGCCAGCCACCTGGTGTCTAAGTAACAAATACCCTGCCTTGACTCTTCAGGATTCTCTTCCTACCATACAGGTTCCTCTACTGCCAGCTTCAGAAACAGGCCCACAGTGGTGGGTGGGCTGTGGGGCCCTCTGCTGTGCCCACAGAGTTCCTCAAGCAGCTCGTGCATGTGGTAGCCTGCTGCAGGTCAATATGTGCAGAATGGCGTAGGAGTTGGATTCTTCTTCCCCAGATCTGCCCAGCGCTAGGCCTGTCCATCTCCTAGAGACCAAGGTCAGGGAAGCCCAGCAGGTTGTGGGAAAGCACACAGTGTTCTCTCCTCCCCAGCAGGGTCAAGAGAGCAAAGGGCTAACAGAGGCGACTTCCACATTTGGAGGGAGAGGAAGATGGAAGGGTATTGTGGCAAAGCTGTACGTGTCACTGTGTGGTGCTCGTAGGTTAATGGGCACAGCCCGGCCTTCCAGGCTACGGCTGGGGCAGAATCTGTCTATCAGACGGTGGGTGCAACCAGGACACCAGGTCACTCAGTGCACCCGCACTTCTTCAAGTGAGGTTGGAGCCTGCGGTGACGCAGTCGAGCTTGGAGGACGTGACCCACTTGTGCTTCCTCTCCTGTGTGGGGAGCTGGGCAGGAAGCTTTGAGGCAGGCTCCAATTAGGCTTTTCTCAGACCTGCATGTCACCTAAATGTCCAACCATACATTCCCTGCCTCTGGAATCCCACAGCCCTTGTCCCTGAACTGAACAAGCAAATGAGCTTACTGTCTGTTATTCTGCAACCTTGGGCTCCACCAGAGGGGTTTCCTGTGGAGATCAGGGTCCCTTGTGGATCAAACACTCTCACTGTGTGGTCCCACCCCTGTTCTTCCTGCCAAATCATGAGGCTAATAGTGGACCCGTTTCCAAGGCGATAGTTTAGTCCTGCCCATACCTAGGTCTCATAGTCTGCTGCTCTAAGTAGTCCAGCTTCCCAGAGACCCATCCTGGCTCCCACTGTAGGGCTGTGAAGTAAGAGCTGCTTCTAGTTCCTACCAGATGACAAACATTTCCCTTTCACTTGTTATGTGTCTGGTGTGTGTATGTGGGGTTGCTGATGTACACGCATGAAGGTAGAGTACTGTGGAGGGGTAATTGGAGAATTATAGCTGATGAGGTCTAATGAATCTGTCCCTGATTGATGTCATTTTGTTTATGAAGGCAGCCATTAAAGATGAGGACAGCAAAGGTCAGCTATGAGAACCCTTCCTAACTGTGTGCTTTCTTGACTTCTAGACTGAAAGAGGGGCCCCTCATCCTATCTGTCAATATAGGAACATGGCCTTCCTCTGGCCAGACACTGGGCTTGCAGGAAGATGGGGTGCTGGTGGTTTTTAGGAGGGCATTGTGGGGCTTTGGGCAAGCATCTAGCTGTGAGGCATCCCCAACCCCTTCTGCTTCCTTCTCAGAGTAGCCTGCCGGAGTTCTTGACGGACCTTGATGGGGTGTGGACAGCTAATGCAGAACCTGGATTTCTTCCCCCTGGGGAGGTGCTGCCACTGCTACCTGACAGCCCCCAGGGTGTACAGTCTCCCTGCCCTTTGGGTAGTAGCCAGTCACCGTTACTCCTTGGTCCCTGCAGAGCAGAGACTTCTGAGGCTTCAGTACAGTGGTGGAGAATGTCAGACCCTGCCCTGGACCTGCGGGTCCACTCAGATGGAGCATGCTCTTTTATCTTGTTATTCCTTTGTCCTTTTTAAAATATTTACTTATTTTATTCTATGCATATGAGTATTTTCCCCCATGTATGCATGTGTACCATGTATGTATCAGGTGCCCAAAAAGACCAGAACAAGACATCGGGTCTTCTAGAACTGGAGAAAATGGTGGTTTTGAGCTGCTTTTCTGGATGCTGGGAACCTACAGGAGCAACCAGTGCTCTTAACTGCTGAGCCATCTTACAGGAGGGCAGGTCTTGCTGGCTTTCTGTAGACAGGCTTTGAAAGGCTTAAGGCTTTTATTGTGAAAAGTGACAGTACTTGGTGAGTCATTTTAATTTAAAACCAGGAATTTTTGCCAGCAGGACACTCACACCAGTTTTGCCGGAACTTCCGCTCCCTTTCTGAGCCTTGATGTTTGGGGAACGAAGGATTGTTGTTACGTGTGGGTGGTATGGATTTAGCTCCTGGGTTGCATTACCAGGGTGTATGCCTCGTTCTGAGTATATATACCTACACTTGTTGGCAGGGACAGATCCTGGGAAACTTCATACCAGGCCCCATAGTCTCCAGGCCACTTTCTGACCACTTTCCTGAACTTGGTTATCTTTGGAATCGCTGGCTGTAAACCCCACTTGCGTGAGCTAGTTCCTTGGAGCATGCACTGTCTGATCTTCGCTCACCTGAGGCACAGCCAGCACTGCCAATGCCTTCAGAGTGGACGAGGCCCATGACCCTCTTCAGCGTTCCTCTTGATACTGTTTCCCCAGTTAATGGAACAAACACCTGCAGATCCTGAGGTCATCTCTGTTGTCAACAGCTGGGAGGAAGGAAGTGAAGTCCGCAGTAGCTCTTGAAGGGGAGGTTCCTCCTTCCTTGGATTCTGTCCTGTTCCGAGGTAGCTGGAGACGGAGGAAAGGGAAGGTTGCTGGTTGTGGCCCAGCAGAAGCCCTTACCCGGAGGCCTTCTGGAGAGTCCTAGGTACTGGAAGTTAACAGACACCCATGTCTTTGCACAGATGCCCACAGTCCAGTGTGCTGAGATTAGAGGGAAAGGACAGTCGCCGCTTTCTTCAGAGTGGTCTCTAGGCCTCAGCCCAGGAGGCCACACCTGGAGTTCTAAGCTCTGTATAGCTATCCAGAATTATGATCCCAAAGCTGGGCAGAGAAATGGGATTGCTCACAGGCTGGGCCTGCTACCTCTGGGGTCATAAATGAGATTAATGAACCCTCATGCTGTAGGCCATCCTATTGATTTACTGATCCAGTCCTCCATGTTGAAGGCTGGAGGCCCCCTAGCTCTAGCTCCAGGAGGAGGCTTGGAGAGCCTAAGGCAGCAGATCTGTGGAGAGAGATGATTCTACTTATTTATTTTTATTATTTTATGTATATAATTGTATGTCTGTGCACCATGTGCATGCTTGGTGCTTGCAGAGGCCAGAAGAGAGCATCAGATCCCTTAAATTGGAGTTAGAAATGGAGGTGAGCTGCCGTGGGAGTTCTGGGAATTGAACCCAGATCTTTTGGAAGATCAGCCAGTACACTTAACCACTGAGCCAGGAAATGATTGTTGAGGCAGTAGGCTGTTCTGGAATGGTCTGGGTGACCCTCTAGAATTGGGTATCTGCTTAATTCTGGTTGGCCCAACTGGCTGAACTGCCTGTCCCCTTGGGTGACACAAGCAAGCAGCAAGCCTTGGTGTGGTGTGTCAACAGGGAACAGAGCATACAGCCAGAGGGAGAGCCAGGCCTGCTTTTGAGACAAGTTTGGCCCATGATAGTGAAGGGCACTGAGCAGGCCTGTGGCTCAGCAGAGGCCATATGCAATGAAATTCATGAAGAAACTGGAATGACCGTGCCCTGACAAGTGCATGCCACTGCCTCAGCTTCCTCCTTCCCCTGGAAAACACTTTTACATTTCTCAGTTTAACTAGAATCACAAACTGTGATCACAAGGTTGGACACAGCTGTGGAGTGGAGTCAATGGCGCTTCCATGGTTCACACTTCCACTCTGGCCTCCTCCTGTGGAGGAGACTCAAGCTCCGAGAGCTTCCTGGAGGAGGAGACCCAAGCTCTAAGCGCTTCCTGGCTAGGCTTCTTCCTTAAGATTAGTGGTCCTGAACTGGCCCTTCCGGCCCAAAGCTGACAGCAAGAATGTAAAACCCAGCAGTTTGCTTCAGGGAGAGGGCCCTTGGACAGCTGTGGGTTAGTAGGTCACAGAAGAGAGGGGCCTTATGCTGTCCACTCTTTCGGGCAGAGGCTTTCTTCTGATGTCCTTGTGTAGGAGGCTTCCTGCCAGCACCCAGCTCTGGTAGAAGACCTTCTGGGTTGGGATATGAGAGGCACTTGCACTCTTTCAAGAGCTGAGGAACTCACTTATAGACAGTCCCCAGACTCTGCATTACCTGCCCCTCTGGGATTTGACAGAGGCCTGGACAGATTAGGTTAGAGGAAGATCCAAGGCCGGATCCTGTAGGCGAGTTGGTTCCTGACTTAAGGTCTTAGACCATGACTTGGCCAGGTTTCAGTGTGCCAGCTGTTCTCCGGGAGGGATAAAGAGGGACTGTCTTTCTCCCCTTCATTGCTATCTGCTCCTATGCACAAATGAAACCTCTCTGGTTCTTGGTCAGAACTATGGAGCCTAAGAACACAGATGCTTCCTCAGCACACGCCCTCTGGCTGTATGCTCTGTCCCTGTTGACACACCACACCAAGGCTTGCTGCTTGCTTGTGTCACCCAAGGGGACAGGCAGTTCAGCCAGTTGGGCCAACCAGAATTAAGCAGATACCCAATTCTAGAACTGTAAATGTATACACATATGTATACACACACACACACACACACACACACACACACACACACACACACACATATATCCAGACTCCTATCAGCCCTTGGTGTTTGAGGATTATCTGAAGTGAAGTGTCAAGTAGAAGGAGGAGCCATTGTGATGTCCTGTGTCTGTAGTCCCAGCTATTCAGAAGGTCGAGGCTGGAGAATCAGTTGAATTTAGGTTTAAGACCACCCTAAGTGACATAGCAAGCTCCTGACCCACAAATAAATAAAAAGAACGAATTTAAAAAAATGATCCTAGCCGGGTGGTGGTGGCGGCTCACGCCTTTCATCCCAGCACTTGGGAGGCAGAGGCAGGCGGATTTCTGAGTTCGAGGCCAGCCTGGTCTGCAGAGTGAGTTCCAGGACAACCAGGGCTACACAGAGAAACCCTGTCTCGGAAAAACAAACAAACAAACAAACAAAAAACAATAACAACAACAACAACAACAACAACAAAAACCCAAAAACTGATCCTGCATTGTGGTTGACACCTATGCACTTGGGAGGCAGAGGGATCATGAGTTTGAGGCCAAGGCTACCTAGCAAGACTGTTTAATTGAAAAAAAAAATATTAAGGGCCAGTGAGATGGCCCAATAGATATAAGCCTGTGGGCTAAAGTTCATCCCTGGAACCCACATGAAAGTAGAAGGGGAAACCAATTCTACAGAGGTCCTCTGACCTCCACACAGGTATCACACATTCATAATGAGTTAATTCATTGGTCATGGTAGTGCATGCTTTTAATCCCAGTACTCAGGAGTGCAGAGGAAGGTGGATTTCTGAGTTTGGGAATAGCCTGGTTTATAGAGTAAGTTTCAGGACAGCCAGGGCTATACAAAGAAACCCTGTCTTGAAGCCTCCCACCCCCTCAAAAAAAGTTTAGTCATTACGTTTTGTTTTAATTAAAAATTAAGGAGGCATTGTTCTAGACTGGGTTCCTGCCCTGGATGCTAACAGTCTCAGCTGTCAGCTGTGTAGTAAGTTCAAGGCCAACCTGGGCTACATGAGATCATGTCTATAAAATAAACAAACAAAATCTTCGAGGCAGAGACAGTTGAATCTCTGAGTTTAAGGGCAGCCTGGTCTACACAGTGAGTTCCAGGCAGGTAGAGCTACATAGTGAGACCCTGTCTTTTTTTAAAAAAATGGGGATAGAGAGATGGCTTCTTAGGGTAAGAGCACTGGCTACCCTTCTAGAGGACCCAGGTCAATTTCCAGCACCCACATGGCAGCTCACAATTGTCTGTAACTCTGCTTCTACAGGACCCGATGTCACGTGGTGCACAGATATACATGCAGGCAAAATACCCAGGCACATAAAAATCTTTTAAGAGAGAGAGGAAACCCAGGAAGGTAAAGGTTTTCTGTTGTGAGGAATCTTATATTTAATGAGAGGCATGTATCCTTTATAATGCATTTCTGAGAACAGGGCTATGGAGTATCCCTTAGCCACCTTCTGCTTGGTCTCAGCCACACTTTGGGTGCCGCAACCTGAGTGCAGAAGTTGCAGGCAGATGTGTAGATACGCACTGTGAAGCAGCAGCGGCAGCAGTCTGTAGGGTTGGGTGTCAGGAGTCGGGGAGGGGAGGAAGAACATTTCAGGCTGAGGAAATAGCAGATGCAAAGGCCCAGAGGTATGTAGAGCAGGGCTTGGTTGGCAACAGTGATGTGACCATCCGACAGCTTTTCTTGGACTTGATTCTTGGCTCTGATGCAGTACAGTTGTGCCTAGTATCCTTAGAGCCATCTGTGGACACTAAAATTCGCAGATGCTCCAGTCCCTTGGGTAAAATGACATGGTGCTTCATATCACGTGTGTATATCTTCCAATGTAATGGCTTTGAGACAGCGTCTTAGAGCTCTCTCTGGCTGGCCTCAAACTCCCAAGTCCCTGACAAGGATCCTGAACTCTGTCCCACACGTGGAGGTCAGAGAGAGGAGAGACAGCTTGCAGGGGTTAGCTTTCTGCTCTCACTGCTGTGTGCGCTCTGGCAGGGGAGCTCGGGCCTTTGGGACGAGGGCCCTTCTCCGCTGAGCCTTCTTCACTCTGCACTAAACCATCACTCTTGGCAGCAATGCCACAAGGCTTCTGGGTAAATGGTGGCTCTGGGTGTTTCAGAGCTAATGACATGAAGAAGAAGCTGTCCACACAGAGTAAAGAACTGGTGCTTTTCCTCCAAACATTTTTCCCTCTAGTTGATTGAATCTGGGCATGGACCATGTGGACAGAAGGGCTAACGTAGCAACCTTCAAGTTGAAATGATCAAAACTACCTTCCATCAGCTGGATGTGGTGGGACACGCTTTTAATCACAGCATTCAGGAGGCAGAAGCAGCGTAGTCTACAGAGACTTCCAAGATTGTCAGTGCTACACAGAGAAACCCTGTCTCAAAAACCAAACAGGCAAACAAACAAACAACGTCTTCCATGGGCTGGCTCATCAGTTAAGAGTGATTACTGCAACCGGGCTGTGGTAGCGCACGCCTTTAATCCCAGCACTTGGGAGGCAGAGGCAGGCAGATTTCTAAGTTCGAGGCC
>NW_022196900.1:108646204-108685667 GCF_008632895.1 Mastomys coucha
AAAAAAAAAAAAAAAAAAAAAGATTGCTGCTATTGCAGAGGACCTAACCTTGGTTCTGAAGATTCAGGTTAGGTTAGGCGGCTCACAACCACCTCTAACTCCAGCTCCAGGGGACCTGATACTCTCTTCTGACCTCTGCAGGCATCTGCATGCATGTGCTCAGACCCACACACAAACTCATAGACATAGCCATAAAAATAAAAATAAACTTTTTTTTTTTTAATGTTGGGGCTAGAGAGACGGGTCAGTGGTTAAGAGTCTGTGCTGATTTTGTAGAGAGCCTGAGTTCAGTTCCTAGCACCCACAGGACCTGAGTTCAGTTCCCAGAACCTACATTACTTGGGTCATAGCCACCTGAAGCTCCAGCTCCCAGGTGACCTGATGTCTGTAGCTTCCTTGGGCATTGCACTCATGTGCACATACTCACACACAACAACTCACAATTAAATAAAATTAAGAATTTTGAAAAAACAAAAAGTTCCTAGCTAGAAACAGTGGTATACATCTTTAATCCCAGCATTCAGGGGACAGAGCAGCCAGGACTACATAGTAAGATCCTATCTATAAACAAACAAACAAAGTGTTATGGGGCTGGAGATTGTAGTTCAGAGGTGGAGTACCTGCCTTGCATATGTGAGACTGTCCCAAGGCAGGAACAAATACCTATAGATATTGCCACATGTCTCCTGGAAGTAGAATTGCCGGCGGTGAGAGCCACACTGCAGAAGGAACACAGAATGCTGAACTTGGGTCTGACCACCTGTCCCCTGCTGTGGGCAGGAGAGCGGCCCTTCCTGCCTCCTTTGTAGCCTACTGGCCCTGGGAAAGCTGTCTCCAGGTGGGTCCTGGAACCCTTAAGTTTTGTGTGCTGGTGGTGTTTGGGCCTTGCTCTGAGCCAAGGCCACAACACAGAAAGGAAGAGTCACATCTGGGCTCCTAGGGAGTTCCCTGCACCTTTCCCCTGTTGTGGAAGTGGAGGCTTTATTGGTGACTATATTGATGCTCCACTGGGTCCTGGGCTAGATTTCAGTTCTGTCAGAACCTCACCGAGAGACCTTTGTGAGAGAGCTGTGAACCTGATCGAAGGACCGGCGCAGCCATGAGTGGGGCGGGCAGGCAGCTTGTGGTAGGTAGGGTAAGTGTGTGGAGTTAAAGTCACTCCTGAACCAGAGACCCACGGCCAGAGAGAGACGCTTCTCCACATGTGGGCCTCACAGCTATCTCCTACTTGATGAAATCTCATGCACTGGGACTAAGGTAGGGCAATTAGGCCTTCGGAGACCTACTGTGTGCCTCCCCTGCCTGAAATAGTTATGAGTTACAAGTGTTTTGTTTTTTTTAATGCTTCCTTTCCTTGCTTCTAATTTGGTTTTCAAAGCTATGAAAAATTTGTAATAATATACCCTTTGCTAGACTCACCAATTTTTCTGTGTAAAAAAGTTTTGTTATTTGTGTGTGTGAAAGCAATGGCCATATGTAGGATGTGGCACAGGTGTTGAGGTCAGAGGACAACTTGACAGTAGTTTTTCTTCCACTGTGGGTTCTGTGGATCACACTGAGATAGGTGGTCAGGCTGAGGCGGCAAGGCCCTTTACACTTGCCACTCACCAGCCCAGTTCACTATTTTGTGTATCTGTCAGCACACATCCATGCGTTCACAAACACATGGACACTCTGTGTGTGCGCATGGGCACTCGTGCCTTTATGCATGCCTGTGCCTGTGTTCATGACCCAGAGGCCATCGAATGCTGTGTTCTGCTTCCCATCCTATTCCCTGAGACAGGGTCTTTCACCAAACCTGAAGCTCACCATTTTGGCTCAACCGGCTGCTCACCGTTCTTTCTGCCCCCATTTGTAGCTGCTGGGGTTAGAGACACACATGGCACCTCTCCCCACAGTGCTTCCCCTCTCTCAACTAACCTGGGTGCTCAGGATTCCAGCTCAGGAACTCAGGTCCTCCTGTGTGGGCAGCAAGTACTCTTCTACCCGAGCCATCTTCTCAATGCAGAATGGAGAGTCAAGAGCAACTGTGGAGCTTGTGCCTCTTAGAAACCAGAGTGATGTCTGAAGAGATGGCCCAGAGGTTAGGAGGACCCAGGTTTGGTTCCCAGAACCGCCATGGTGACTCCAGTTCCAGGGGGCTGAGTTCCTGGTCTGGCAGCTCAGAGGACCACACGGATGTGGTACAGTCGTAGATGCAGGGAAAACACCAGACACGTAGAACTGAGCAGCATAAACACCACCACAGGGTACTTCCTGACATCACCACAGTGCCCTCATGACACTCAACATGAGTGGCACGGACACACAATTCTTGTGTGTTACATTATCTCCAGTTGCCCAATAATAGTCTTTCTAGCTCTATCCTTGGACGCAGCTCAAAGCAGGACCTCAAATCCAGACTCTGCCCTGGAGTCTTTTCATGGCCTTGGGCAGAGTGCTTAGCTTCCCTGAGCCTCAGTTGCCTCATCTATAAAATGGGAATAATTCCTACCTTGCAGGCTCATGAAGTCTAAATTTAAATAAGAATGCATAGAACATGGCTGAGTCCTTGCCCAGCACTTGAGAAATGCCACAGCAGCAATCATAATCATCATTGTTATGTTGCACAGCCTGGCTTCACAAGCAGGAAGGAACCGGGGCAGATTTGAATTTGGGTTGGCATCCTCAGGACAAATTCCTAATCCCAAGATCACCCCCCAAGAATGGCACTTCACCCTGAAAACTGCGTGACGCGCCTGAGCCGTCATCAGGAGCCAAGCTGTTGCAGGTTAATTACCAAGAATGGATCAGGTGAATATATTTCTGTGGTGCCACATGTTTACTGTGTCCCTGGATGACCTGAGGTGCCACCCTGTGTGGGATTCCTGAAGAAGCTGGAACTCAGGCCTACCTCCCTCTCTTGTCCCAGAGCACATTTTTACTGACTTCCTGGAGGGCAACAGAGGAGCCCACATGACCTGGGTTCTACTCATTTAGGCTGGAAAAGCTGGGCAGTTACATGTAAGTCTCTGTCTTCATGGTTGGTGGTGACAGAGACAGAGTAGCCACTCTTATTTGCAGAGCTGGGGAAGTGCTTGGCAAATGGCAGGCTAGACCCTGCTTCCACACACTGACACAGCTGTCTCAAGCAGGCAGGGCCTTGCTTCCCAGCAGACCTTGTTTCGATTGTCAGATCTGTAGGGTGTGGAGCCTGCATCTGCTGGGTAGAGTGCTGATGCTGGTGGCCGTCCTACAGCTCACAGGGCAGCCTGCAGAGAGGACTCAGCCTGTTAGATATCCTCAGGGTGGTGTCACAGACCCCCATGAAACATCCCCAGTGAATGGGGCGGATGCAGTAAGAGAGAGCCACCTCTGGCTCTTAACCCTTTCATGTCTCTGAACCAGCTAGGCCTGGTGGTTGAATCTGAAGGAGAATAAAGAAACAGAAGCTTGAGGATTTTAAGCATATAGACTAAAATTTCTGTTTCTTTGTGTGTACTTTGTGTGGAAATCAGAGGACAGCCTATGAGAGTAAGTTTTCTCATACACACGCACGCATGCACACACATACACATACACACATGCACACTCACACACATGCACACATGCATACACACACACATGCCCGCACATGCACACACATACAGATGGTTTGTGGGGAGGTGTTTTTTTTTTTCTTAATGCATGATGCTATAGGTACGCTCTTCGGAGTGGCCGAACTCCCTAGCCCCTTTAAAGAAAGCTTCATAATTTAGATCAGAGTCTCACTAAGTCTGGACTTGAACTCACTCTGTAGCTTAATCAGGCCTTGAAATGCTGTGGGCCCTCGGCCTCCCAAGGCTCACCTGCAGTGCCTTAACTTTGAACACTTGTCCTTGCTGCTGTCTCCTCACTCTTCCCACCTTGTCATTAGTAACAGTGACTCCTCTGTTGGAAGCAGGCTCTGTCCCAGGGACTTCGTTATCATGGTATCTCATTCACTCTCACAGTCCAGGGCAGGTGCCACTGTCATCCTTCTCCAACAGACAAGGAGACTAAAGCTCAGCGCAGGGAAAATCTCTCCTCTGTGAGTGCTGTGCGCACACACACACACACACACACACACACACACACACACACACACGATAAGAAAGGAGTTTATGCAGCCAGTCTGCTTCCCACTGAGTTCTTGACCTATAGCAGAGTCAGGGGTGCTGGTACTGTAGCAGTCAGGGCTTGGGCATCCATTTTGCATTCTGCAGGCTCCATTCATCTAGGGCCCAGCCCCAAGACTTGTCTACCCAGGAGAAGGCACCCAGGCTTCAGGGTGCCTTCCGCTTTCAAGTTGAGGACTTTGCCTGGGATGACTCTCAGAAGACAATGGCCTTGGTGTTCATATAGGAAGTCCTCCCTGTGGCCTTGGTGTTCATGTAGGAAGTCCTCCCTGTGGCCTTGGTGTTCATATAGGAAGTCCTCCCTGTGGCCTTGGTGTTCATATTGGAAGTCCTCCCTGTGGCCTTGGTGTTCATATTGGAAGTCCTCCCTGCACTTCAACCCAGCAGCCCACTTGTGTTCTTGTTCTCTCTCTCTCTCTCTCCCCACGCCCCCCTCCGTGTGTGTGTGTGTGTGTGTGTGTGTGTGTGTGTGTGTGTGTACACATACATGCATGTGAATGTGATCTGCCCAAGGTCAGATCAAGAGAGCGATGCCTGTCCGTGGCCCTCCCTTCCCTGTCTGTGCCCTTCCTGAGTCTCTTTGTGATGTGACCTTCGCACCCTTTTGCATGATAGACTGACTGCCTTCATCTTCCCTTGCTTGCTTGAATTAGTTTGTTTGCTTATTTGTTTGTTTTTTGAGACTAGGTCTCAAGTAGCCTAGGCTGGGCTGGTCTCAGCTCTCTAAATACCTGAGGATGACCTTGGACTCTTGCCTCCACCTCCCAAGTCCAGGGGTTATAGGCTCGTGCCACCAGGCCTGACTCCCTTGTTTCTTTTGGACTATGCAGATGTGATCTTGAGAATCCCCGCAAACTCACAGTCAGCTGGCCTCACCCTTGGGAGCAATGCTAAGATTAAGAGTGGTTACAGACAAGACTCAGACAGTACAGGGGTGTGGGGGCCCACCTAACAGGCATGAAGCCATCCAGGTAGAGAACAAAGAAGACTGCTTCTGAAGGGGGAACAGACAGGAGGCTGGCAGTACCAGTGCTGGGCTGGGGCTGGGGGAGGTGCGGAGAGCCAGAAACTAGGAAGAAGCAGAGAAGCTTCCTCTCCAGGAAGGGAGAGCAGGTTAGCTATAATGGCTGGGTTAGTGCATGCAGTGGGGCCTGGCTGAGGTGAGCAGGGGTACCCAGCGGAGCTGTCCTCTGACTGCCATGCTCTCCCTGTAACGGATGCTGTCTTGGATTCCTTTCACGCTGCTGTCTCCTTTGCTTTCCCTTGGGCTTTCCTGCTTTGCTTGGAAGGCCTCTTAGCTCAGTCACCCCTAGACCAGGGATGGATGCTCTGTGGCAAGGTGGACTTGGTTCAGCTGAAGGGCCCATGCGTCTTGAGCCTCAGTTTTCTCCTGGTTCCTGCCCTTCTGTGTGCTCTGCTACAGCCCTGGCCATCCTGTGTCATTACCTTTCTGGGCACTGACTCTCAAGGCTTCTCTTCCCTAAGAGCCCCATCCTCTCCTAGGACCACTCAGGAGATCCTCATGCCTCCCAGGCCTCGCTGTCTCCATTCTGGTCCCAGAGATTTTTGGAGATACTCACTGTGTGTCCACTTTATCTGAAGGAAGAGTCTGTTCTTGTCATCTCTCTGTAGGCTTCTCAGTCCTCCTTTACCTGTGGGCTGTGACTGGGCCCCAGGCAGACTCCTTACTGCAGTCCTAACAGAAGCTCCTGAAGCATGGCCCCAGGAGGCCTTATATTTCCGTTCGTGTTCTTTGTCACACAGTGTCTGAGAAGCATTGCTCTGAGCATGACTTGAATGGAGTCTGTCTCCACTCACCACAAGTTGAGAATTCACAGACAGATCAACTTGTGATGAGGAGACAGACTCCAAGTCATACGCAGGGGCCCTTATTAGCATGGGAGCCCTTGTCCTTGTCACTGTGCAGCCTGCAGTGCAGGAAGCCAGCAGCCACCCCGTGCCCACCTGTGGGGCATACAGCTCAAGCTCCTTTTGACATACTCTGAACACATGGAACATGGCATGGGGACCAGTCTTGAGTAACACTGCTAGTTAGTGACAGCTGGTTGGGAACAAAAGCCAGCTCCAGGAGCACAAAAGTATCCACTGCTGCTCAGGATTTAGGCCTGGGAGCCTGGCTCTTTCTTTGTAGTCTGGAACCATTGGCCTGATTTGTAAATGGATAGCTGGCTGGGAAGGCCTGGGACATCCTGGCCTTCTGATGTGTCCACTGAAGTCACAAAGTTCCCTCTCCTCCTTGGAAGGCCCTCAGCCCTGTGGACAGGAGGGGTAATTAGTGGTCGCGGCTGTAGAAGAGCTGAGAGCCTCAGAAGTAGGAAGTTCTCTTTTCATCTCTTTTGAAGGAATGTGAGGGCTTGGGTGGAAGTTCCCCAGGGTTCCTTGGTATTTCAGTGCTTTGATATCTGGAGGAAGAAGAGAGCAACTAATTGCTCTAAATGGCCTCTTGCTATAGGGCTGCTCGGATGGTGGGGTGGGGTGTCAGGCAGGATGCTAGCTAGCGCTTCCATCCCAGCCATCCTCCGGATGGAGGGACCCACACAGCACACTCAGAGTGGTGTCCGACATGAGGAGACTGTTGAAGTCCCATTGTGTGGGGCGGGGAAGATGGCTCAGTGGGTAAAAGGAGTTGCTATATAGACATGAGGACCTGAGTTCAAATTCCCAGCACTGTGTTTGAAAGAAAAAAGAAAAAAGGGAATAGTCACATGTGCTTGTAACCCATTGTGGACTACGGTAGACAGAGAGGCAGATCTTAAGAAACTGTCAGCTAGCCAGCGGCTGGCTAAACGGTGAGCTTTTGGGTTTGGGGCAAGACCCTGTCTCAAAGATATGAGGCTGAGAGTGATAGAGGGAGATGCCCTACTCCTGCCTCTGGCCTCCACATGCATGCTCTCACACACTTCCTCCCTGCCCACCATGTGTCTGTCTGTCTGTCTCTGTGTATATAGATCCCTTTGCAGAACCGTGCCTTCCTCAGCCTTGGTAACTTTGGGTTTTTGTTGTTGTTTTTTCGAGACAGGGTTTCTCTGTGTATCCCTGGCTGTCCTGGAACTCACTCTGTAGACCAGGCTGGCCTTGAACTCAGAAATCCACCTGCCTCTGCCTCCATGTGCTGGGTTTAAAGGCATGTGCCACCACTGCCCGGTGGTCGCTTTATCTATAGAAGGCGGGTAGGGAGACATTCCCAGACTGCTTTGGTCCTTCCTGCATCTGGCTCTTGTTCTCTGGCTTGACAGGGCTGAGCAGGGTTGAGAACTTGGAGGCCACTCACTCCTGGGTGGGATCCAAAGACTGACCAGCTCTATGTGCTCTGGAGTTGTGGTCACTGGTCCCCTCAGGAGGCCACACTTCTACCAGGATAGCCAGTGCATGTTCTTGGAGGAGGTGCGTTGGGGTAGACAGACTGCTGCCAGGGTAGTCAGTGTGTGAGCCTCAGTTGTGCCGCCTGTGTGTGTGACATGTGTCTGTACAGCTACAGATGCCAACTGTGTACACAGAGGGACACAGTTGGAGTACGCAGGAGGCTGAAGTTGAGCGACCTGGCCTTGTTATCTGAGATGTTTGGTGGGTGGGAGGTCATCTGTCATAGTGAGTCACTCTGGTCCCGTGTTTCTAGACAGGGTGACTAACCCAGAGGAGGGGATATGTGTTGTGTGGAGCAGGCAGACCTGCCTCAGCCGGAAATGAGAGGCCTGGTGCACACTCAGCACCCTGTCTTGGAGGTTTTAGAGCAGGCTCCCTGGGCTTGCCTGACACACAGGTATTTCTGGACTATGAGCCATGGCCACAGGCTCTGCGCCAGTGGTTCTGGTCCCTCAGCGTGGGGGTGTGTGCACAGTCCTGCTGTGGCAGCCTCTGGGCCCTTCAGGCTCCTCCCATGACCGTGTTCTGTGTTTCCACAGGGCGCCACCTTCCTATTTCTTCTCAGCCGCAGCCCTCCCCTTAGAGTTGAGCATCTGTTTGCCTGAAGTTAAGTTCCAGAAGCAGGTAAGGACTTGAGAGGAAGGCTCTGTTATGTGGCCTTGGGACAGTGCTGTTGTGTGTGTGTGGGGGAAGCCTTGAGACCAGACCCCAGGGGTGAACACCATAGTCACTCACCATCTGACTGCCTTTCTCCATGCTCCCACGTGATGCTCCTTTCTTCTAGTGTGGAGCTTTTTCTTTCTTGTTTTGTTGTTGTTGTTTGTTTGTATGTTTGTTTTAACTTGTACTCCTGGGACTTGAACCCAGGACCTGTGCATAATAACAAACACGCTGTATCACTCAGCTGCCCACCTGATGTGTGGACTCTTACAGTCAATGTCACGGTGCTGCTGGGTTTTCAGGCTAAGATTTGAGCAGATATTTTATTATTGTGTATAATAGGGGCAGTGCCACAGTGCGCACATGTGAAGTTGGTCCACTTCTATGTGAGTTCTAGGAATCAAACTCAATTCACCAGACTTGGGCAGCAAGCCTTTCCCTGCTGAGCTATCTGGATGGCTCTGGGTTGCCCTGGGTTAGTATTCTCTATAAACTCTATGAGTTCTGTGACTCTCTGTTGTCTGCTATAAACCTTGTGTAAATGTATGTACGTAAAGGCTGCAGAGATGTTTGTTCTTGTGGGGCACTGCAGATGGAGCTCAGGGCAAATGCTTTACTCCTGAGCCACGTCCTCGGCTTTCGTGCCCTTGTGTGTGTGTGTGTGGGGGGGTGTCTGTCTGTGTCTGCCTGTCTCTCTGTTTGTGTCTATCTGTCTTTATGGGGGTGTGTCTGTGTGTATGTCTTGTTTGAGTGTGTCTGTGGGGGTGTGTCTTTGTGTGAGGGTGTATATGTGTATGTCTGTGCGTGTGTGTGTCTGTGTGGGGTGTGTCTGTGTGTATGTTGCCTGTTAGTGTTTTGGAAGCAGGGTCTGCTATAGCCCAGGCTGGCCTCAAACTCATTATGTAGTTGAGGATGGCCTTAGAATTCCCGCTCCATCAGCATCTGTCTCCCAAGTGGTGGGATTATACCACTGTGCCCAGCTCCTTTTTCAAAAAATTGTCAGATGCTTTAAAATTTACTTTTGAACCAGGCATGGTAGCACAGGCCTTTAACCCCAGCTCTTGGGAGGCAGAGGCAAGTGGATCTCTGTGAGTTTCAGGCCAGCCTGCTCTACATAGTGAGTTTCAGGACAGCCAGGGTTATATAGAAGGACCTGGTTTCCAAAAACAAAACAAATTAAAAAAATTTTTTTTTAACACAGGTTCTCATTTTATAGTCGAGGTTGACTCAAAACTCACTACATAGCCCAGGGTAACCCCACGTTAGAGGGAAACCTCCATGTCTGGCTCTCACGGTGAGCGTTTTGTTTGGGTTTTTAGCAGAGTATGTCTGTCTGTCTGTGATTGGCATGGGACTCAGTGTGTGGATCAGGGTGTTTCAAGCTTGTGGCATCCTCCTGCCTCTACTTCCCAAGGGCTGGGATTGCAGTGAGAGCCATCACACCTGGTGTCCTAGTGTGTTTTAGCATGAAAGGCAATTGGTGCACTCCAGAGGGCCGAGACCCAGGTGACCCGAAGGACCCAGCCTGTGCTCTGGCTCAGCTTACGGCTTCTTTCCTTTTTATATTTTTCTAAGGAGATGCAAGACTCCCATTGGTATAAACTAATTTTTTTTTGTTTTTGTTTTTTTAATTAATGTGAGTGTGCAAACAGCATTAGCTTCAGGTTTATAAATAACAGCGAGCACAAGTGGCTCTCCCTGTGTCCAGGGCCACTCAAGCAGGTCAAAGGGAGGCCACCTGTCCGCTCCTCGTCAACTGATAGAGACCCACACAGCAGCGCCCGCTTCTCCTGCTGCACTGCCTCCTAACTCTTCCAAAGTGCCATCACCTGGTTCATGTAGGTCTGCGAATACAACATCTGTGTCCCACACTGTGATGTCTCCCACACTTCAGTGCCCGGGTCAGCTTGTGACCTCACAGTTCTGTTCCCTGTGTGGATCCTGCGCAGCTATTGGGAGCCTCTTTTCCTTGTCTTCCCCTGACCAGCCTTGCTTCCTGCAGCAGAGGGGCAGGCTCAGAATTACCAACTGCATGTGCATGCAGGGCCTGTCTGTGTGCCTTCATCCCTAGTATTTGTCTGTTCTCCGTTAGATGGAATTTTTTGGCGTGGCACAACTTTATACATAACATGTGGTTTATCACCACATAATAGGAGACCGCAGACCTCGCCCCTCCCGTTCCTTAGTGTAATTGACAGCTGCCTGTGTGTCTTTCCACTTTCCCTTGTCTGTTTCTCGTCTGACTCCTGGGAGATTTTCTTAGTGGCAAGGAAGCACTGACCTGTTTTGGGGGGTGGGGTGTATGTAGGGATCGCTGAAGCCATTACTGAGATGTGTCGTTTCTTTTGATTCTGAGCTTGGATGAATAATCAGTATCTAAATTAATTGCAGTTTGGGCTTATGTAATTTAGGCACATCTTAATGGAGACCAGTTCTTAATCCCTACAGGGGAAACTGGGAATTCTCCAGTGATATTAGTGATCAAAATTTAATAACATATTCGCTTCAGTAGGCAACAAACCCAAGCATGCCACGGTGTGCTTGTGGCACATCCGTCTGAGGCGATTGCGATTTATTCTCTTCAGTGATTCATTTTCTGCACATTGACACCTTTACTGCGAATTAGGACACACTTGCATCAGTTCTGACGCTTCCTAGAGCATTTAGCCTGGAATGTGAAGGGCAGGGACCTGTGCTCCACTTTCTGTCCCAGAGCTGGCCCTGGGCGTTCCTTCCCATCATACAGCAAGGCAAGGGCAGCAAAGGAAGGCTATAACAACTCCAACGGATGCTTGCCACCAAGTCTTGAGAGTTCAGTCCCTAGGAGAGAACTGACCTGGAAATTGTCTTCTGCCTTCACATGTGCACCATGGTGAGCACACAAACATGCAAACAAAGAAATTCGTGGAAGCAGAGCGCCAAGTCAGGGTTCTTCTGAAGTTTAGGAGGCAGTGTCGTGCCAGTCAAGCGTGTTGAAGTAAGAAGACCCTGATGGAGCCTGGCTGCTATAAGCCCCGAGAGCTCACGGCCCAGCTGCAGCAGCAAGCAGGATGGGCCGTGCCAGTCTGTGAGATGAAGGGTAAAGCTGTGGGCAGAGTGCTGTGATGTGCACCCTGTGGACAGTGCATTTGTCCAGCTAGCATTGACATGACAGCCCACCGACCTACAGGGGCAGCTCTCTAAAGGTCCTGTGGCCACAGTACTAACCAGGCCACCGTCCTGCAGGGGCAGCTCTCTGAGTGAACAGATATGAGTTTCCTGGGGCCCACTGTGATTGGAGTGTGCTTTGTGATATCTTCCCTTGGGGATGGACAGCAGAAATCTTGAGTTGGGTTACTAAGAGACCCTGAAAGCTCCAATGCTCTGGTGTATGGCGGCACCTAGTGGCTGTCCTTGGCATGTCCGTGCACCTTAGGGGCCAAGCCACTGAGAGCCAGCCTTTGAGCACAGGACATAGCTGGCTGGTTTTGCTCATGGGAGCTCTGATTGTCAGTTTGAAGGCTTTATGGAGCACCTCCAGTGTTTTCTGGAGATCACAGTGGCTCAGGCCACACTAAGAACTTTGAGAAAGAGAGTCCTTTGGAAAAGTTAAATTTGGTTGTGGGACTCTAGATTAATACTGTTTGCTTGTTTGTTTGTTTGTTTGAGACATGATTTCTCTGTGTAACCCTTACTGTCTTAGAATTATTTTTTATACCAGGTTAGCTTTGAACTCACAGTTTCACCTGCTTCTGCCTCCCAAGTGCTGGGGTTCAAGGCAAGCACCACCATGCCAGGCTTGTTTAAATCTCTTAATATAATGGCACTGGTTCCAAATTGGTGTGGATGCAGTCGAGACAGGAGATCTCTACTGAAGATTGCTCCCTTGTTTCATTCAGCCAGGTGGGCACTACGTACTAAGTGCCTGCTGGGTGCCAGGCTCTGGGAGAATGGGGGCAAGCAGAGCAGATGCAGCCTGGCCTTCCAGCAGAAAGCCAAGAGACAATAAGGCACTCAGAAAACTAGGACAGGGAGACAGGGCTGTATGACAAGAGGTGAGGGCACAGGACCGGCTTCCCTGGAAAGGTACCTTGAGGCTGAGATGAAGCCAGTTCTGGGCCCAGGGAGTGGATACCCAGTGCAGGGGCTGGCCAACCAAAGAGTAGACAGAGCGAGGCTGCAGAGGGGACAGGACTGACTGCACTGTGCCGCACAGGCAACTGCTAGGACTAGGAAATGTTTTTCCAGGTAGGACTAGGCTGGGCGTGGTGTCATCTCTCCTGACCTATGTAGACTGTGATAGCCACTCAGTAGGGGATGTGAGTGGGCTGTGAGGCCAAGGCCAAATGGTAGTCCAGATGGAGGCATCAGGGAGGAGATGTGGGCCACAGCATCCCTACTCAAGGTCCAGGTAGGAGCCACCACGAAGCCAGTGCAGCCCATTCCCAGAGCAGCAGTGCTGATGCCTGCACCAGAGTGAGAACAGGTGAAGTCCAGAGCAGCAGTGCTGGTGCCTGCACTAGAGCAAGAACAGGTGAAGTGAAAGAGAGAAACCCCAGAACATTCTGCTGAGGTCTGCAGCAGGTGAGGCCACCGCAGGCCAGGGTGTGCCCTGGAGACGAGGCCTGAGGCCACTGTCCCTTTTCCAAGGCCCTTGTAGTCGCATTGGCCCTTTTCTGAGCCCAGGCTGAGTTGGAAGGGAGTGGATCACAGAAGAAAGAAGTGTGGATTCTAGGGCTCCAAGGGTGGATACAAAGACTCTAGAAGGCATCCTGTGCTGTGTCAAGTATTCAGGCATGATGTCAGCCCCATCTGGACAGGTTTTCAACCTGTTGTGTGGGCTTTTAGGGCGAGGGCCCCATTAGGCTTTTGAGCAGCTGACGAGTAGACACTCGGGAGCTGTTGCCCAGGCTTTGACACATTCCTGGGTACGCCCTTGGCATGGAGTATTGCCTTGTGCAGCATACCCCTGTCTAGGACTCATGGGTCACTGAGAGTAGATGGTGTGAGGACTGTCCCTAGCCCGTCAGTCCCGCGCACTCCCTCATTCCCCGAGTGCAGCTCCTTGGTAGCAGGGCTGCTGAGGCCCCGCCCCACCAGCTGCTGCGTTATTTCTGACTTGTCCAAGAGTTCAAGTGTGTAACCCAAACCCCTAGATCCTGCCTCCTCTCCCCCGGCTCCTTCTGGAGGAGGAGGAGGCTCTGGGCTGCTCTCTCTGGGGCTGGCTGTAGCTCAGGCCAGAGACACCTGGACACAGCCGCTGGCCTTCACAGCTGTCTTCAGGAGCTCTCTAACAGGTGGGGTGGGTGTGTGAGGGTGCCCTGGGCAGACACCCTGTACAGGGATTCCTGGGTGCCTTGCCCAGGAGCTAGCCGCTTGAGCTCAGTAGGGGCTTTGCACAGGGTGTTGTCACTGATCTCTGGGTTTCTTGAGCCCAAGGCCCCACATAGCCACCTCTGTTCAAGTCCCTTTATTTGTGCTTGTTCCTTGCACTGAAAACCTAGAACTCTCAGGGCTTCATTTCTCATTTGAACTGTGGCTCTTAATAGAAACCTTGGCTGTCCCCTGCAGCCTCTGCTCTGGAACAAGAGCTCCTCAGCCATACCGCCTGGGCCTCAGGTCAAAAGGCATCGAGGACCCACTACCTCCCCTCCAAGCTCTCCTGTGCTGTTAGAAATGAGGTCCCTACTGGGGAGAGGCTGTTTGAGAAAGGGGTGCATCACTTACAGGGGTCAATATTGGAGTGTATCTCAGCCTGACATTCTCCCTATAACATTTCCTGCCTCCTTGCAGGTGTCCCCAGAACTGGGCCAGGGGGATGAACCGCGAGGGAGCACCCGGGAAGAGTCCGGAGGAAATGTACATCCAGCAGAAGGTCCGCGTGCTGCTCATGCTGAGGAAGATGGGGTCAAATGTGAGTGCCTGTGGCCTGAAGAAGGGAAGCAGGGTGTGTGTGTGTGTGTGTGTGTGTGTGTGTGTGTGTGTGTGTGTGTGTGCAGCCACCTCCGGATCTCTGAGAACCAGGAGAGGACCTTGGGCCTGGGGATTATCTCTGTTGCCAGTTCAGGTTCCCCAAGCACAGAGCCCACATTTCAGTTTAAGGAGCACTGTTGAGATTCTTTTCCACTTTTTATTTTGAGCCAGGGACAATGAGGACTTTCTGGTCCTTACTGACCTCAGAGAGGCAGATACAGGGCAGCTAGGCAGGGAGGCCACTGCAGAGAGCAGGAGTAGTAAGCACTGGGGCATCTTTTGAAAGAGAAATGGAGATACTTGAGATTGCTGATTGGCCGTCGGCGTGTGACCAGGGCCTGAACTTTCATACCTGCCTGCGTCAGAACAAACACCGATCTAGATACAAAGTGAGTGGCAAGGCATGTGAACTTCAGGGACCTGGTTTTCAGGACAGGAGCAGGATGCCAGATCCTAACAAGGCCAGAGGGGAGGTGCAGGGCCTTCGGGGGACAGGTCCACCCTCCTCTCACCACAGCGCTCTCACCCTACAGTTGACCGCCAGTGAGGAGGAATTCCTGCGCACCTATGCAGGGGTCGTCAGCAGCCAGCTCAGCCAGCTGCCACAGCACTCCATCGACCAGGGTGAGCCAAGGGCCAGGCACCAGCCAAGCCCTCCCCGAGTACTGAGCAGTGGTTCTTTACAAAGCTCAATGGGTGATCCGGGAGTTTGAGGGAGGGAGAACAGAGTGTGTTCCCTCCCATCCACGGCCTCCTGCCTGGTCCTAGTGGTGGGGATCCAACAAGGCAGGCAGTGGTTCTCTTTCTAGGCCTGGAGGAGGGAGGAGGGAGGCATGTCTGTGTGCCTTGTGCAACCACAGAGGGTCTGATTAATGCATCCCCCAGCCCGACCCTAACTGCTCAGCACCTATTGCAGGGAAGGGACAGTGAAGCTGCTCTGTGCTCTGAGAGCACTGTCCCTGTCAGGTACAGCTGTGACTGGTGGGTCTGCACCAGCAGGAAGAGGTGGCTCAAAGGGCCCGATACCTCCACATGCAAAAGGGACCCTTGGGGTCAAAAGTTCCACTCGAGTGCTTATTGTCCAAGGGGCTGTGCCAGGGACCAGCATGCAGCATTGGGCCCTTGACAGCTGTTGGTCGTATTACTTCCAGTTAGCAGACAGTGTTTGGGAAGCGGGAGGTCGGTGCCCTTGACCGTACAGAGGTGCCCAGGAGTGGAGCTGTGCCTCACTGTCAGGGCTGCTGGGCTGCTAGCTCCATGTCCTTTGCTGCTTATGGAGCCTCCTCCCCTCTGAGAGCCCTGCCTGACACTGCAGCATCTCCTCATGGTCCTCTTTTGTTAATCTTTCATGCTTGGTTGGGGCTATACAGTATTTTAGTGAGCCAGGCAGTGTGGGCCACACCTTTAATCCCAGCAGTCAGGAGGCCAGCCTGTTCTAGGAGAGCCAAGGTTACACAGAGAAACCCTGACTCAAAAAAAAAAAAAAAAAAAAAAAAAAGGCACTTTAATGGCACGTTCAGGAAGGAGCAGCCACCAGAGCAGGATGTGTTTGCTGTGTTGAGGCTGCTGGGGAGGAAAGCGGGTCCAGCACACTGGGCTGCCACCCCGTTTATCCTTCATGTTGCGGCCTCAGCCCTAGATGCAGGGTTGCTTCCTTCCCCAGCTCTGGTGCTTGCCCCGGCCAGCTTGGAAGACGTCTTCCAGGGAACCTCTGGTAACTCTGCAATTTGGGACTGTGCATGTATCATACAAAGCCATGCCCAGGCGTGCCTGCTCAAGTGTGCTCCACAGCCAAGTATGTTTACAGTCGGCCCTGCCTTCCCTCTGGCTCTTGAAGGAGTCCTTTTCATCTTGGTAGCTGGTCTGGGTTTCCCCACCGAGCTCCTCAGCCAGGTCCACCTAGAACACTTCAGACTTCTGAGTTAGTTCCAGGGGACTTTTTTCCTCCCATGTTATCACAAGTCATTGAGTTTCTGAATCTCTGTGCAGATGTCTCTAATGGAATGCCCTTAATAGAAAAGGTAAAGAATAGGCTACACCCACCACATGACCTCTTGTCTTGAATGGGTATAGAACAGCCAAGGGGATACATACTGTGCTGCTAATAGGAAAAAATGGTTTACGTGGTGTTGAGGACCAGTCCTGGAGCCTCGTGTATGCCAGCCTGTGCTCTACCCCTGGGGCTGTGCCCCTTGAGAGAAGAGTGGCTGGGCATAGGTTTTCCTAATGGACTTTACATTCTAAGTTAGTAGGTTTTGTAAAACATTTGTTGTGTGTTGTTCATGCATTCTTTTGTAAGAAGTGAAAAATCTTCACTGGATCCAACACAGGGCCTTGGACATGCTAGGTAAGCACTGTAGTATTCGGTAATATCCCCCTGCCTTTAAGAAGTTGTATGTTGGCCCAGAGAGATGGCTCAGCAGTTAAGAGCAAGTACTGTTTTCTGCAGATGGCCAGAATTCAATTCCCAGCACACTCATGTCAAACAACTCACAACTCCCTGTAATTCCAGTGTGATCTAATGTCTCTGGCCTCCATGGGTACCTGCATTCACTCACATGCACAGATCCACACACATACGTAAATAAAATAAAATAAAATAAATCTTTTTAAAAGTTACTGTTTATTATTTAGCTGGACATGTTGGCTGCACACTTAGGAGTCCTAGCAAGAGTTCAAGGCTAACCTGAGATATGTAAGACTACTTCTTGATATATAAAGCATACACACACACATATATGCACACATATGTATGGAAACTCACTCTGAAGAACCAACTGAGAATATGAATACAATCGGCTATGCTGTTTAAGAAGGTTGCCATTATGCTGAGGATATAGCTCAGTCGGCTATGCTGTTTAAGAAGGTTGCCATTACGCTGAGGATATAGCTGAGGATATAGCTCAGTCGGCTATGCTGTTTAAGAAAGTTGCCATTAAGGCTGAGGATATAGCTCAGTTGGTAGAGTGCTTGCTTGCCAAGCATCCACGAAAACTTGGGTTTACTCCCCAGCACCAAATAGATGGGTAGAGGCAGAGGCAGGAGGATCAGTTAGGTCATTCTTGACTACATAATGAGTTGAAAGTTGGCCTGGGCTACTTGAAACTCTGTCTCACAGAAAGGAGGTGACCATGGTGACCTCACCATGCCTTGGCTCCGAAACTGCTGATGTAGTGAGAAGCAGCTGTGGGCAGGTAGGTGTGGCTGTCACAGACACTCTGGAATCTGGGGCCTCTTGGGTGTGAGGCATCCATAGACATTTTATTTGCCATGGCATGGGTTTCCTGGATTGGGGGAGAATCATATCTGATAAAGGGTGTGGAACACTTGTGCTACCGATTCCCCATACGTCTGGAAGTCACACAGACCCAGAACAAACGCTACTTCAGGATGCTTGGGGACTCCAAGGACTGTGAGGCACCCAACTTGGAAGATCTTCTCAAGCTGCCTTTTATTTTCTCTGTGTTACAAATAAACCCATGTACAAATACACATTAGTAGAACCCCAGACTAGTGTATAGTCTAGGCCAGGAGTTCATGTCCCTGTCCATGCTGTGTGGCTGAGTGGCACTGGCCTAGCCAACCTCAGCTTATGTACCAAATGTCCTGCTATCTCTGCTTAGGTGGCCAAAGGATCTTATACATCTGTCCACTAGGTGGCTCTGTCTCTCAGCAGATGACAAGGCTCCACCCTAGGGTTTCCAGACCTAGACAAGATTTCCAGCATCTTCCTTTGGATTGTCCCTGCCACAGGACAGTACTTGGTCTCATACACTCTTTTTTTTTTTTTTTTAGATTTATTTATTTATTATATATATTAGTACATTGTAGCTGTCATCAGACACACCAGAAGAGGACATCAGAACTCATTACAGATGATTGTGAGCCACCATGTGGTTGCTGGGAATTGAACTCAGGACCTCTGGAAGAGCAATCAGTGCTCTTAACCACTGAGCCATCTCTCCAGCCCAGTCTCATATACTTTTGCCCACTGAGGCTGGAGGGGTCTAGTACCTGAGTATTCCTCTACCCACCACAGTCCAGCTGTGTGCAAGAAAAGATGCTGGGGCAGAAGTCTGCACCATAATGTTGACCAAGTGGTTCCTACAGGGCCCAGTGCCTCCCAGAACTGAACAGTGGTCCCTCCCAGTTCTCAGCCTGCCTGATCTCTACTAAGCAGAGATCACTATGACCACCTGCTTCCTCATCTTCATCCTTAGTGCTCCCCTCCCTCCTCCTGCCCTCTCCAGTATGTTGGTGCCTCTAGATTCAGTCCTGTTCCTTACCCTGTCCCTCTTTACCTATCTCAGGTGATTTCCATAGACTTCATGTCGGCACCTTCCAAACATACCCTCAGCTCAGACCCCATTCCTGATCCCGGAGCTTTCAGCTGGCTGTCTTGACATGCCCTGCCCTGCATGCTCAGCAGGTCCAGCTGGGCCGCTCCTTTCGGCTCCATTTCTTCACTGTGTGCTCACATGGTAAGGGAGCAGTCACAGCCCAGACGCACGTGCAGCCTGCCATCGCTCCTGAGGCCTCGGCTACTCCTGCCTTAGTGCTCCCCAACCAGCCCCTTCTCTTAGGTTTTTGTTGTTGTTGTTGCTTTAAGATTAATTTATTTTTATTTTTGTCTGCCTGTGACCTTGGATGTCTGTATGTATACCATATGCATGCAGTGCCTACAGAGACCAGAACAGGGCATTGGATCCCCTGGAACGGGAGTTACAGATGACTGTGAGCCACCGTGTGTGTGCTGTGGTCTGAATGTAGGTTCTCTGAAGGAGCAGTCAGTGCTCTAAACTGAGCCAGGCTTTCCAGCCCCAGTTGTCTTGGGCTTTTTGTTTGTTTGAGACAGGGTCTTATATGGAGTATACTGGTCTTGATGTTGGTTTATAGCTGAGGATGCTTAACCTTTAAAATTTTTTTCCAGCCGGGCAGTGGTGGCGCACGCCTTTGATCCCAGCAGTTGGGAGGCAGAGGCGGATTTCTGAGTTTGAGGCCAGCCTGGTCTACAGAGTGAGTTCCAGGACAGCCAGGACTACACAGAGAAACCCTGTCTCGAAAAACAAAAACAAAAACAAACAAACAAAAATTTCCATTTGTTTATGTGTATTAACATGCCTGCCATGACCCATATATATGGAGGTCAGAGGGCAATTTGAAGAGTTAATTTTCTCATTCCATTCAGAGGGGTCCAGAGAGTGAACAGGTTATCAAGCTTGCCAGCAGAGGCCTTTACCTGCTGAGCCATTATGCACACCCTGTCTTGAACGTGGATCCCCTTCAGTGCTGGCATTGTTGACATGCATCACCACGCAGGGTTGAGAATCACACTCAGATCTGTGCGTGCCAGATAGTCACTCTACCAATTGAGCCGCTCTACAATCCTGTTAGCTCAATTGTTCTTTGCGTTAAACTACAGCTTAGTTTATTTTTGTGTGTGCGAGTATTTCCCTTGTACATAAGTGTGCCTGGAACCAGCAGAGACTAGAAGGCACCAGATGGAACTAGAGTTACGTGTGGATGGTTGGCTGTAAGCTGCCATTTGGGTGCTGGGAGTCACATCCAGGGGCCTCTTAACCACTGAGACACCTCTCCATCTTCTTTTAACTCAGTTTTTACAGGGAGATTCTAACTGACAACATTTTGTTTGTTTGGTTTTTAAAGACAGGGTTTCTCTGTGTAGCCCTGGCTATCCTAGAACTCACTCTGTAGACCAGGCTGGCCTTGAATTCAGAGATCTGCCTCCCGTGTTCTAGGGTTAAAGGTGTGCACCACCATGCCCCAGCTTCTAAAGTGGCATCTTGATAGATGTTAGTGTCCTGGTCCACTCTCCACTCCTATAGCCAGAGTGACTTTGGAAGACTCAGAGAAAGTCAGCACTGAAGACTCACAGTCTCTCAGTGGCTCCCTGCCACCCTCCACCATGCCCTCTCTCACACCCTGGTAGGCACGGGAACTGACTTCATCCATACGGCTGGGGCTCACCCCTCCTGCCTCTGCACTGTCAAGCTCCAGGGCTCACCCTTCAGCCTTCAGCAGCCCAGGCCAGGCCCTCTGCTGATCAGACACTGAGGCCTCCTTCTAGGTGGACATCTGCGTGGCTGGATAGGCCTCACCAGGCTCTCGGGGAATACGGTTGAATGTCGTGATTGAGCAGGTTCTGGGGCTAGGAGCTAGAGAGGCAGTGACTCCTGTGAGCATTGTCTCTGGTCCCCAGGGGTGACCAAGCCGACTTGACAGTCAGGCAGGACTCTGCTATGAACCAAAGGAAGTCAGTGCCTCTCTGGGAAGTTGGCCTTTCTGAGATGGGCCAGCTGCAGACAGGGTGGGGGTGGGGGTGGAGCTGCAGCTTCTTGGAGCAGGCACAGAATGCTGAGCATCCAGTTCTCCTCAGTGCTATCCCATAGGTGTGCATTGTCTCTCCTGGCTCTGAAGTGGTCTATGGTCACTGTAGAAAATGGAAGAGGAGAGACATAAGTAAAGGATTGGGTCCTACTATGTAGCAATGGGCTCTGTTTCTCTTCCTCATATTTTGGCAGCTTTGACAAGATAAGCAGTCACTTCTATCGGAGTTTACTTTACAGCCTAAATACTTTGATATTCACTTAAAAACATATATTTAACTTCAGGCAGTCTCATTGAGCTCTTCAACGATTTTCAAGAAAATGTTTTGGACAGAAAATGTTTGCAGCATCTGTCTTATCATAAGTTATTGACCAGTCTCTTCCTTTTAGAGCTCATTTCTACTATTAATCATAATGGCAAGCATTTGTTAAGTTCCTTCTCTGTGCCAAGTTCCTTGAAAAGTAATGTACAGGGGTTCTCCCAATGAGTGTCATGACAACCATGTGACGTGTGTTCTCTCTGGCTTAGAGTGGTAGCTTAAAACCATAGAGTTAGCCAGTGTGGGTTCCAGATGTGACAGATGTTGACTAGCATCATTTGTACTCTTTTTTTTTTTCTCGGTTTTTCGAGACAGGGTTTCTCTGTGTAGCCCTGGCTGTCCTGGAACTCACTCTGTAGGCCAGGCTGGCCTCGAACTCAGAAATTCGCCTGCCTCTGCCTCCCAAGTGCTGGGATCAAAGGTGTACGCCACCACCGCCCGGCTCATTTGTACATCTTTATCATTTATGTTAAGATAGATCTATGGAAGGCTTACAGGCCAAAGTGGGGTTCACTGCTGCTTGCCTGCCTTTCTTTTTGTGTTTTTCTTTCTTTCTGTCCTAGGGATTGAACCTAGGCCTTCACTCATGCTAGCAAGCACACTAAGGTATGTCCCCAGCTCTTCATACATCTTTTTAAGCAGGACAGCATATTACCTGAGGACCAAGTATAATTGAAATGGTTACATAGTGTCACTGAGAAGATGAGGGAGACTGGGGGCTCTTTCTGCTGCTTTGCTCTTTTGGCCCCTGAACCTGCAGGAAGCTTTGAATCTGCCCACTCTGGGCGGTTGGTTCATGCCTTAGTGCTACCACATGGTACAGGGTACCCAGTGAGCACCAGGTATTCCAGATGGTTTGCAACGGCCATACATGTCATGGGATGTGTGTAGAGGTCAGAGGACAGCTTGTGGGAGTGGCTCCTCCCACCCTGTGTGCCCAAAGATGGAGCACCAGTTGTCAGGCTTGGCTGCATGTGGCCCTACCCACTGAACCATCCAGCTGGTCCCTAAGTTTTGTTGTGTTGTGCTTAAGATGAATTTTACTTTTTGATTGCATGGATGGATGTGTATGGTGTGTGGATGGTATGTGTACATATCTGTGGGTACCTGCATGTCTGAGTGAAGTGCCTGTAGAATTCCGAAGGGGATGTTAGAATCCTTGGAGCTGGAGTCCATGGAGTTGTGAGTCACCCAACATGGGTGCTGGGAACTGAACTTGGGTTCTCTGCGAGGACCTCAACCACATGGATGCTCTCAATGGCTGAGCCATCTCTCCAGCCCCCACCAGAGTTGTGGGTTTGTTTTTTTTTTTCATTATTAGTTCCTGTGTGGGGGTGTTTTGCCTGCATGTATGTTTGTGTACCATATGCGTACCCGATTCCTTCAGAGGTAAGAAGAGGGTATTTGACCTCTTGGAGTTACACTTGAGCTGCCATGTGGGTGCTGGCTCTTGAGCAACAGCTAGCATACCTAAGCACCATGTTATCTCTCTAGCCTCCTAGAGATGTTTTTACGTGGCTTGGCTTGTTTTGTGAGATATGTAGCCTACATTGGCCTTGAACTCCTGATTTGCCTCAGCCTCTCAAGTGCTGGGATTACCCATGAGCGCCATCACACTCTTGGGTGGGTCTAGTGTCCCAGGGCTGACATGGCTCATTTTGACCTTCTTGTTCTTTCTCAGCCTAGGGAATCCTAGGAGACATGTCTGGTCTGCCTTTGAGAGCTGTTGGTTGTCACAGTGACTCCCTAGTCCTGGCATAGCCCTTGTCAGAGTCCATTTTCTCCAAGGGATTTCCAGGAAAGGACTGTGAGCTTTCGCAGGCCTGCTGGCTCTGCAGAAACAGGAACCTGGTGGAGGGTGCTCCTGGGGAGCCTAAAATAGTTCCCTTGGTCTTATGGATAAACTGACTTATTAGTTAGCTTATTATATAGACTTATCATGACAGCCGTGTTGGAGAGAAAACAGCAGTGGCTAGGCACTCTGCAAGTGACCCAGTTCTGCAGTTGCTCCACGTGACCCTTGTGGTGCCCTGGGATGGAGGGGGTAGAATGATTGGCTCCATTTGCCACCCGGTGTGTTAAGTTCTATGGAATCCCCCTTTGTGTGCCCTCTCATACCCTCCCTCGTCAGCTGGTGCCCAGCTCTGCCCTCCAGGACCCCATGCCAGTGTCTGCTCTCTGAATGTGTGGTCACAGTGTCAGGAATCTTTGGGAGAGAGTCTGTGGTTTGTTCACTGCCCACACCCAGACCCAGGGAGCTGTTGCTGCTTAGACAAAAGCCTCGTGGAGTGGCTTCCTCTGCAGCAGCTCTCTGTGCCTCCCTGGCTGCATAGGCACTCCACAGTGGTTTCTGGTTCTCCTCTCCCCATGCCTGGCTACTTGGAGGCTCCTTCTAGAGGCCCCGGGTGAAATCAGTCAGCACTGAAATTAGAGTCAGCCCAGGGAGAATTCATGTGGGACAGGAAGCTCAGGCTCTGAACTTTAATCAACACTTCTGTGAGAATTACCTGTAACCCAGTAACAAAGTTGAGCCAGAAGTCACGTGGAGGTACAGAAGTCCATGGGGATCTGATTCCTAACTCCTGTCACTGAGGAGAAAAGGAAGAGTGAATGACGATGTGCTGAGATGCAGCCGGCTGCTCCCTCAGCATCCCACTTCACTCAGCTCACATTAGCCCAGTGTCCTAGTTCTGCACACTTTAGCCCAGAGTGGTGAGTTCTGTTCTTTAAAGCTGAGAACAAATGCTTGGAAGGCATTAAGCCCCTGGAATGCCTCAGACTTCCTAAGAGATGGGTCTCGGTCCCGGAAGGGGAGCTGAGAGCTACGCTGCAGCAGCCGGACAGTTCCAGTCACGTTAGCCTCTAAACTCAGCACAGTGTCTGATGACAGCCCCGTCCTCCAGGAAGGGCAGGCACTAGGGCGTCTGTACAAATGCAGAAGAGGTTTGAGTGTGTACGTTTCCACGTGTGACTGCCTGGGAGTGGGGCCCACCCAGGAAGCTAGAATGCAGTCTCTAGGGCTCTCCTCAGCCCAGTGAGTCACAGCACCTGCCAGGAGAGCCTGCCAGGAGATCCTGGTAATCTGCATTTTCCACAAAGCAGGACTGGTGCTGCACACCTTCTGTCTTAGCACTCAAGAGTTGATTGGAGCCCGTGCTGCACAGAGGGACCCTGTAAAAGTGCAGGCGCCTGTGCTCCTCCCTGGTCTCAGCGAATCCTAGTGACTACCGTATAGACCTAGGATGCTGCGTCTTTAACAAAGCTAGCTACGGTGAAGTTGGTCTGCTGTCTAGCTACTGTGGAAGCTGAGGTAGCAGGGTCACCTGAGTTTAGGAATTCCAGGCTAGCCTCAGACAAGAAGTCAAAACTGTCTTGGGGATGAGGTGGAAGGGAAAAAAACCAAACCATAACAAGGAAAGACCTCCGGGCGGCCCTGTTGCGCAGAGCCTAACGCAGGGTCTTCAGTGCACCCTCGAGGGGACAGCCCCATGTCACTCCCACACGCTATCCGGTTCTGTTTGTTTGTGTGTTTTTCTGTTGCCCAAAAGCCACTTAGGAGAGGAAAGGATTTATTTCATCTTACGATCACAGGCCATTATTGAGGACATCAAGCAGGTGCTGAAGGCAGGCCCCCTTGCTGTTCCACACAGCATTACTTCTGACCAAAGTTCTCACAGCCCAGGAGGCACAGCAGAGGCTCTTGCTGACCCACGCTCAGCCCACCAGGCTTCCTAATGCAGCCCAGGGCGCCTGCTCAGGGCGTGATGCCTTCCGCAGTGGGCTGGTCTCCTAGATCAACTAGCAACAAAAACAGTCTCCACAGCAGGTCTGATCTGGGCAGTTGTTCAGTTGAGGCTCCCTTCTGAGGTGATCCTAAGCTATGTCAAGTTGACAGTTGAAGCTAACTAGTTAGTTATGACGTACTCAAATTCTTTGGTCTGGAAGAGCTTATATTTGGGTGTGTGTGTCTATGTGTGTGTGTCTGTGTGTGTGTGTCTGTGTGTCTCTGTGTGTCTGTGTGTCTCTCTGTGTGTATATGTCTGTGTGTGTGTGTGTCTGTGTGTCTGTGTGTGTGTGTGTGTTATATCTCAGCAGGGTGGAAGGTGGGATTGGGTACAGAGCCTTGGGGACCACAGCTGAATTTGACCCTATAGTTGTCTTTACACATTATTCCTAGTGTGTTAGAACAATGGGACAGGTGCTCTTTAACATTCTCACTTGCAAATGAGTAAACTGAGGCAGAGTGAGCAGGGACTTCCCTTGGATACACAGATAGTCAGGGTCAGCCCAGGTTCCATATGCCAAGTCTTGCTGTTGGTGTACACTGAGGCAGCTGAAGCCTGGGAAGGGCCTGTAGTTGTCTCATGTTCCCTCATTAGCTGTGCTAGGAGCCCACCTCTGACAGCTCTGGGTGCTGGAGCCCAGTCGGTGACACTGAGCCACTGCTGCTCCCACTGCTAAGTCCTTGGTGAATCAGAGCCCACTGTTCCCATAGCAACTCAAGTGTGGCGCTGCCTTGGGTAAAAGCATCCGCTGGGAGCTCTGGGGCATCAGAGCGGAGGTGTAGAGAACACCTGGCTCAGAACCTTAGGCTGCTAAAAACAGCACATGCTGCCCAGTGGGTGTTGGTTTCTGTGGAAGGAAGCCCAGTTCAGAGTGAGCACCCGCCTCGCTCCCCTCAGAAGTTCTTCCCTTTGGTGGGCCTTGGGGACTGCTTTTCCAAGCAGCCATTCCCCAGAGCTGGAGGCTGAGGCACTGCAGTTGAGTAGTCTGATAACAAGCACTTGGTAACACTCTAGATACTGAGCTCATGGCAGGAGGACGTGCTCCCAACCCAGGTAGTCAGGGAAGGGGCCAGAGCACCCAGCGTGGGCATCACTGGACCCCTGGCATCCTTACTCCAGCATGAGCTGGGACCATGTGTGCTGGAGATGTCTCACTGTGCCTGGAGCTCACAGGCTCTGGAGAGGTGCTCCCTGGAGATGTGGAAGCACTTAACAAAGTGCCCAACATTGGTGATGACTCACAAGGGGGTTCCCTCTCTCCCCCTTGGGAATATGGAGTCTTTGCAGCTGTAGGTCTGCAGTTCTTTAGCTTTTCATGCTTCTAATTTTATAAAAAGGCTCATCTTATTTTATCTTTATGAATGTTTTGCCTGTATCCATGTCTGTGTACTACATGAATGGCTGGTGTCCACAGAGGTCAGAAAGGCCATTGGATTTCTGGAAACTAAAATTACAAGTGAGCCGGGCAGTGGTGGCATACACCTTTAATCCCAGCACTTGGGAGGCAGAGGGTGGGCAGATTTCTGAGTTCAAGGCCAGCCTGGTCTACAGAGTGAGTTCTAGGACAGCCAAGATTATACAGAGAAACTCTGTCTCAAATAAAATAAAATAAAATAAAATAAAATTACAAGTGGTTGTGAGCCACCAAGTAGGTGCTGGGAACCAAACACATGCCCTCTGCAGTAGCAACCTGTACTAACCCCTGAGGCATGCTGGGACTGCAGATGTACAGCCCACATTCTGCTCCTTACAAGACTCAGGGATTTAACTTAAGTCACCATATTGCCAGCCTTCCACCTTATTTTTGAGTTTGGGTCTCTGAGTCGGAGTTTACCAGTTGGCTACACTAGCTGGTCAGTGAAGCCCAAGGATGTTCATGTCTCTGTACAGCCTAGCATGAAAGTTTCAGACATACCCTGCTGTGCACCACGGTTATATGGGAGCTGAGGAGCTGAATGCACGTCCTGTTTGCATAGCAAGCACTTTACCAACTGAGCCACCTTCCCAGTCTCTAGTCTTGTACTTTGGCTAGCTAGGTATAAGGTTCCACAGGAGTACAAGAGATAATGAGAACCTAACCCCAGAATGTCTGAAGCTGGATTAGTCCTGGGACATCTATGCCAGTAAGGGGTGTGCTATGACCTCAAGGGTGGCAGAGCCAAGGCCTGCATCCGCAGGGCTCATGTTATCATGGAAGTTGGTCTTTGAGGATTTAGATCATATGGTATCCAGCTGTGGCTGGTGCTCCTCTTATGAGTTCCCCTTTTCCACAATACCATCTACATAGGGCAGTGCCCATCCTGGTTTGTGGGGTCTTTGAGTTTGCAAGAGACAAGTTCAAGGTCAGCCTGGTCAGCCTGGGCTATATATGGTGAACCTGTCTTAGGTTGCAACAACAACAACAAATAGCAAGAATGATTCTCATCCAACTTCAGGAACCCTTCTCTAAACCTCATCGTCACTGACGTGATCTGGTTTGGGCGTGAGTGCAGGCTTGAGACAGAGCCTGATTTCCAACACGGCTGGTGTGAACTCATCTCCAGCTCACAAACAGACCAGTGACCCCATTGTCTGCCTCCCGCCCCCGGCCAGGGGCCAGCTTCCCTCTTTCTATGCTTCTGCATATTTGTCATTTTTCTCTCCCCAGTCACTTGACTAACTCCATCCACTAAAGGGCCAAAGCTGGCATCGGGCGTGGGATGGAAGGACCAGTGAGTGCCTGCCCCACCCTGTCCAGAGAGCTGAGCCTCAGCCCTGCTTTGGATGGGCCACAGTAGTGCAGGGAGGACAGTTGACACTTGAATCCATGCTGAGTTTCCCCCAGGCATCCCAGGCCGTGGTGGTGGTGTGTTTGAATCCTGAGTCTTGGTTCCATTCTCATTGGTCCAGGCTTTGACTGAGGCTTGGCATTCCTCCGTCTGGATGACTCTGGATGACTACAGAGAGACAGTCATTTCCCTCCTTCTGTGTAGTTAGAGGCCAGGGCTCCAGAGCCTGGGGCTCTGGTTCACCCAGCTCTTCAAGTCTCTGAACAAAGGCTCTGAGCAAGTGCTCTGAATATGAACAAGAACAAGGCTAGCCCTTGGTCACATAGCATGTGCACCAGATAAAGATCCGAGCTAACAGGGACATAAGTCATAGACTGCTGACCCAGCATTCCTGAGGCCCAGGCTTGATCCCCAGTACCACAGACAAACTGGGTGTGAGG
Organism: Mastomys coucha; assembly: GCF_008632895.1. NCBI lineage: Eukaryota > Metazoa > Chordata > Mammalia > Rodentia > Muridae > Mastomys > Mastomys coucha. Next base: position 108,673,997 of record NW_022196900.1, read on the forward strand.
TACACCTGTAATCTCAGCACTGGGGATGGGAGGTGGGAAGGTCAGAAGATGAAAGTCATCCTTGACTACACAGTGAGTTCAGGGCTAGCCTGGGCTTCATCAAGCTAGCCTGGGCTTCACGAGAGCATGTTTCCTGCCCTCACCCCTAACTCCCACCACCATGGTGCTAAGAATACTGAAGACTACAGCTGCCCAGGCAACAAGACACGGGGCACTGTTTCAGAATGGCCATCAGCAAGGGTGTGGGGTTTGTACGGGGAAGGCTCAGATTTCTCACTCTCTTATCAGCTCTTGCTACTGTCCATGTCTTTTATCCTGCCTACCCTATTTATGTGTGTGAAGTTGCAACTCCTGGGAACTTGGACTTGGGTTTCCAGAATAATATAGAGCTGCTCTCATGAGCTTGCTGACCACGCCTGTAATCCCAGCATTCAGGAGGCAGAGGCAGAAGGATCCTGAGTTTGAGGCTAGCCTGGGTTACATAGTGAGACCCTGTCTCTAAGAAAACTGTATTCAGCTGGAGATGTTTCCCAGTGGTAATCTAGCCTCTTGCTTCTTGTGCCCTGGGTTTATTTATTTACTCTATCACTGAAAACGGCTGATGGTGTGTGGGTGATAGACTTCAACTTTTATTTTTGGAGTGGTAAGAGTGAAAGGCCTAGCCCCTCGGAGGTGGTGCTTGCCTTTAGTCCCAGCACAGAGGCACAGGGCAAGTTCAAGGACAGCCAGGGCTATATGGAGAAACTTCGTCTCAGAAACAAATAAACAAAACAGTACCTGGGTTCTATCCCCAGGACCCACATGATGGAAGGAGGGAACAGACTCCTAGAGTTGTCCTCTGACCTCTGTGTGCTGAGCATGTGTGTGTGTGTGTTGTGTGTGATCACACACACAGTAAATGAACAAGTGTGAAAAACTTTGTTCCTAAATGCCGTTGTATTATTATCAATGATACCATCAGTTATTTTCTTTCTTTTTGGGGGGTGTGGTGGGGGGGTTAAGACAGGGTTTCTCTGTGTATCCCTGGCTGTCCTGGAACTCACTCTGTAGACCAGGCTGGCCTTGAACTCAGAAATCTGCCTGCCTCTGCCTCCCAAGTGCTGGGATGAAAGGCGTGTGCCACCACTACCCGGCAGTTATTTTCTTAACTTCGTTTTCAGATCGCTCATTGCTAGGATGTGTGGGTAAACTTGAGTATTGGTCTTATTGCCCACAAGTTTATCACAGTCACTGCTCTGATAGCTGTTTATTTAGTAAGTAGAAATTACAGAGCATTCTCTAGTTATAAGATTATGACATCCACAAATACAAGTAGTTCCTTCCTTTCTAATGCGTATACTATGTTATTTTTGCCTAATTGCCTAGGAATGAACCTTTAGAACAATCTAGAAAAGCCAGGTATAGCGTTGTAGTCCTGAAACGTCAACACCAAGGAGACGAAGGCAGAGGCTTGCCAGTTAAAGGCAAATCTGGGCTACCCGAGACCTGTCTCTAGCGTCTAGAGCAAAACAAATCTCAGTTTGAGTAGGAGTGGTGAGCAGACGGACCTTTCCGCCCCCACCTTACTGGGTTGGGTTAGCCCTGCACTGCAGTGACGGCTGTGGCGTTCTCGTCCGTGACTTTTATCAGAGTGGAATAATTCCGTGTTTCCTCTCTGATGTATCTTCTATCATGAGGGATGTTGGATTCTGTTAGATTCACTTTCTGAGTCTGTTAAGGGGATTGTGTGGGGTTTGCCCTTTACTCTGTTGGTAGACTAGATTACATCACATGATTTTCAGATGTTAAGCCAACCTTGCATTCCTGGAATAAATCCCATTTGGTCTGGAACTATGGTCCCTTTTTATATCTGCTCTGTATAATTTGCTAACATTCTGTTAAATATCTTTGTCTATATTCATGGAAGGTCCACATCTGTGGTTCCCGTGTGTGTGTGTGTGTGTGTGTGTGTGTGTGACACATTGTCTGATTTCAGTAGTCTTATTGCTCAGTTTGTTAGAGAAGATGATGTTCCGCAGCATCTGAGTACTCCTGGGTGCCTGTGCTAACCTACATCTGGTGGGAATCAGTGAACAGATGCTCTGAGCTCAAGAGTGTCAGTGGATACCACTGGGGGAGACAGAACCTTACCTATAAAATGGATTGCTGGCCTGCAGTAGAGGATGGGCACCAATGTCAGCAGAGAGGGTACCTGAGGATCTGCTGTGCCCTTTGTCTCAGAAGTGGAATTTTAGGGCTGGAGCCACAATGACCAGCTGAGTAGCTCTCCATCCTTTTTGCTTGCTGATTCAAAGTCCAGAGATGGGAGGGACCTCCAGCATCCTCTGGCTTTAACTAAATGCTGAGTACCTGGCCCACTCCTGATAAGAACAGGTCAGAGGATGCTCTGACCTCTCTCTGGCTTCCAAGGAAGGAAGTTCTTGTGGTGGTCAGCAAGTCCCTTATTTAGGAGCAGGGACAGGCACAAGATAGGCACCATCTGTGAGGGCTCCTTCCGCAGCCCCGACAACAGAACACAGGCTGAGATGAGGCCTGTGGGCTCCCAGTCAGGGAGGGCAGCTGGCAGTATGGGAGGGTAAAGTCCTTACAGAGCTTTTGCTCTACGTATCCTATTACATACTCATCAGAGTAAATGTGTGACCTCCACAAGGTCATTGTCCTAGTTAGGCTTTCTATTGCTCTTGTGAAGCACCATGACCAAAGGCAGCTTGGGGGGAAAGGGTCTATTTCACTCAGCTTCCATAGAAGAGTTCATTATAAACAGCAGTGAGGACGGGAATTTAAACAGGGCAGGAACCTGGAGGCAGAGGCCATGGAGGGTGCTGCTTGCTGGCTTGCTCTCCATGCCTTGCTCAGCCTGCTTTCTTATAGATCCCAGGACCACAGGCCAGGGGTAGCCCCACCCACAGTAGACTAGACCCTCCCACATGAATCATGGATGAGGATGAGAGGCCCTCCAGGCTCGAAGCTTTGTCTTAGGGGAGCATTTTCTCAGTTGAGGTTCCCTCCTTACAGATACCCTCAGCTTGTGTCAGGTTGACATAAAAAACAGCCAGCACAGTTGCTGTCTTCATAATATAGGACATGGACCTGAGAGCAGTTTGCAGAGCCCAGTGATGGGGATTTGAGCTTCTCTAAGGAGCCAGCGGCCCATTCCCTCCTGGGGACCCAGTGCTATTTCTGCACATGCAGCTCTCTGTAGAGGCCCAAGGTCTCTGCGAGAAAGCCCACAGGCAGATGAGAAGGAAGAGGGTGGGTTGTCACCATCCATTGCCACAGAAGCATCTCCTGCTGACGCCTCCCCAGCACAGTCTTGCTTCGACCCTCCTCATGCCTAATGAGCTGGAGGCAGCCCTCAGAGAAACCAGCATCTGTTAGACACCCAGCTCAGCCTCCACACGGCTGGCATAATCCTGGCGACAATTCTGCTTGCAGTGGTAGTGCATGGCCCCAGGACTGGAGTGAGAACAGAGAACGGCCTGAGGGCTTCTCAAGCAGGAAGCCAGATGTCTGTGCTCCTTTCTAGAGGTTTGTCTGTCTTTCCAAGAATGCCGACGAGGCAGGAACAGGCTGGGTGGATGATCGATTACGTTCCCTTAGCGCCCCTGTGCTGATGTGAAGGCAGGATTGCCACATGTCACATATTCATATGGGCCACCCATCTGCAGCACTACCTCAGGTGCCTCCTGGCTCCTCCAGGCAGCAAGGTGCACAAGAAAGCTCTTCTTTGTGGTTTGGACAAGGATGGCCCACGGTATGCTGACTTTGGTACGAGTGCCAGAGGCCCTGTTGCAGGCCACCCCCACCTAACCCAACCCTTTGAGGCCTTCCCTTTCCCTGCTGTTCCCCTCTGCCCCTCCCAGGGAGATTGCCTCCAATAGCACAGCAGGGAAGTGTGCCAGAGGGCCACAGGCAGCCTTGCTCTTACTGCTTAGGGCAGATGCTGGACCACCATGCTTTAGAGAAGGTGGCCAGAGACTGGGAATGCAGAAAAGGCAATGCAGGGACTGGGAGGGGTGCGACAGCTTGGGCAGTTTAGCATTTCCAGCTCCTTCCCTTCACTCCTTGCCCCTTCTGGCTATGTGACAGAGCCTGTCTTAGAAAAAACAAGACAAACGGAGCGATTTCATGAGTGGCTGGACTAGAATCTCAAATTCAGGATTAAGAAAAACCATAAGGAATGGGTATCAGGCATTTCCGTCGAGGCTGGCAGGCAGCACACTGGAAATGGGCTTGGCCAGGCTCCTTGGAACAAGGGCTGGGTTTGAGCAAAGGGGAGCTATTGTGAAGATGAATAGTGTTTGGATTCATAATGGGAGGACTGGCAAGATGGCTCAGTGTCTAAAGTTGCTTGCCACCAAGTTTGACCACCTGAGTTTGATCTCCAAAGCGCATGTTAAGGTGGAAGGAAAGAACCAGTCTGTAGGGTTGTCATCTAACCTTTACACACATGCAGGGGTGTGTTGCCCCACCATACAACAATGACAAGTAAGCATTTTTCAATTATTTGATTTGATTTTCAATCACAAATGACTATGAGCATTAGACATAATGGTACATGCCTTTAATCCCAGAGTACTGTGAGCCAGTGTGTAGGTGCTGGGAACCGAACCTGGGTCCTCTGCAATAACTGTCTCTCCACTACCAAGATCTACACTTGAAAAGAGAAAGGTTCCCAAGAAAATCTTACCTCCCACCCTCATATGATGTCCTTGGAGCAAGGGACATGGGCAGAGCAGAGTCCTGCCCCAGGACCTGTCTTATCTCCTAGCCATGCGGCTTTGAACCAGCCCCTGGACCATACCCTGAAGCTTGGCGGCAGGCTGGGGTTGCTGTCATGTCCCCAGCTTGGCTGCAGGAAGTCTAATGAAAGGCGGACTTAATTAGAAACGCTTCACTCTTGTCTTTATTGGGTTGCCATATGCCCCAGGCTGGCCCTGAACTCCCAATGTAGTCAAGGATAACCATGAACTTCTGATCCCCTTGCCTTCACCTCTTGAGTACAGGAATCAGAGACTTGCCACATCGCCCAGTTCATGTGCAGCTAGGGATCCAACCAGGGGTTTTTGCATGCTAGACAAGGGCTCCACCAACTGAATTATATCCCGGACCCTTTGAAGCACTCTGAGCTCAGCACTGTTTTGCCAAGGGTGGGAGATAAAGGAGGGGTGCTCCCCAGCGAGCACAGCCTTTCTGCCTTGTCCTGACACCAGAAGCCATCAGCAGTTCTTGTCCCTGGTCTACAGGTGCAGAGGACGTGGTGATGGCGTTTTCCAGATCGGAGACGGAAGACCGGAGGCAGTAGCTGGTAGCCCCTCAGAACTCCCTGGAAGCTGCTGATGGCCAAGAGATCTATGTGGCTCCTCTGCCGGTTGATGGTGGCAGAGCACCATCTTCTTCCCCTGTACTCCCTGTACCCCATCCGACCCTCCCCACCCCGCCGCTCAGCAGGGCTGGCGTCAAGGTGGTTTGTGATTGGCTTGAAGGGATGGACTTGAGATTGGCTGCAGGAAGAAACCTTTTTATTTTTAAATCTTGACCAACGGAAACCTTTTATTTTTATTTCTGACTCTTTATTTTTTTAAAAATTTGCGCCTCGGTATCTGGCTTCCCTGGAAGCTCTCCGAGCTCTGGTGCTTTATTTAGGTCATTTTTAGGAATGTGAAGAGGCCGGATTGGCTGCTTAAACTGGAAAAGGGTTGTGATTGGCTGGCTAGTGGAACGTGGTCTTTTCTTTGATTGGCTGCAGGTGTTCTGTCACATCATCAACTTCCTCTGTTCTGAATGCAGAAAACAGGGTTTGGGATATTGTTATATTTGACTTGAAAAAAAGAGAAAGAAATGAAATGAGCTTTGCAATATTTATTACACAAAGAGCTGGCCGCTGCCTTCACACCGTGGGTTTGTGTTTGAATTTGATTGGCATTAAGTATGTGGGTTTGGTTTCCCATTGGCTCACCCCTAGCTCCTGGTTCCACAGCCTCGCTTCCACTCTGCTGCTTAACTGAGGCCTAGGGGTGCGCCTGGAGATTGCTTTAAAGACCACACCTGCCTCCACCAGCAAAGGGACCCCAGGGACCCAGAGCAGGGTCCACAGCTGGAGAACAGGGCCCCCAAGGAGCTTTGTGTTGTCCTGAGCCAGCAGCCCAGAGCTCAGAGGTGACCAGGAGGCAGGATTGATGTACTCAATCTAAGAGTTGGCATCCAGTTTCCTGGAGCGAATGGATTGCGCAGAGCTCTTCAGGCCTCCCTGGACAGCCCATGCTAAATACAGAAGTGCTGACCGGCAGCTCCAGCCTCTCTGCTGTCCGTGTCTCACTTCCCAAGGCCTTGGCATCCCCAGATCCTGAAGATTATGAGGGGTCTTGAACCCAAGCAGATACCACAGTTTTACTTCTAGAACCCCAGAGGCTCCAAGCTTGGGTCCAAGCACAACCAAGCCAGGCTTCCCAGGGCCCACTGCCAGTGGCAGTAGGTCCTGGATAGCAGATGTGTTCTATCTGAGCCCAAGCCCCCATTACATTGTATCTCACTGGGTCAGCATAGAAAAAAGAGGAACATGGCGTTATTATGAAGCACCCACTTGGAAGACCACAGTAGGCCCCACAGGCTACTCAGATTCAACCCAAGGGTCACATTTTAGAGCAGCTACTGAGAAGGAAGGATCTGGGTCGTCATCCCATGCCCACCACACCTTCCCTGGGAGTGAGAGAAATGGTGACAGCCCTTTCTAGTCCTGGGTACCACGATCTAGAAAGCTCTGGAGTGTCTTTTCCCTTCTCAGGGCTCAGGCCTCCCACGAGTCAGGGAGTGTGCAGGGGCCCAATGCCAGCACTTCTTGAGACCAAGCCCCGGCCACCTCATTGTTGGTGGATGGTTCAAGCTTACCAACCTTGTTCCAGGAGGAGAATTTGAAAGTCACGCCTTTCAGCACATCGGCCCTGTTAACTGACAGTAACATGCTTGCTTTGACCATTGAGCTCCAGGGAGCGAGGACAGTGGAGAATCAGCTCCGCCCACCCCAGCCTGACCAGCAAGAGCCTGAGAGGAGAGCATCATTCCTGGACAGGAGCAACGTGTGTGTGCAGGCACTGTGTGAGCTCTCGCTGACAAATACGTGCCAGCTCTGCTGGTGCAGTGTGGTCTGGAGATGTGGCTGGGCCCGTGGGCAGAGACGGGGTTGTTCGTTCTCCCTCACTTGTGTGATTCTATCTAAAGTCGGGTGTTGCCAGCTCCAGTTGGTTCTTGTGACTGCCCCGAGGCCAAGCCCTGGTGATGGGGTGTGCTCTATCTTAGCGGTGGCTAAGCTCAGCTCAGCCTCAGGGGAAGAGAGACGCTGCTTATTCTAACCGAAAGTCTATCTCATGGAGAAAAAAGATAACAATAAAGATTTTTCACAGCTTGGTGGGTGAGCTGAGCTGGTTTCTCTCAAAGCTGACACTACTGGGCCCCTACCAAGGGGACATTTGAGGGGGGAGGGCAGCATCAAGTTTGATAAGTGGATATGGCCCGGACTGGGGAATGTAGCTCAATGGCCAGTGCATACTGAGCCTGCCTGAAGTCCTGTGTTGATCCCCAGCATCACATAAACCAGTTGTGGTGACTCATACCTATAATCCCAGTAGTTGTGAGGCTGTGGGGCTGAGGCAGGAGGATTGAGGTGAGTTCCAGGTCAGCCTGGGCTACGATGATACCTGTCTTGAAAAGGAAAAGAAAAGAAAAAAAAAGAAAAGGGCATATTCACACGTACATGTAGTCTCAGCTCTCGTAAGGTGGAGAAAGTCAGGAGGTTGAGGTGATCTTTGGCTCTGCAGTTCCAGGCCAGTCTGAACTGCAGGAGACCCTGCCTCAGGAGAAGGAGGTGTGGAGGTGGGGCACTCTGGAGGCAGAGGTGGGTGGATCTCAGAGTGTGAGGCCAGCCTGGTTTACATAGACAGTTCTAGGATAGCCAGGGCTACATAAGACCCTGTCTCAGAAACCCGGGAAGGGTGCTGGAGATGTAGCTCAGTTACTACTGTGCTTGCAGATTCAGGCTTTAAAAAAAAAAAAAAAAAAAGGTGTGTACAGAATCTACCTTCTCCCTGCAGTTCTAAGCTCCTGGGGCCAACCTTGTAGTTTATCTAGCTAATCACTGAGACGGAGGGGGAGGGGCTGGCTGGCTCTGCTCCAGCCTCCAGCAGAGCCTGCATGGAGCTGCCAGTCACTCACCTTGAACTGTCTAACTCAGGAGTCTGTAAAAGGAAGTAGGTCACTTAAAAAGAGCCAGGTCTGGGCCGGAGTGAGCAGGGCGGGAGCGAGCGAGTGGGCGGGCAGAGGTCCTGAGTTCAATTCCCAGCAGCCACACACATGATGGCTCACAGCCATCTGTACAGCTACAGTGTACTCATACACATAAAATACATAAAATAAATCAAAAAAAGAAAACTTTAAAAAAAGAGCCAGGTGATTTGAGCAAGTGAAGCTAAAGGGTCTCTCAGGGCCTCTGGCCCTGCAGCAGGCCCCCTCAGGGCTCTGCCTTCGTAGGCACAGATGCATGCTGCTGATAATGAGCTCAGATGCAGGACTGGGGTGAAGATGAGATGTGCAGTGTACACAGCCTGGAGGGGGCCTAGGGACCCGGAGGGCAGGGAGGCAGAACACCCTGCCTTTGTTGGTGTTCCCCGGTCCCAGAGTAGGATGCAACTGAGAATGGATTAAATGGTTCTCAGTCCCTGTAGGTAAGTAGCAGCTGTGAGCATCCAGGCTGCCCTCAGCATCCAGGCTGGCTGCCCTCAGCATCCAGGTTGCCCTCAGCCTTTGAACAGGGCCCTTTGTCTCAGAGAAATCACTCCCTTCTGTGGCACCCGATCTAGTTGATGGAGGCAACCTCCAGAATGGGACAGCTCTGGACTCCAGGGGATCTCCACATCACCCTACATCCCCAGCAGTCCTGTGAGCAGGGTCCCCGCGCCTGGACAACCGCATCTTTCCCACAGATGAACTAGACTCCAACTAACTATGGGGGCCCCATTTACCTTTTATGCTGTCCTTTGAAATAATTGGATATTCTGGGAGACAGCTGGGTCTTTAGGAGGTGAAATCAGTGAAATAAATGCCTGAAAGGGGGTGGGGTGGGGGGCTCGAGAGATGGCTCAGCAATTAAGAGCACTGGCTGCTCCTTTAGAGGGCCCAGGTCCAATTCCCAGCACCGACATGGCAGCTCACAAAGTCTGTAACTCCAGTTCTTGGGATCTAGCGCACCAGGGAGAGCCTGTGGTACACATATCTGGGCATGCAGGCAAAATATCCATACACATAAAACCAAAACCAAACAGGGTCTCATGTAACCCAGGCTGGCTTCACGATATGTATCCAAGGGTGGCCTCGAATTTCCGATCCTCCTGCTTCAACTTCTTGTGTATTGGAATTACAAGTATGGGTAGAGTATATGCGGTGCTTGGGAGAAAGCCAGTGTTACGCACGCTAAGCAAGCACTGTGCTAATTAAGCTTGATTCTCAGCCTGCACATGTGTCTTAATATCAGCTAGTGTCTTGTCTCCACCTGGACAACCTGGATACTTTCCAGGAGGCCACCGGGACCCCACCTTCAGAGAAGGGCAGTCAGGAGAGTTGGCTAGCTTCTTGTTGCCAAGTTCCACCCTTCTGTCTGGGCTTCCTCCCAAGGCTTCCGGAAGGAGTGTCTGTTTACACACCTGTGGGAGCCCCACCCACCCTGCACAGCCTATGGAGGTAACATCAGACCCAGAAAATCACCAAGACTTTCTACTTCCTGGCCTTGTTTCCAGCAGGAGAAGGTGAACCTTCACAAATACCTTTTATTCCATTATACGTGTGTTACGATTTAAGTGTGGCCTCTAAAGTTCATGTGTTGAAATTCATATGTCCATGATATCTGTATGGGGCTTTTCAGAGGTCATTAGGATTGGATGGTGACATAGGGTGGGACCCCCATGATGACACTGGTGCCTTTATCAGAGGAAGAGACCTGTGCCTGGCTTACTGTGCATCGCCAAGCGTTGCTGTTCACCGGCCCCACTAGACAAGAAAACCTCCACTAGACACCCACACCATGCCCTTCACAGGTCTCCAAATCCATGAGCCAAATAAACTTTCTGAGTTGCCCAGTCTTAGGCATCTTGATATAGCAACAGAAAACAGACCAAGATATCGGGTATCTTCGATGTCCCAGTCTTGATGACACAGCTGGTAGGCGTTAGATGCTAGTGGTCTGTGTGTAGCCCTCTGCACATGCCAGCCTCAGGAAGGGATAAAGCCTGTGCATTCTTCGTCTGCCCCAGAGCATCCCTCTGAACTCCGTTTTCTTAGCTATCACACTGAGGAGATGTGGTAGTTCACTGCTAAGCTAAACTGTTTTTTCTAGAATTTCGATTCCACTTTAAGCCTCTTGGATTTAGAACGTTGTTTGCCCCCACAAGATAAATCTTTATGTTCACATAGCCATAGCCAGGGTCTAGGGAGTCACGGCTTAAAGTGCGTGCTCTGGGGACCAAGGGAAGCATCCAGTCCATGGGGCTGCTTTGGAGGAATCATGATGATTCATAGAATTCAGCATTGAGCTTGGGGTTGGTCAGGACATATGGTCACCATGAAGTCACCCTGGCAGGTGTCCCGCCACCCCCACCAGCTCATACGTCACACACAACACAGACTTATGTGCAGTACTTGGGGAGGAGCCCAGTCCCAAGTCCAATTAGGTACCTACTGCTTTCTGATGAGGATAGACTAACTGGGATGATCCCCAGCCAACTGCCTCCCCCCCTACCCCCACTGAGCCTCTGGCTCTCTCAAGAGGTTTTTTGCCTGGGGAGGGGGTATTAACTGCCTTAACGTCCCTTGGATGTCCCCAGCTGGTGGGGCTGAGAGGGGCCCCCCAGATGGCAAGCGGAACCTGGACACAGCAGCTCTGCCTTCTGGGGACCTCCCTTCTCCCTGTACTTAAAACTCTAAACACAATCACAGCTAGGCAGTGAAGGGGATAAAATTAAATCCTTGATCATGATCAAGTGGTTAAAATAAGCCATGGCAGCCAGAGGCGTCCTCCCATTTCCCAGTTCAGCCAGCTCTGCTCTCAGCAAGTGGGAGGAAGAGGAGGAAGAGGAGGTGAGTGGCTCCCTGCCGTGCCCAGCACCCTCCTGCTTTCTTCTGTCACCCAGCGGGACCCAGTGCCCAGGCCGCCACCCTGTACCTAGGCAGGAAGCCCCAGGCTTACTGAAGATGGGAACTCACATTAAGGGTAGCCCCAGAGGACAGCCAACACTTTCTCCAAGAAGAAAAGAGATCCTGAGCTTGGGTCCCACACTGTGGTTCAGGGTTCAAATTCCGACTCTGCCAGTTACCAGCGTGTGTAAGGAGCACATTGCAGATCTCTGAGTCCATGTTTCTTAATCTGGAATGTAAGAACAACAGTGACACTTACTTCAGCTGCTGGTGTCTGCATTTATCAGCCACAATGTGCCAAGAGTGGGATCATGTGGTACAGTATGGGGTGCCCAGGGCTCAGGCCACACTAACTGGACAGATTTTCAAGATGATAAGAAGGAAAGACTGGGAGAGATGGCTCACTCTTCTGGTGTGTCTGAAGACAAGACAACTACAGTGTACTCATATACATAAAATAAGTAAACAAATCTTTTTTTTTTTTTTTTTTTTT
>NW_022196900.1:108685692-108700365 GCF_008632895.1 Mastomys coucha
TTTTTTTTAAAGTAGATATCGGGGCCGGAGAGATGGCTCAGCAGTTAAGAACACTGGCTGTTCTTCCAGAGGTCCTGAGTTCAATTCCAGCAACCATATGGTGGCTCACAACCATCTGCAATGGGATCTGATGCCCTCTTCTGGTGTGCATGAAGACACCATACTTACATACATAAAAAAACAAATGATAAATTAATCTTCTCCCCACGTCCCCTCACTCCCATGCCTGCTCCATGCAGGGACTGCTCTGACTCTGAGCCTGAGAGATCCATCCCCAACCTTTACCCCCACCCCCCACCCCCTTGTCCCCTTTAGAGGGACAACCCTAGCTGCGGGCTCTGCTCATGCAGCCTCCTCCATGAGTCCGGGTGGTCTGGGTCTGAAGGCAGCTTGGTGAACCTTCCCTCCATGGTGGGCAGTGCCCAGAGCCCAGGCACCTCTAATTACGGCACCCAGCCTCAGAACGACAGTCGGATGCATCACCTTCACACCAAAGAGCCCTGGAGGCCTGGAGGCTGCACCTGCTGGTGGTGACTGGCATTGCTCTAACCTGGCAGGGCCCAGCTGGCAGTGCTGGAGGATCTGTGATACACATGGTATGCCCCGGGCAGCACCAGGGTGTACCTTGGCTAAGGAGCTAGGAAGCAGAGTGAGAAAACAATGAGGTAGTAAAAATAGTCCTTTGTTTACGCAGCCCACATCCTTGTGTGTCCTTGCATGAAACAGAAACCAAAGCCAGGAGCCGGATGAGTCTTGGTGGAGGGAGTTAAGGCTCCAGTGCAGGAGAGCCTGGCTGGACAGGAGTGGGTACATATACCCTTGCAGGATCCAAGTGGCCTCCTAGGTTACTGTCATGGCCAAGGCCTTTGGTGTGATATCTGCTGAGGCCGCTTAGAAAGGCCTTGCTCTCAGCCCACGCCCTGGAATCTTGAAGAGCCCAGTAGGTCCTGGCTGCTCCTTCCCATTTTCCTTAGCGGCTTTGGCTGCTCCCCTGGGAGTTTGTTCCCAGGGATATTGCATTATCCTAGGGGACTCTGATCTGTGAGCTCATTTCAAGCTGACCCACCTGCCCACCGGAAGTGCTGAAGCTGTCTGCTAAGAAACGCTGATCTGGTAGGGGCAGCCTGGAGTCTGCCTCTTAGGGCATCTGTCTAGAACCTTCCTCTGGATCTTTTTGGGAAATTCCCCAAAGCATGCAGCTCCCTGCCGAGGTGAGTCCCAAGCCTTTGGCAGGCACCCAGGATTCCTCTCGGGTCCTGGAGAGTTAACCCAACCCACTCTGAGCTAACTGGGCTCCTGCCAGATCGGAGCTGGCCAGGACCTGCTGGGCTAGGCTGAAAGGGCAGAAGTGTCAGATCCAGTCTTGCCCTTGAGTTGCTGAAGTTGCTAGAGACAGACTTGGAAAAATCCTCATCACCTGGAGGATGACACGTCCTAACAAGCAGACCCAGGCTTGCTAGCAGGGAGGGACCCTGCCCCTTTGAAACCTCTGCGCATGCCCAAGGGGACTTTCTCTCTACTTTTCCCATAGCTGATTGGGAAAGCCAGGGAAGGTGCGGAGGGCCGTGAGGCTGATGGCCCCTGACCCAGAATGCTTCAGAAATGGAAACCCCACAAAAACCGATTTGTCCAGCAAGCCTAGAAGCCTTGTGGGAAATTCAACTCTGTCCCACCACCATCCCAGTCCCAGACGGGGTTCCCCAATGTGTTAGAGAGCAGCAGCCAGAGCCAGTTCAGGCTTGATTTTTTTTCCAGCCGCCCCCCACCACCCCGCACCCCTAGCTGTGTTTCTCTAGGCCCCTCGGGAGGAGGAGGAGGCTGAGAAGGTCTGTCCCACCCAGCTGTGTCCGGCGGCGGGCAGTGAGGATTTACCCAGTCCTCCTAAGGAGCTGAGGCTTATGTGCCAGGCGGCAGAAAGGCTTAGAGGATTACTGTCTGGAGGCCAGCAGGGGCCCACACGGGGAAGACATAGGGCACCAAGGAGAGCATCAGACTCACCTGGAGCCAGGGCTGGGTTTGTACCTCCCCTCCCCCACACACCTTAGGTAACTGTGCATCTGAGCCTCAGGGAGCCTGTAGGACCCATTATTGACAATTCCTAAACATTCCTATTTAACTAGCTTCTAGATATATAGATTGTATCTCTCTGCTCCCTTTAAGTATGTCCCTAACTTGCCTTATATACCGTGGCACCGGGCAATGAAGGGCCATTCTGGGTGGCAGCTTTGCAAGCCACTCTGTAGCATTCCAGAGGCGGCTGCCTGGTCAGCCTGGGTCCTGGCGGAGCTCCCTCCTTCTCTGTATATGAGGAAGGAGCCATGGTGCTTCAGGGTCTGGACACCTTGGCCTTGTTTGTTTCTGCAGTGCAACCTGGCCTCCACTTGAGTTGCATTTGGCATCTCTCAAGCCACTGAAGTCTAGGAGGCAGGCCTACGCTTGATATAACAAAGAGTAAGCTGGTCTGTGATTCCGGTGACTCCCTAAGGCTGCATGACAGCCATTTGCTTTTTCTGGTACCTGTGGTAAGGCTGTGTAGATTTCCACCCGCTACCTTGTAAGCCATTAGAATTGAACATTCCCTTCTGGTCCAGTGCTGCCGCTGATAGTCAGCTCCTTTGAACCTCTGACCGTCTTCCCCTTACAGCACTGGCACCCTGGCCTCTCCTTTCCAGGCACTCTGAGTTGCTCTCATTTTAGGGCTTTTTTTTTTTTTAAGAATGCTCTCCTCACATGGCTAAATGAACCTCACTCCTCTCTTGTTAGAGCTGGGGATAGAGCTCGGTTGGTCCTTGTGAAGCAAGCAGGAAGCCCTGGGCTTGATCTTCTGCATGCCTGGTGCATTTCACAATCCCAGTGCTTTGGGGTTCTCTGCTTCCACACCGGAAGCAGAAGGAACAGAAATTCAAGATTGGTTCCTAGGTAGCACATGACTTTAATCCCAGCCCTCAGGAGGCAGAGGCACATGGATCTTTGTGAGTTCAAGGCCACCTTGATCTTCAGAGAGAGTTCCAGGACAACCAGAACTACCTGGAGAAACCTTACCTGGAAGGGGAAAAAAAAAAGTTCAGGGTCATCCTTGATCACATGGCATGTCTGAAGTTAGCCTGGGTTACATGAGGTTAGCCTGGGTTACACGAGCTTCAGTGATCTCCCTCACGTTAGGGTTCGCCGATCACCCACTTTTTCTTTCTACAAATTCCAACGCCTTTGGCTTTTTAAATGTATGCATTTCTTTGTCCACTTGTCTACTTTTTCCTACTAAGGGACTTGGATCCTTAGCTTACTGTGTCGCCAGTACCTGGCAAGTCATGGATTTCCATAAAGTTTTTTTTGTTGTTGTTGTTTTGTTTTTGTTTTGTTTTGTTTTAGTTTTTTGAAAGCCCTGGCTATCCTGGAACTCTTTCTGTAGATCAGGCTGGCGTCAAACTCACAGAGATCCACCTGCCTCTGCCTCCTGAGTGCTGGGATTAAAGGAGTGTACCACCATGCCCTGCATTCTCTTTAGTCTGCTGGGCCCCCTGTGGGCCACAGGTACAGTGACTCCTTTCTGATATCAAAGCAACGTGCAGAGAGAAGACGCTCTGTCTGCAGCACTGGCTCGAATTCCCATAGGATATCTAGGGGTGATGGCCTTGGCCCCAAAAGGCTCTCCATGCCTTTTGGTCCCGCTGGGCCTGTCTTGTTGATGAATTGATTTTGGGCTACTGAAGTGGTGGGGGTTAGAGGGCATGCGCACAGTCAGCAAAGGGCTAAGACAATGATTGTAGGAAAACACAGCCTCGCAGACGGGTCCGGGAGCCCTGGCGATTCCTCGATGCGCTTGTGCTTTGGGGTTCTCTGCTTCCTTCTGCTCGCATCTGCTCCCACACAGACTGGCCTTCTCTCCCGGCCACAGTGACAAAGCTCCTGGCACTGCTGGTGGAAAGGAAGCTGCTCCCCCCCCCCCCAGGTCCCCAGGGATTCCCAAGGCTGATTCTGCCGGAGTGTGCTTGGGTCACGTGTCACCTGCTGGACCAATCACGGTGGCTGGAGATTTAGTTCCATTTCCATTGACTAAAAGACTCGGGTGGAGCAGCCTATTGAAGTGGGACATCACCACTAGAGACACACAGAGGGGAGAGGCCATGTTGGTTCCTAAAAAAGATGTTGAGTACTTCGAATAGGAATGTCTGCTACGGATCTCTGACGCTGGCTGAGTCCCCAGGGTGAGAAAATCGTGGCTCAGTCAGCCTGCCACAGAGATGAGAACCACTGAGATTATGACAAAGTCTTCCAGGCTTTCAAACGGCCTTCTAAGTATGTATATGTACACCCATAGGCTAGGCTGCCCCCAGCCTTGGGATGACAGGCTTCTTCTGCAGTTATTATTTCAGGGATGCACAGCTCACGAAAGCAAGCCACCTTAAGTGCTCAGCCCCAAATAGGATCTCTATCCTAGCACCTCCAAAGCTCAGGGGACATCATGGAGGAAAGCGTGGGAAGGACAGGGAGGGGTGCGGGAAACACATCTTCCGACAAGACGTGATCATTGTAGTCAGGAACCTACTGCAGCTATGGTTACGGGCACAAGACCTGCACAAGGCCAAGCCGGCAAGCTCAGTGAGCTTTCCAGCTGGCAGCACGAACTGGAATAATGGGTAATTAAATAAATAAAAGGGAGGCTATGAAGGTGGGAAGGGGGCCTGGGACTTGTCCTGGAGGGGTGAGAGTTAGGAGTTAGGTGTGGATATATTGTATACATGTAAGAAATTGTTGGGCTGGAGAGATGGCCTAGCGGTTAAGAGTATTAACTGCTCTTCTAGAGGTCCTGAGTTCAATTCCCAGCAACCACATGGTGGCTCACAACCATCTGTAATGGAGTCCAATGCACTCTTCTGGTATGTGTCTGAAGACAGCTACAGTGTACTCGTATAAATAAAAGTAAATAAATTTTTTTTAAAAGATTGTCTGGGCTGGCGAGATAGCTCAGTGGGTAAGAACACTGACTGCTCTTCCGAAGGTCCTGAGTTCGGATCCCAGCAACCACATGGTGGCTCACAACCACCCATAATGAGATCCGATGTCTTCTTCTGGTGCCTCTGAAGACAGCTACAGTATACTATGCTGGAGCGAGCTGGGCAGGAGTGAGCTGTGCTGGAGGAGCGG
The DNA here is from genome assembly GCF_008632895.1 of Mastomys coucha. NCBI lineage: Eukaryota > Metazoa > Chordata > Mammalia > Rodentia > Muridae > Mastomys > Mastomys coucha. Next base: position 108,690,838 of record NW_022196900.1, read on the forward strand.
GGCCATCCTGAGTTCAATTCCCAGCAGCCATGTGGCTCACGGCCATCTATACAGCTACAGTGTACTCATATGCATAAAATAAATAATAAAAATAAATAAATCTTTTAAAAAATTGTCAAAGAGGGGCTGGTGAGATGACTCAGCTGGTAAGAGCACCGACTGCTCTCTTGAAGGTCCTGAGTTCAAATCCCAGAAACCACATGGTGGCTCACAACCACATGTAATGAGACTGACATGACTGTAATGAGTCCTGGAACTCAGCTACAGTGTACTCATTTATAATAATAAATAAATCTTTGGGCCGGAGCCAGCAGGGACTGGGCGAGCGGGGCTGCCTGGAGGGAGCAGAGGTCCTAAAGTCAATTCCCAACAACCAGATGAAGGCTCACAACTATCTGTACAGCTGTTGTGTGTACTCATATACATAAAATAAATAAATAAATTTTAAAAAATTGTCAAAGAATAAATAAAAGGAAAGAATGGCCCCCTTTTACAAGTATCTGTGCTGTGTCTTCAGAGTGGCACTGTCGTGATGTGACGTGGCCTGGACTGCCAGAGCTCTGCTTTGAGAAGCCAAATGACTGCAAAGCATCCTTTCCCACCTTCCTGTGTTTTCTTTGCTTATTTGCTTGTAGCCCAGGATGGCCTCAGACTTGCTATGTAGCTGCAGCTGGCCTTGGGCACCAGAACCTCTTGTCACTGTGTCACCTGGGATTACAGGTATGTGCCACCACATATGGCTTTAACCCGCCCCATCCCTCCTCTGCCTATTTTGTTTAACCTTCTAGATTAGAGACAGAATCTGGCTAAACTGCCTAGGCTGGCATTGAACTCGCTCTGTAACTAGCCAGGCCTTGAATTACCCTCTTCTCTTTAGACGCTGGACATACAGAATTATGCCCAACAGCCTCACCCTGGGGACCTCATTTTAACCTGATGCCACTGTGCAGACCCAGTTAAGGTAACATCTGGAGATTAGGAATGCAACATACACATTTTGAGGGGCATGGTCAAACCATGGACACTACTCACAATGGTGGGTCTGCTCTGGCGGGAAATCCTCTCCCTCCATTTCTGGCATAACACCGTAGCTAGAAGCTCATGACTTGTGGTCTGCTGGAAGAGAAAGTGAGCCCATAATCATGTTAATTGCCACACAACCACATCTGCAATTAATATGCCTTTAGAACAAAGAACAAATGCACTAATGACTCGTAATTGGACTTCAGCTACACCCTCGGCAGAGCCGAACTGCTGAGCCCCCAGTGTTTATGCTCCATTTCGAATTAGCAGAGATGAACAAATTAACATCCAATTCCCTTCCACTCTATGCCAGGCACCTTTGGGTCAATGAGCAAGGTGAGGGTGTCAGAGTAGTGCTCGGCATGCTGACGCAGAGGGAATGTATCTAGGCGCCTCCATGAATCCTGAAGCCATCACAAACCTAAACGGGGGCTTTGGCAGGTACCTGCTGGCACTGGGAGCTGGGGTGTCAGGTGACTGGGAAAGTGTGATTTATTCTCTGCTCTACTGGGGGAACTCAGACACAGGGGACGGCAGTTGGGGCCCTGAGATGGATCTGAGTGGCTCAGGGCTGCGGCCTTTCTATCTCTGGAGTAGAGGTTAAGTCCCGGGGCAGAAGGCTGACTGGGGAAGAGGAGAGACATGGGTCAGGACTGGTTCTTCCTCCTCTCCCCATCTTCTCAGCACACCCCTCCCCTGCTCCCCAGGACTGGGGTACAGACTGTCTGCTCACCTCGACCCCTCCAGTCAGGAAGGTGCCCTGCTCAGGCCTGGATGCTGGAAGGCTTGTCCATCTTGAGGAGAGGCAGCAAGCGCACAGCTCTGGGGCCCGCCACAGCCTCCTTACCCCTGCCTTCTTATGTCTGGAACTCTTTGCTCTGGCCTCCCCATCTGCCCCTTCCTCTAATTCCCTGGCCTCATCAAAGCACACCAGGGAAGGACCGTGCATCCAGCCTCTGGCTCAGGCGGCCTTAATGCTTCCATCCATCACAGCTCCTAGCTGGGCCAGTGCTGTCAGGGAGAATCATCTGCAGACTCTTTTGTTGGCCCCTAGTTTGTCTTTCCCCACCCCCCAACCTTAAAGGCATCAAGGACTCGATGTGTTAGCTGGCCTTCTTGCCTTGCCCGGGTCTCTGTGGGCCTCCTCCTGGCTCCTCCTGCTCTGGGAGGCTCATTGAAAATTCTCTGAGCTCTGTAGCTGGCTGGCTGGAGACTGCCTTCCCCAGACAGGCAGCTTCTCATTTGCACCATCTAAATCAGTGACCAAAGGCCCAACACTGGCAACCTGGCTGAGGTGGGTGGGATACTGGACGAGCAGGGCCAGGGAGACAGAAGGGAGGGGAAGGGACAGCCGGTGGCTGGCTGCCGGTGGCTGGCTGCTCTTGGGAGCCTCTGGGAGCCACCAGGGGAAGGGAGGCAGGAGTGAGCATCAAGGGGAGGTGTGGGCACTGAGAAGTCCCTCCAGAAGGTGCCTCCTTCCCATGGCTTTACTCACAGGCTTTACAGGAAGCAAGGACAGGTGATACTGGCCTTTATGGACAGGGCTCACGATGATGTCCTAAGCGCCCCTGGTTCCAGTACCCAAAGATGTCAGGACTGTGGAGTCTGTAAGAAGGCACTTGGCTTAGACTCCACTCATTTGCATGGCCTTTTTAAAATTTATTTAATAAAATAAATTTTATTTATTTATTTATTTTAAGACTAGGTCTCTTATATAGTTAGCTCTGAAATCAGTATGGAGACCAGGCTGGGCTTGAACTCACAGAGATGGGCCTGCGTCTGGCTCGTCGGTGCTGAGATTAAAGACAATCATCACTGTGCCCAGAACTTAAGGGACCCTTCAGACACCAGCAGAGCCAGGCATGGTCAATCATGCCTGCAATGCCAGCATTCAGGCGACTAAGACAAGAGGATCGTGCATTTAGGTCAGCTAAGCTTAGACAGCAAGCCTCTCTCACAAAAAATAAACCCAAGAACAAGTAGAAACTAGGCATACAGAGAGGGGGGGGTGTCACGTACCCCCAGCCTCTTCACACCTGTAGGTGTGTGGTGAAGCCTGCCCAGAATGGCGGGCATCATTTACGGAGTCCTCCCGAGGGCCAACCTCCCATGGCATCCCTTGAGAGGCACACTTATCTCTCTACTTCTGTAGATGAGCAAATGGAAGGCAGACACCAAGGAACCAAGAGACGTGGCAGAACCAAGGTTACACGAGAAGAGACCCCCCAGAAGCGTCTGGAAACCTGTCAGGCGCCGTGTGCCAACGACGAATCTGCAGCCTGTGAGGGCGTGATCCGGAAGGACACGGTCAGACCGCTCTCGCTGCTCTATCCCAGTGTTTGGCTCCATCCTGACATCCTACCTCGAGTCCTCAGAGCTGGGGTGGCAAGCATAGGAGCCAGACGGTAGCAGGCAGAGAGATCTTCATGGCCTTACAGACTTTTCAATGGCAGGCATTTGGTGAGGATAGCAGTGTTGGGTCCAGGGACAGGTAGCTGGCTGATGAAGGGAGGTGGCAAGCTCAGCTCCGATCCTTTCTCTCTCTGCCTCTCTCAGCACACGTACGTACACCCGCTTTGACTCTCCATAGCTGCAAAGACAGGCTGTCAGACTTAGCTGTGTGATTTTGGGCAAACCACTTAACATCTCTGAATACTGGTGTCCTCTTCTGTGTGAGAGGGATCATAATTATATTAATTGTGTGGGATCACTGCCAGCGTGGACTCAGACAAGGCACACAGCATCCTTTGTGGAAGGCTGTCCCACTGCTAACAACGTGGGAGCAGAGCCGGTTATGTCTCCATCTCTAGAGGTGTGATTAATCTGGGCAACACAGAAGAGGATGGAGGGAGGAGGTAGCCCCAAGCAACATAGTGAGCTGGAGGCTTGGGAAGCCCAGGGTTTGGCTCTTGGTAGCCCCCCCTTCCCCAACCCTGGAAATCGATGGCTGAGCTTCAAGGCCAAAGGAAAAAAATCACTGGGGGTGGGGGGAATAAGAGACCAAAGAGGAACTGGGGTCTTAACTCAGTGGGTAAATGCACTTGATGAGCAAGCTGACAACTTGAGTCCAGATCTAAAGGATTTTAAAACAGTAAGAAGTGTGACTTGTACCTCCCCTAGCTGCCCATTCAAGGGCAGGGTAAGGATATACTGCCCACTGCCTTTGGTTCCTGGTGAGAGGGATGAAGCACAATACCGAAGGGATTATAAAAAAGTGACATTTTTCCTTTCTGACACATTTGATCACTGAAGAGACAGTTACTGCATCATACCTGGGGCTTTTCTTATTCCATACAGACGCATAGCCATGGGAAGTACCAGGAAGAGGCAGAAACAAAAAGCAAAGATACAGTGGCTTGTGCAGGTTGGTAATCCTACCACTGACGTGAAGATGTGAGGGTCTAGGACTTAAGGTTCTCTTCTGTTCTGTTAGATATTAAGTTGAAGACCAGCCTGTGCTATGACCTTCTCTCTCTCTTTCTCTCTTTCTCTCTCTCTCTCTCTCTCTCTCTCTCTCTCTCTCTCTTTCTCTCTCTCTCTCTCGCTCTCTCTCTCCCCATACATATACTGAAGGCCTTGGCTTCAATTTCCCAGGGTAGTGGCATATTCCTGTAATCTCAGAAATCTGGAGGCCAAGGCAAGAGAATCGGGAGTTCAAAGTCATCTTTTGTTTTGAATTCCAGGCCAACCTAGGATAGGAGACCACATCTCAGAAAACAAAACAAACAAACAAAAAACTCCTAGACTGTGGTTGAGCGCTCTCAACACTCAGGAGGCAGAGAAAACAGGTGGATGTCTGTGAATTCAAGGCCAGCCTGCTTCATAGAACAAGTTCCAGAACAACCAGGGCTACAGAGAAAAATCCTGTCTCAAAAACAAAACAAAAAGTCAAAGCTATGAACAAAATAAATAATGCAACATTGTCTCGTCTCACACTGTAGCAGCAATCGGCAGCACTATGCTCTGAATCCTGCTGTTGGGTCAGCTGTTCTCCATGACAACACAATAATCTCCCATGAGGGCTGCTAACTAAGGACCTCACCCAAGATCATAGGCTTTAGGGGTAGAAAAGGCCTGCTCATCGCAAACACAGAAGACTGGCAACAAACATAACTGAGCACTATGCAGTTGAGAAAATGACTATGTCCATGTACTGTGGAAATCTCAGTCTCGGTCTGTCTGTCTGTCTGTCTGTCTGTCTGTCTGTCTGTTTCTCTCCTTCCTCAGGGCTTCATACATGCTCCTTCACTGAGCCACACCCTGCCCTGGGATATTTTCTTAAGTGAAAAAAAGCAAAATGCAGAACTGCAGATGTGAGTTGCTGCCTTTCATCTCAGAAAGCAGAGGAAAATATCAAAATAAAAACAGAAAGCAGGCTGGTCATGGGCATGTGTGTATGTGTGTGTATGTGTGTGTGCGTGTGTGTGTGTGTGTGTATGTGTGTGTGTTTCAAGGTCACTCTCTAATATAGAGAAGTCCTTCTATAGATCAAGTTTAAAGTCCTTCTGAGCTACATAAACCTCTGTCTTGAACAGAAACAATGATAAATAAACCTTCCTAACAACCCCAAATTAGAAAGATAACCCAGAGTAGACAAAATGGTAAATATCTATTCAAGAAAGGAAGGGGGGAGGGAAAGGAGCAGAAAAGGACTTTAAAAATATTTAGCTTTCGACAGGTGGTGGTGGTACACACCTTTAATTCCAGCACTCAGGAGGCAGAGGCAGGTGGATCTCTGAGGCCAGCCTGATCTACAGAGCTAGTTCCAGGACAGCCAGAGCTATATAGAGAAGCTTTGTCTCAAAAAGCACCCATGCAATTGCTTTCTTTTTTCAAAATTTATTTTATTTTATTTTATGTATATGAGTACACTGTAGCTGTAGAGATGGTTATGAGCTTTCATGTGGTTGTTGGGAATTGAATTCAGGACTTCTGCTTGCTACAGTTGGCCCCACTCACTCTGGTCAACTCCACTCACTCTGTCCCTGCTTGCTCCGGCCCCAAGATTTATTTATGATTATAAATAAGTACACTGTAGCTGTCTTCAGACACACCAGAACAGGGCGTCAGATCTCATTATGGATGTGGTTGCTGGGATCTGAATTCAGGACCTTTGGAAGAGCGGTCAGTGCTCTTACCCGCTGAGCCATCTCGCCAACCCTGGAAAAAAATCTTTTAACAGTAATAAAGTGATCTGCTCAGGCTACCGAAAGGCAGAGATCAGGCTAGATCTTGTCCTCTGGGTCCTAATGGTTTCTGGCTGCGGCTTTAGGATTCACAGGAGTTATATTCAGCATGGAGACTTGTCTAACCTTCTCTGTTGCAGCCCCTGAGTGGCTTCGTTTCCCTGGTATATGGTTAGGCAAGTACCCATAATAACTGCTTACTGGTCCAGACTCCCTTCTGCAGACACTTGCCAAGCATGTACTGTGCAAACCAGTAATAAAGTGCCTACCTGTGAGCTGGCTCTGCATGTTGGAGAAGGTCCTTCTTGCAGGTGACCTCAGTTCACCCTCACTGCTGTTCTGGATGTAGGATTCACACATCCATCCGGGAAGCCCAGGATCCCTGAGATCTGCCCTTCAGTGCCTTCTGCAACGGGAGGGTGGGGCTCTACAGCTGGGGTCTTCTCCTCTTCCTTCTGTTTCCTCCTTCCCTCCTTCCTTCCTTCCTTCTTTCCTTCCTTCCTTCCTTCCTTTTTCTCTTCCTTTATCTCCTTTCTTTTCTTTTTTCTTTCTTTCTTTTTATTTATTTATTTATATTTATTTATTTTGAGAAAGGGTCTTACCTGGAATCTGATATGTAGACCTGGCTGGCCTTGAACTCACAGAGTGTTGGGTTTAAAGGCATGCCTCACTATGCCAGCTCCAGTGCTGCACCTTCTGAAGCAACGGAGCCAGCTGGGGAATCCTGCTCTGTGTGTGTGTGTGTGTGTGTGTGTGTGTGTGTGTGTGTGTGTGTGTGTGCATGCCTGTGTGTACTTCATACATAAGTTACTGCTTTAGAGTCACTCACAAAATTGAATCCCAAGAGTCCCACGCTCTAGCAATCTACCTTTAAGCAAATTTGACATTTTCCTCCTCTGTGAAACAGAAACAATGAAAAGTACCTTCTGGAAAGAGTCCTGGAGAATGTGTAAGTGTCATTGCAGGTAAGAACAGGGACAGAGGCTCCTCCTCTTACCAGGTACTTTCCTAAAGCTCAGTGATGTGTCCTCACCCAAGCACTGCCTCACATCTGGAAAGAGTCCTGGAGAATGTGTAAGTGTCATTGCAGGTAAGAACGGGGACAGAGGCTCCTCCTCTTACCAGGTACTTTCCTAAAGCTCAGTGATTTGTCCTCACCCAAGCACTGCCTCACATCTAGAGTTCAAGTCTTCCTTGACCAACTAACAAAGCCCCTACTTATTCTTGATCCTGCGGGCAGGCCTGGGAGATGGCTTCCTCCCACTGTTCCCCAACTCCTTCCAGAACCCCAGACTCTGCTGGCCTCCGAATCCAGATCGATACGTTTGCACACTAACAATCCATTTGAAAAGTGCCAGTGTGAAAGCTCTTGTCAGGCAGACCAGAAATCAAGTTTGCGGCCGACAGACTATGCTAGGGGCAGAGTCTTGGCATGGGCAGGTTGCCCAGCTCACCAGTCCACACTGCCTGCCGCCAGCCCTTTCCATCTACTGCTTTGTTTCTAAGGGACTGTGAGGAGGAGAGATAAGGGGCTTGGGATTCCACACAGGGAAGATCTTTGTTTCTGTCTTTAATAGAACTGAATACATTAAAATTTCCCTTTGGCACTGGTCTGTTGACACCAGCCAGTTCCGAGATGAGGCCTATGGTTTCATGTTCTGCAAATCTCAAAGGTTTCTGAGAAACCTGCAGAGTCCTCTTTTTTTTTTTTTTTAAACTGGTGAGTTCCAGACTAACACTACTACTACTAATAAAATGGAGACAGAAATTCACTCAATTCACCAGTAGGACATTTACTAAGTACCTACTATGTGCTTGACATCGTGCCAGGGCTCAGAAGCCTTCTATTCCCAAGGGAAGTGCATGTACCTTTTATTTACATGCCAGACTCTATGGAGCATGTTAATTCTTTTATCGACTAGATCCATGGTTTAAAAGTACTAGCTACTCTTGCAGAGGACCTAGGTTTGATTCCCAGGGCCCACATGGCTGCTGACAACCATCTGTAATTCTGGTTCTGGGAGATACTATGCCTTCTTCTGGCCTCCTCAGGCACCTCCTCATGGTACATTAATATGCAAATGCCCATGCACGTAAGATAATAATTTAATAAAAATTTAACTTACATTTCATTTAATTATTATTTTGTATGTCTGTGCGTGTGCATGTGTGTGGATACAGCACACATCTGGAAGTCAGAAAACAACTTGCAGGAGTTTGATCTCTCCTAACCTGTGGGTTCTGGGGATTGAAATCAGTCATTAGGTTTGGTGGCAAGAATCTTTAGGGCCTTTGTCCCCTGAATCATCGCTCTCCAGCCAAGGTCTGTTTTTATTTGTTTGAGACAGGATCTCCTGTATCCCAAGGCTGGCCCAAATTCCCTCTGTAGCTGAGGATGATCTGAATTTTTGATCTTCCAGCTTCTACCTCTGGAGTAAGGAGCATGTGCCATCCTGCCAGCTTATGGAGGGAGCCAGGCTCTCACGGATGCTAGGCGTGCACCCGGCTGACTGAGCTACAGCCCCAGTCCCCTGTGAGACCCTTTGATTTCATCATGTGGCATAGATCTCCTGACTCTAGAGATGTGGGTATTGCTATTGGATTTCACAGGGGAGGAAAGAGATTCGGAAAGTTTCATGATCTGCACATGGCCACTTGCAGAGGGAGAGGAGAATTCCAGTCCAGTCCTGCCGGCTTGTACTATCTAGTTCGGTCCTTCCCACTCGGTAGCAGTGGGGGGAAGAAAAGGACCCCGTTGGATTAGTGACTGAGGAGTTCGATGCGGTGGCGGCAGCAGCTTACTGGGCTATATGGTTCCGGCGGGTGGGGCAGGGACTGCCTGGAGGACTTCTTGAGAGAGGCGGCCCTGACCTTCTCAGGGCAGGGGTGAAGGGCTCTGGGTCAAGGATTGCTGGCCCTGGGTAGAAATGAATTTGAGTGAAGACCTCCACAGCATACTCTTAGCTGGGTAGGGCCAGCTGAGGTGGGAAGCCTTCCCAGAACGTCGGAGAGCAGCTGAGGTGGCACTAGGAAGTCTCCCGTGTCAGCAACGTCGTCTGCTGGCATCTTTGGTTGGGAGGAGCGCTGGGGCGTGGTCTAGAGGTAGGGACTGGTCAGGAAACAAAGGACAGAGAGGAGAGTTTCCAGGACAGTTTGCTTTGACCCTCTCTCCGGGGGGTCGCGGCACCTTTCCTCACAGCTGTGAAAAGCCTTCCTGTAGCATTGAGTCCAAATCCTCTATCCTGCCGCGTCCAGGCACCTCAGTCTACCTCTGTGGGCTGCTTGCCCACACTCTCCTAAACAATGCTCTCTCTCTCTC
>NW_022196900.1:108700416-108705781 GCF_008632895.1 Mastomys coucha
CTCGGAAGGCCATACTCCACCCAGACTGGAGGGCCGCCCGCCTTCCTCCCCCTCTCCCCAAGCTGGCCCACCAGCACCCCATCCTCTCTCAAACACGCCCTTGACCTTGCTGACGACTCTTCCAACACTGGCTGACCAGCGCTTGCAGGGCTGCGGAGGTTTTTGTTGTGGGTGTCCCCCTAATGAGGCCACCCTCCCTTCCAGGGCTGACTCTTACTTGTTTGACCTGAGAAAGCTTTTCACTTTCCTCATCCGCAAAATGGAACCAATTAAGTCCCAAAGGCACAGTGCTGTCACTGAAGCCCACCGTGACTCTGTCGGCCCTTTCCTCTAGAACGGGGCAGTGTGTGTGCGCGTGCGTGTGCGTGTGCGTGTGTGTGTCCCCGTCCAGGTTACAGAAGGCTACAAGGAAAAGGGACAGACTCCAGAGAACCCCATAGAGAACTCCAGAAAGGGCCTTTCTTTTGAATCTCCATATTCCTAAAGGATACTTAGCATCTTCTTTACCGCGCTACAAGCCTATAAGCCACGAAAGGTTTCTCCGGTAAATCAGGAGTCCCTTGAGACAAAAGTCCCTTTGCAAACCCCCAGACTGGAGCTGGAGAACAAGTACAGCCACCCTAGGCTGTTTACCAAACTCATGGGGATGAGCTGTGTCCCTGCAACCTTTCCAGACCCCACAAGCTCCGCTCATCACCTCCACTCTGCAGAGGAGGTCACTGAGGTACTTGGAGGTGACACCGCTTGGATGAAGTGGCCGGGTGCTGGAGCTCTGAGGCCCCAGGCTCTGCAGTCCTAGGGGGTGGAAGGACAAGTCCTTAGGTTCGGAGACCGAGACACGGATCCCCAGGAGCCTTGGGAGGGCTTCCAGGTGCAGCGTCCAGCGGGGGCGCGCTAGGAGGAGGAGCGGATGCTCCGGGGCGGCCGCGGGCAGGGGGCGCGTCCTGCCGGTCCCTCCCGGCTGCTCCCGGGCCAACCCTCCTCGGCGCGTCCCCGCGGGCGCGCACCCAGGGCTCAGCCTGTGGGCTCGCGCACCCGCGGAGCGAGGAGCGTGCGCGCGCGCTCTCCCTCCCTTCCCCGCCCCGCCCGCCGCCACCCCGCCCCCGGCCGGGTACCCTCGCCGGACCCGAGAGAGAGCGCCGCCGCCATCTTAGCCGCCGCCGCCGCCGCCTCCAGCGCAGCGCTGCCGACGAGGGGAGGGCGCGCGCGGCCCAGCAGCACGGCGGCTGCCGCTCCCATCCCGGTGCTCGCCGCGCCGCCCCGCCGCCGGCCCCCGGCCGCCCGCGTCCCTCTCGGCGTCCCGCGCGACTCCCTGCCGCTTCCGCGTCGGGCCGGCCGTGGCGCCCCGAGCCCGAGCGATGCTGCGCCGCCCTGCGCCCGCGCTGGCCCCGGCCGTCCGGCTGCTGCTGGCGGGGCTGCTGTGCGGCGGCGGGGTCTGGGCCGCGCGAGGTAAGCGGCGGGGCGCGGTGAGCCGGGTGCAAGGTCGGGCCGAGTGCAGAGGTCCTGCGGGGCCGCGGGGTTCGGGTCCGGGCCGGGTGCGGGACCCGTGCTCGGTACAAGGTGGGGGGCTGAGTGCGAGGGTCGCGCGGGGCGGCGGGGTTGTGGGCAAGGTGGGTAGAGTGCTGCAGTCTCGCAGGGCCTCTGGGTTTGGGGCCGAGTGCGGGAATCGTGCCAGAGCCCGGGGTTCGGTCCTAGTGCGCGCATTGTATCAGGCAAGGTTCGGGTCCGAGTGTGGGGATCGTGCCGAGGCCCGGGGTTCGGAGAGGAGTGCGCGGATCCTACTGGGCAAGGTTTGGGTCCGAGTTCGGGAATAGTAACCGGGTGCAAGGAGGAGGCAGAGTGCAGGAGTCGTGGGTTTGGGTCCGAGTGTGGGAATTGTGCCAGGGCCCAGGATTCAGGTCCGAGCGCGCTCCTCGTATTGGGCGAGGCTCGGATCCCGGTGCGCAGGTCGTCTCTGGCAAGGTTCGGGGCCCAGATCGCATCAGGTGCACCAGTGCAGGAATAGTGTCAGGGGACAGGGTTGGGGCCAGGGGTCGGGGCCGGGTGAGGTAGTGGTGCTGGGGCGCTGGGGCGCGGGGATCCGACCGGACTGTGCGACTGATTGCCTGGGCGCGGGGCTCCGGGCTGAGTGCGGAACATCGAGCCCGCTCGCTCCGCGAGGTTAAGGTTCAGGCGCTCAGAGAAGAGCTCCGGAGAACCTAGGCGCGCGCCGCAGATGCCCGGGGGAGCCAATTTCGCTCCCGGGCGGGGCTCCTGGGCCTTGATTGTCCTAGTTGTAGCGTCAGGGTGCTTGAGGTGCTGGTCTGGGGAGATCTGGGGACGCGCGGTGGGGGCCAGCCCACTTTCCTGTAGCGCACGCAGCCTGGGGGTGCGCCCCTGGGTGGGATGCAGTGTTACGTGTTGGATGATCAGCCGAGGGATGCACGCACGGATTTTGGTGTGTGCTTACATAAGATTCCACTCCTCCGCATCACTTTCCCAAGATCCCGGTTCTCTGCTGCGGCTAGGTGGACACCACGACTTCGCCCCTTTTCGTCTCCTCTCCGCCTCCTCTCCGCGTCCTTTAAACGTGGTTTCGGAAGTAGCAGAGGCGAAAACTCCGCTTCCTTCCCACCCTTTTGCCCAATCGAGAAGATGTTTGTGATCACTTTTCATCCATCAGTGTGAATGAACAAAGTGTTCACCTCCCGAAGCTTCACTCAGTAAGGTACCAGGCTTGTGTGACCACCACTGAGACCACACAGCCCCGCTGATTCCCTAGGAATGTAGGAGGCAAACAGTATTTTGCTAACTGTTTGAAATCTTCATCCACTTCATCTAAACAATGTACCTGCCTTCTGATATTGACTGAGCTTGCCACCAGAACCGCTTACGCATTGCAGATAAAGGCTTCTGAGTGGAACTTGAAACCGTAAACATTTTCCCTGGGCTTAAAGTAGTCTAGGTACATACTCTGGAGATTGCCCCAGTCTCTTTTCTTCGAGTGTGTATTTTGGAAATCAAAAGAGCTTCGTGGGAGGAGGATTGACAGAAGTCTGGGTGAACTGGTCGCGTAATAACTTTGCAAGCTTTTAAAAAAGACTCTTTTTTTCTCCTTGGGCGGATTTAGGAAAGTTGTGTTCACAAAAAGGGCAGCAGAGGGCAAAGCGTCCTTTGTTCCCACGTGCCACACAGAGGGTGACAAACTGGAAACTTCTGTTCCATCTGGAACATTCTGTCCATTCTTGTCAAATTCAGCTCCTTGCCACTAAGTATCTAATTACCGAGCATTTGATTATTTTGAAAAGTTTCATCGAAGCAAGTATGAATTGAGGTTTGAAGCCTGATATATTTAAGAGAGAGAAAAGTTAGTGTTGCTTCTTTTGGACAAAAAACAAATCCGTACATGAAAGGAGGAGGGGCTGGGTTGGGTATTTTGGAAACAGTTCAAGTAATGGTTGAGTTGGTAATGGTATGGCTTGCTTGAAGCGCCGCTTTTAAGGTGTGTTTCTACATCTACCCACATCGCTGCTCATCGTTTAATTACCCGGGTAAGCTATGGTTCAGTCGCACCTGATTACCCTGATGATGGCTGAGAGGAATGTGAAATTTCCAACGTCTTCAAAGTAAAAATGTTTGAACATCAGTTTTTCTTTTGCATTTGTCGTTTAGTTTTTTTTTTTCAGCATGCGTGGTCATGAATATTCCATGACATGCTAATAAAACAATTTCAGTTTGAAATGTTACAAATGAGTTTTATATGTAAATATGCAATTTCTGGAGGCACTTTCCCTGAGCTCGTTATTTCAGTGTACATCTGAGTCCTCCCTGCAGCGTTGGCGCTGGGGATGGAGCCCAGGGCTCAGAGGCCGGGCTCTGCTCCTGAGCCTCGCTGAGCCACACTACCCCTTCAGTATTACCCTTTGTTTCTTGTTGCAAGATGGAATGGCAGAAACTGTTGCTCATCCTCCATATGCCTTGAATGATGGTTATTAATGAATAATAAAGGCCACATGCAGACTTACAGTGAGAATGATAGCTATCTTAATATAAAATTGCATTGGACTATTAATTAGTCGGGTTTTTTGTTTGTTTTTTTGTTTGTTTGTTTGTTTGTTTTGGTTTTTCGAGACAGGTTTTCTCTGTATAGCCCTGGCTGTCCTGGAACTCACTCTGTAGACCAGGCTGGCCTCGAACTCAGAAATTTGCCTGCCTCTGCCTCCCAAGTGCTGGGATTAAAGGTGTTGCGCCACCACCGCCTGGCTAATTAGTTGTCTTTTGAAAATCTTTTTTTTTTTTTCCCCCATCTTTGAGATAGCCTCACTTTGTAGCCTGGAACTTGCAGTGTAGACCAGGCTGGCCCAGAACATGTGATTCCCTGGGCTCTTTCCCCATTGCTGAGGTTACATATATGCACCTCCTGTCTGGCTAATTTGGTTTTGTGTGTTTGTTTGTTTTGTTGTTGTTTTTTAAGAGTACTATAGAGGGACTGGTGAGATGGCTCAGCAGCTAAGGGCACTGACTGCTCTTCCGAAGGTTCTGAGTTCAAATCCCAGCAACCACATGGTGGCTCACAACCACCTGTAATGTGATCTGACGCCCTCTTCTGGGGTATCCGAAGACAGCTACAGTATACTTACATATAATAAATAAGTCTTAAAAAAAAAAGAGTACTATAGAATGTCACATTAATTAAAAAAAATCAAAATATGTAAGTCAAAATACTAACTATAGAATTTCACTTTAATTTAAAAAATCAAAATATGTAAGTCAAAGTACTAGAAGTCTCCTCCGCATGCCCTGGATGGTCATGTCTGCAGCAGTTTATTTCTAGAAGTCTCCTCTGCATGTCCTGGATGGTCATGTCTGCAGCAGTTTATTTGCTATCCAAGGAGATTGAGAAATATGGTCAGGAAACAGAAATTGAATGTAGAAAATAGAAAGCTACGTGGATGTGAGATTTACTGGGGTTTTTTTTGGACCAGACTGCCTCAGATTCAGAGATTCTTCTACTTATGCCTCCTGAGTGTTGAGATCAAAGGTGTGCATCCCTGCTGCCTGGCAAGATTTTCACACAGACTTCTCACAGCCGAAAATTGAAATATTAGGGTTTTTTCTTTTTTTGGTTTGTTTCTTTTCTTTGTTTTTTTGTTTTTTGTTTTTTAAATCAAAATGCCTACAGTAAAGCACATGTTGGAGCACCTAAGCCTCCCTCCTCGTCGCATTTGACGGCTAAAGTTTCTCTTGAGGGACAGGTGCCGACTTGGGGATTGAGCCCAGGGTCCTGCATGTGGCTGAAGAAACACACACTGAGCTACACATATCTCCTGCCCCTCACCCCCATCTGAAATATCCTCTCCCCCTCTCTCCAAGCCCCCGTTCTCCC
>NW_022196900.1:108705882-108711299 GCF_008632895.1 Mastomys coucha
TTTTTTTTTTTTAAATAACTTTGAAGAGGGGGGATTATTTAAATACAGAATTTAATATCCTTAGTTGAACATTTTATTTATGTGGACCTGTAAATGCAGAAGAATTAATAAAATGTTACTAATCCTTAGTGTATCATAGTTTAAAAATTCCTTTTTTTTTTTTTAAATAAACTGTGAGCTGTCATGTCAGTCCTGGGAATTGAACTCAGATCCTCTGAAAGAGTAGCCAGTGTTGCTGAGCCATCTCTCTAGCCCATAATGTTTTATGGGGGCAGGGTTTCTCTGTGTAGCTCTGGCTGTTCTGGAACTTGCTCAGACTCAGAGATCCTCCTGCTTCTGCCTCCCAAGTGCTGGGATTAAAGGCGTGTGCCAACACTGCCTGGCTTGTAATTTTATTTTTAAGTTAATAAGAATAACTCATTTGGGAGAATATGGCCTGAAATGACATCTTTTTGTGTGTGTGTGTGAAATATAGCATTTTTATATTGAAATCAGAAAATGCTATAATTGTAACAAGTTTTAGTAGCTGGGTAAGTTTCAAGTCTGAATGTTTAAAATGATAAACCTGGAATGAGGTTTTTTGTTTTTTTGTTTTTTTTTTAAACAAAACTGAAAAAATAGTATTGCAGAATGTTACCGGCTAGCGTGGGCCACAGGAGACCGGATTTCAATGAAATAAACGGGTTGCATTATTCTCTCAATTGCTTTGTATGACAGGAAAATGTGAATTTTTTTTTTCTTGATAGAATTTTCATTTAAAAGAACTGAAACAGCACTGGTGGGATGGCTTAATGGGTAAGGCACTTTTCATTACGACTGATTGTGAGGTCTGTCTTGGGGACCCACACGATAGAAGGGGAGAACACACTCCCACAAGTTGTGTGCTCTGATCTCCATACATGTGCCATGACACATGCAAGCTCCCCCACCAAAATACATAAATATAACTAGGAAAAACACTTAAAAATAGAACCGAGTCTCAAACCTAGGTCTGATTCCTGGAGACTTATGAGTAACTCCAGTTCCAGTGGATCTGGTGCCCTCTTCTGATCTCCAAGGGTACTGCACACACGCGGTGCACAGACATACATGCGGGTGAAACACACATAAACATTAAAACTGAAAAAAAAATCTTTAAAATTGAAACAAGTCAGGCATGATGACGTATACCTGTAATTATATCGCTGAAGAGGTTGAAGCAGGAGGATTGCCACAAGTTCGAAGCTAGCCTGGGCCCTGCAGTGAGTTCAAGGCCAGTGCCAGAAACCTGTTTAGCTCACATATTCTGGTTGAGGCTGCAGAACCTTCTAGCTTGCTTTTTCTGAGGTCTTGATTTGGTGGGAGCAGAGTTTCTCAAAAGGTCCCATCTTTGCAAACGGAAATTGTCGATTCTCCTGTAAAGTGTGGCTTACGCAGACCGTGAGGAATGTGTGCCGTAGACTGGAGATGGTTTATACGGTCATGTGCAGTCATGCTCTCCTCATTGTTTAAAAACCCAAGGCCGCAGTGTGCTTTGGACATAAGCAGAGGCTATGGACAGGCCACAGGTGGGAACTGCAAGCAGTGATCGCCCCTCCCTGAACACGTTCTCTGTAAGAGCCGCCACGCGAGACATCTGACTTAGTGGCACAGAATTGCCTTTGTCTCCAGCATTTCAGCTGTGATTCTGCTCATCTTGTCATTTAGCTTGTCATTTAGGATGGAAATATTAGAGCAGGCATTTCCACAGGATCCCATGCTGAGTGCTTTTTCAGAAAAAAAAAAAAAAACGGTTCTCGGCAAAGATTCAATTACTTCAAAGTAACTGAATATAGATATATGCTTAAAAACCGGTAAACGCATCTGAAGGTCAGCTTCCTTCCGCTCTGAACCCCAGCAGCAGGAGTGTGGCAGGCAGCGCCCCAATAGATGGTCTGTGTTTTCCTTTGTACCTTTTCCATCAGACTGGACATTGTCTCGGTCACCTGCTTCAGGTCAGCTCCCAAGGGCCCCCGTTGACTCCCTTCCCAGCTTCTCTTTTAACCCATTCTCCATCTCATGTGTGTTAGGTAAACAGCCGGCCTCTGAACTCACTCTTGAGGTCAAAAGGAAGCCAGCGTTTCCCATAGCCATTTTAAAAAGGAATTACCTGATAATTATGTTGTAGCTGGAACCCAGGGCCCTGTGTATACCAAGCAAGCACCTTGCCACAGAGCTACATTCCCACACTCACTTTGAAGCAACACTGTGGAGGTAGAATTCACAAACCATAAAATTTGTGTGTGTGTTTGTGTGACGTCAGGTGTCTTTTTGCCCTTCAGCTTATAGTGTGATCCAGGGTTCACCATTTGGCGTGACTGCCTAGCCAGTGAATTCAAATGTCTCCATTTCTCTCATTTCTCTCTACCCTAGGAATAGGATGTTTGACTGTTGTGAACATGCCCTGTGCCCTGTGTTTACATGGGTACTGGTGATCTGAACTCAGAACCCTGTGCTTGTGCAGCAGGACATTAATTTCAAACAGACAGACAGACACACACACACAGAGACACCTACCTTAGGAGACAGTCTTATCTAACTCTGCCTTCCAATTTGCCATATAGCCAAGATTAACCTTGCGTGTCTGATCCTCCTGTCTCCTGCCCCCATGCTGGGATTATAGACATGTACTCCCCTGTAGAGTTTATACAGGGCTGAGGTGGGACCTGAAATTAACCCTTTAAAGTGTACCATTTGGTGATGAGGATGCCCTCACCACAATCGAATTCCAGCCCATCCCAAACCCTGGGCACAGTGGAAGGCACGGCCTGTGCCTTTGCACTGCTTTTCCGTCTGGATTTCCTCGTTCTGGACACGGCACACCAGTGTTCTCAAAGTCCTGCTCAAGCATCGTCCTTTTAGTGTATGCTTAAGGTCAGTCAGTACCGCAGTATGTGTCAGAACTTCAGTAAAATCTCTGGTCAAATAATAGTCCACTGTGCTGCATTTTATGTGTCTGTTCATCAGTTGGGAGGTGTTGGTTCCGTCCACTTAGTGCCTTTTCTCTATTATGAACATTTACGCACAAGATTTTTGAGGGTGAGTCATAAGATCTCTTGAGTATATGCGTCGTAGGAGTGGAGTTGTAGGTCTTGTGGTAACTTTCCTTACTCCTCTTCTTCCTTCTTCCTTCTTCAAATCTCACTAAAAGTAGCCTGGTTTGAACTCCTTGATTATCTGAGGCTCTCATTGGTTCTCGGATCCTGCTGCCAAGAAGAGAGACCCCCGGCTTGTGCCACCGAACCTGGCTACTTTTAGTGTATCCAGACATTACTCAGAGACTCCACCATCCTGCAGCCTTCACAGTCGCCCAGGGAGGATCGTTCTGCTCAGACACCACATCCACAGCTGTCTGTTTAAGTCATAGGTTGTTCGTTTTTTCCTACCGGGGCAAGGAAGTATTTCACCTAACCGGTTCCTTCCTTGTGTCATCCATCCACCCCCCACCCCACCCCTGCCCGCCTGCCCCATGGGGCTCTGAATACAAAGCCACTTTTTCTCCCCCTCCGATTTCCTTTGCTATGAATCCTATCGTTCTTTCCTATCTTGGCGTCATCACAGCTCTTTGTCACCTTTCACTGAGAGGCCTAGAGGCCTACAAGGCTTTGTGGCCCAGTATCTCCCACGTTCTGATGCTTGGTGATATGAGGTGGAGCCAGCTCATGAGAGGGACACATGCAGAGTGTGGGTCAAGGCTTCTGAGCACGGCTGAGCTTCACCAAGGGGCTGGAAATGACATGTGAAGTCCTAGGCTTCGGCCAGCTTAGAAGATGATGGTGGTTCTTTCATTATAGTTCTGTTATGATAATCAAAGACCAGTGTTTAAAAATTAGATTATTTGGTCTGGTCTTTTGATTTTGTTTTTTAATGAATGTTCCTTATTTACCCAGCCTTTAATCCTAGTACAAAACGTTTAGAGATAAGTTTTTAGATTGAAATGCATTTTAAAACACAGGAAAAATAACTGCCATTTTTAATACCTCCTTAAAATAAAAGAAACAAAGATATTTATTCTGAGGTCTTCCAATACTTAAAAATACTTAAAAATTCGTATTCCATACGAAACCGAGAACGCCCTTCAGACTTCTGATCCTTCTGCCTCCGCCTCCAGGTACTGGGCCAGTTTATGGGTTTTGGGCATCAGATACACATATACACACACTCATTCACACATTCACACTCGGTGTGGCATTTTGCATTCTAGGATAGTACTCTAAGGCCAAGCCACACTAGTGTGTGTGTGTGTGTGTGTGTGTGTGTGTTCGCACACACACATTTTTTGAAACGGTCTTAACCCTGTGTCCCAGAACTCACCCTGTCATGGGAGCCAGCCTTTAATTTTCTGCAGACCTCCTTCCGCAGCCTCCCAAATGAACCAGCCAGTGCTTACCCACCCTCCTAGCTGATGCTCGCCTCTGGCGTCGTGGGAGACTTCAGTCTTCCATTTTCTAACAGCCTCAGGATGAAGGCTGCCCCTTCTTTGTGTGCACAACACCTTGCCAGAGACATGTCATTCTAAGTCCATCAGAGACTGTGAGAGAAGTGGGGTTGCTGCATGGTTGGGGGGATTAAAACCCTGTGTCAAACAGATTGTGTTTACCTTTAGAATATGTTGACTAATTCCTGCCAGTTTCGTGTTGGATATGGAATTAGCACCTAGGACGGCAGTCATTAAAATTCATGGCTAATCCCTCATCTCTTTTTCCTGCCATGCATTTCAAACATTTATCACGAGTTAAGAACAGTGTACACGGACTTGACTATGATCTCCCCCCCAATCCTCTGGGTAAAAACTGTGGAAGAACAGTGAGTGGGGTGGGAGCTGGCAGGAGAGCCACAGTCAGCTTTGTGCCTGAGCCCTGTCACAGTGCTGCATTAGTGGCCGAGCGTCTTGTAAATCCTAGGGGAAGGTTATAAACCGGAGTTGGTGAGGGCTGATCTTGTTTCTGAGCGTTTGTAAATATCTTCATACCTGTACTGGCTGGTTTTGTGTGTCAACTTGACACAAGCTGTAGTTATCACAGAGAAAGGAGCTTCAGTTGAGGAAATGCCTCCATGAGATCCAGCTATAAGGCATTTTCTTAATTAGTGATCAAGGAGGGAGGGTCCATTATGGGTGGTGTCATCCCTGGGCTGGTGGTCCTGGATTCGATAAGCAAGAGCAAGTCAGGAGAAGCAAGCCAGTAAGTCATACCCCTCCATGGCCTCTGCATCAGCTCCTGCTTCCTGACCTGCTCGAGTTCCAGTCCTGACTTCCTTTGGTGATGAACAGCAATGTGGAAGTGTAAGATGAATAAAGCCCTTTCTCCCCAATTGGCTTCTTAGTCATGTTTGTGCAGGAATAGAAACCCTGACTAAGACAATATACCCCTATGTGTGATTCCTTGGTAAAGCTTTTT
>NW_022196900.1:108711309-108722812 GCF_008632895.1 Mastomys coucha
TTTTGGCTTGGCAAAGGTTTCAAAGGCCCTGCTCAGGTGTATGTGCATGGGCTTGCTTAGCAAAGAGGCGATTAGGACACATCATCTGTACTTCAAGGTCTCAAATGTAAAGTAAATACCCCGTGGCTAGAGAGACGGCCCAGCAGTTAAGACACCTTGCTGCTCTCTCAGAGGACCTGAGTTGCTGCCTAGCATTCTTCCCGTGGCTAGAGAGACAGCCCAGCAGTTAAGACACCTTGCTGCTCTCTCAGAGGACCTGAGTTGCTGCCTAGCATTCTTCCCAGGCAGCACACAAGCACCTGTAATTTTGCTTCGGGGATCTGATGCTCTCCGCTGACCGTCTCAGGACCAGCACTCATGTGGCACACACATACATGTAAATACATTTACATGTGCTTAGGAGTGTGGCTTAGAGCTAGAGCACATGCTCTGTCGTGTGTTTGATCTTCAGTTTTGCAAAAGCAAAAGGCACCCAGGGAGCTGGGGAGGTGGCTCGGGCTGAGAGCACACGCTCAGGCTGGGTTCCCAGCACCCACGTGGCAGCTCACCTCCATCCATAACTCAGCCAATGCCCTCAGCCCTCTGCAGGCAGAGCATGCATGCGAAACACTCATACACAGAAAATGAAATAATATTAAAACAATACAGCGTAGAGAGCTGGACTGCTGGGCGGGCAGCTATGGCTCAGCGGGTAAAGGCTCTTGCCATGCAAGCCTCAGTGGTGGAAGGAGAGGACGGAGCTCCGAAGCTTGCTCTCCACACTTCCCTGTGTGCTCTGGTGCATGAACTCAGAAGCCTGTCCACCTGCATATAACAAATACAGCTGGGCGGTGGTGGCGCACACCTTTAATCCCAGCACTTGGGAGGCAGAGGCAGGCGGATTTCTGAATTTGAGGCCAGCCTGGTCTACAGAGTGAGTTCCAGGACAGCCAGGGCTCCACAGAGAAACCCTGTCTCGAAAAACCAAAAACCAAACCAAACCAAACCAAAACAAAACAAAAAAAACAAACAAAAAAGGTATTAAACTTTTTACCACTTTGAAAAAAAAAGTGGGGCTGGATAGATGGCTCAGTGGTCAAGAGCCTTTGTTATTCTTGTAGATATCTCAAATTCGATTTCCAACACCCACAGGTGCTCACAACTATCTGTAACTCTAGGGGTCTGATGTCCTCTTCCAGTCTTATCAGGCACACAAGTAGTCCAGGGATGAAATGCAGGTAAAACCCCCATACACAAAATAAAATAGAAAATGTACTGCTGATGCTGAGTGGACTGAGGCTGATGCTGAGTGGACTGGGCGGCCAGCTAGTCTGTGCTGCTTTTCTCTTATAGGAGGTGTGCTTGTGTCTTCAGTTGACATCAGGGCCTTAGGTATCAGAGCAGTGAAGAGAGACGGGAAGATGCGGGAACTGCGCAGAGTGAGCGGTCCAATGGATGTCGCCAGCACCCTGTTTTGGAGGGGGCAGTGAGCTACTGAGAACAGGAAGGGCAAGGCTGGCGATTGCAGAGCTGGCAGCAGCCAGACTGTAGAGGTGGAAGTAGCCTGTCCAGAGCTGGTTATGACTGGAAATGTAGAACGTGAGTGAGCTCAGTTGCTCTCTCTGATATTAGCTCAGTGTGACCAGAGCCCTGGTGGTCCATGTCTCCTGTGGCCATGGGTCTAGTCCTGTGCCTTCACCAAGAGGAGACCAGGAAGCATGCAGAGAGAAATAATCACAGTAATGGGGTCCCGAGCCTGAGCCTGGCATGGAGCAAAGGCAGAGAGAGCCTGGAGAGCCCCACCCCCACCCCATCCCTCAGCTTGAGTGAGTGACTGCCTTCTGCTTGAGGGATTCTCAACCCTGGTCAATGGAGCAGAGCCGGGGCAACGTGAAGGCAAGCGTGGCTCTGGGCTGGGCGCAAATGGTGCAGACTTGACGGGTGGCTTGGAGGAAAAGTTGGAAACTGAAGGCAGTAGGTCAGCGGGTAAGGACAGGGAGCCAGAGCCTTCCACTGTGAACAGTCCTGACTCGTTGTTTGAGACAGGGTTTCTCTGTGTAGCCTTGGCTGTCCTAGGACTCCAGAGATCTGCCTGCCTCTGTCTCCCAAGCGCTCAGTTTAAGATTTGTGCCACCGTGCGGCCCCAACAGTCTTGACTTTGAATTTTAAGAGGGAGGCTCACTGTGTTGTCTGGGTTGGACTTGAACTCTTAAGCTCACGCAATCCTCCTGCTTCAGCCTCTTGAATAACTGGAACTATAAGCTGATTGAATTTTCTTTTAGAAATTCAAATATACACTGGTAAACTGAGGCAGCTGGTATAGAAGGTGGCAATGGCACCTTGGCCCGAGTTGCCAAAAGTTGACAAAGTTCAGCCATGTCTGGTCTGGCGTCAATTGAAGTCTTTCCTTCCGGATGCCAAGAGTGTATCTTCTCTCTCCTCACTCAGATCCCGTTGTCTGTTGTGAGCTGACCTCAGCACCCTCTGACCTCTGGTATCTAAAAGCCAGCTTGGTTCTGACAGTGCTTTCTGGGACCACAGTCATGTGTGATTCCAAGAGGACTCAGAGGTCACACATTGGGTCACTTGTTAATCTGCGAGGACAGCAACCTGAAACCTGATATTTTCTGCTTGGAAATGTTAGAAACCCTTGAAGTTTTCCAAGTGACCACAGGAAGTTTACTTGGCCTGCAGTAAGTGTGAGTGGGGTAGGAAAACAGTGTAGTCACACACAGACGCTGTCGCATGGGTAATCATGCCTGGGAACTCCGGAGTCACGTGCATGCTGAAGAAAGTTGAAAAGATGGAAAGAGAATTCCAGTTTCTTGAGTTCTGCACCAGCATGCGTAAGAGGGTGGACAACAGCCTGTCTGTCATGGCCTGAAGGGGGAAGAATGGAGCCAGAAGGGAAGAGAGTAGAAGAGCCTCCTGGCACCTCTGGATCAGGTCAGGTGGTGTGTCCACCATGGGCACTGTCTGACCCTTTCTGAAACTTGGTCTTGCTCCAGCTTCCCAGTGCTGGGATCCTCGGCGTAGGCCACCTCACCTGCCTTTCAGGAACTATTAGTGTTCATTACAGAAAGCCATGACTGATCAGATGCACCGAAGAGTTTGTATTAAAGAAGTTAACTTATGCCAGGCAGTGGTGGCACACGCCTTTAATCCCAGCACTTGGGAGGCAGAGGCAGATTTCTGAGTTCGAGGCCAGCCTGGTCTACAGAGTGAGTTCCAGGACAGCCAGGGCTGCATAGAGAAACTCTGTCTCGAAAAACAAAACAAAACCAAAAAAAAAAAAAAAAAAAAAAAAAAAAAAAAAAAAAAAAAAGGAACTTAACTTATGAATTGCTGTTTGAAGGTGCCCCAGGGTTTTTCCAAGTTATTTAATCTATAAGAATCAGACTGACTCCTTTGTAGAAGAATCTTACCAAAGTAAAGATGGAGTGTATTTTTGAGCCAGCCAGAGAGCTCAGCAGCCAGAGAGCTCAGCTTGGTGGGGAATCCTGTTGACTGGAGTCTGGTCCCTGGAGAGAAGTAGTGCCACAGAGTTCTGCTCTGACCACACATAGGCTGTGCCACATGCATGCCCACAGTCAGACACAAAGCCCCATGCATCCATACACACGTGATAATAAAAGCAGAATGGGGCTGGAGAGATGGCATAATGGTTAAGAGCATTGACTGCTCCTGCAGAGTTGGGCTCCATTCCCAGCACCCACATTGTAGGTAAGAACTGTCTGTGACTCCTGTTTAAGGGGATCCAACCCCCCTCTGCAGTCAAGAGACATACACGTGAAATAAAAATAAGTCATCAAAAAAACAATTAGACTGTGGCCTGGAGAGATGGCTCAGGGATTGAGAGCATTGGCTGATCTTCCAGAGGACCCAGGTTCAATCACTAGCACCCATGTGGCACCTCACAGTTCCAGGGAATCTGACACCCTCACACAGACATATATGTCAGTAAAACACTTATGCACAGAAAATGAAAGTAAAAGTTTCAGGTGTGTTTTACATGATTCCCCCTTTTCCCGTGTGTCCCTGGTCTTGGACTTAGTTCAGAATTTAAAGTGTGTTTTACGTGATCCCCCTTTTCCTGTGTCCCAGGCTGGTCTTGGCTGGTCTTGGCTGGTCTTGGTCTTAGGTGTAGCTGGGGATGAACTTCGGCTTGTGATCTTCTTGCCTGTCCTGCTCTAGTGCTGGATGGATTACAGTGCCACCTTGAGGGCTTTGTGCAGTGCTGGGGGGTCTAACCTGGGGTATGCTAGGTAAGCCCCCTACCTTCTGAGCTGTGTCTTTAGTTCCTTCATAGGGTTCCACTTTGCCTCCCAGTGTTGGGGTGATAAGCACGTTCCCCTATGTCCATTTGCTCTCAGATATGAAGTATTTCTAATGGGGTGTCCATTGGGCCCGGTCCCAGGACATTTGTTATATTTACTTGAAGTGTTTCATTGCTGTAGTGTGGGGCGTGGCGGCCCAGTCTTTTAATCCCAGCACTTGGGAGGTAGCTCGTTTGCTGTTTGTACCCGTTAGGTATGGTGGCACGTGCCTGTAGTTCCTGCAGGCTAGCATCCGAGGCAGGAGAATCATTTCAGTCCAGGAGTTTGAGACCAGACTGAGTAGACCTGGTACCAGGTCAGACCAGACCACACTCTGGGGATGCAGCTGAGCCTATGTAACCATCCTTCAGGATTTTAGAACTTGGCATGACTGTTTATGGTTCTCGTTTGTTTTATTTTTTTGTTTTTTTGAAACAGGATTTCTCTGTGTAGCCCTGGCTGTCCTGGAACTTGCTTTGTAGACCAGGCTGGCCTTGAACTCACAGAGATACACCTGCCTCTACCTCCCCAGTACTGAGCCTAAAGGCGTGTGCCACCACCATCCTGCAACTGTTTGTGTTTTGAGACAGGGTCTCATATGGCTCAGGTCTCAAGCACAACCTAGTGCTGGGTTCATACCAGGCAGTCTCAGACTTGACTAAGGACTTAATGTGGTTTTGTTTCCCTGCAGATTTACTGTATTAGAAATCAAAAGTCAGACCAGTTAAGCAGATTGATGGCGAGTTATTAAGACAGTGATAACCCCTGTTACATGGTCAGTTCACATGTTCATTTCTTTTTTTCCTGAAACAACTCCAGAGAGCTGGAGATATGACTCGGTTGTAGAATAAAACCCAAATGCCGGATGGTGGTGGCGCACGCCTTTATTCCCAGCACTTGGGAGGCAGAGGCAGGCAGATTTCTGAGTTCTAGGCCAACCTGGTCTACAGAGTGAGTTCCAGGACAGCCAGAGCTACACAGAGAAACCCTGTCTTGAAAAAACCAAAACCAAACAAACCCCTTGCTAGTGTGCAGAAGCTTTGGGTTCGATGCCCAGCATCCCAAGACCAAAACTAGCAACAATTTAGTCAGAGGAGTGGTACTGATTTTTTCTAATCCCTGTGTCTGATTATGAAGTGAGCTGAACTCTATACTTAGTCCATTCTGTTTAAAGTAGATGAGGAATATTCAGCCTTCCACAGATAGATGCATAGGTGCGGACTTCTGAAAAGACAATGAGGACCCTTCCCCCGCCCTCGCCCCCAACCCCTAGCAGGAACAACTTTACTACATACAGCACAGGGACTTACCTGCTTCCTCTTGCTGTACACCTCATTAACCGTGAGGGGCTCCCTGGAGTGGAGTTCTGGCCCTCTGGCCTGGCCTTGCTTGTGGTACAATACAAGCCACTGTGGCCCAGGGAGGCATCCTCACAGATGGGCCTTCACAGATGGGATTGCTATGTGCTTCTGCGATACACTACTTTGCTTGGTTTGGTTTGGTTTGGCTTTTCAAGGCAGGGTTTCTCTGTAACAGCCCTGGCTACCCTGAGACTCACTCTATAGACAAGGCTAATCTTGAGCTCCCATAGATCTGCCTGCATCTGCCTCCTGTGTGCTGGGATTAAAAGGATGTGCTACCATGCCAGACCCTACTTTGCTTTCTTTAAAAATAAAAATTTTTGAGACGGGATCTCATGTAGGCAATGCTGACCTCAAACTAAATTGTGTAGTTGAGGATTGTCGGGGCTGCATGTGTGCTTCACCCCTGGGGTGTCTGAGCTCCTCCAGCAGGCAGCTCAGGAGGCAGAACACAGTCTGTGATGGGGTCCCAGGTGAGAAACAGCGAGGTCTGGGACGGATGCTGGGGTTCCCGACCTCCAATTGCTGCTGGTGACCTTAGGGAGTTGGGACCGGAGTCTATGGGTCCGCACCTTCCCTACATGCCAGGCAGGAAGGGGATGGCTGAGCCCGGGAAGGAGGCAGAATCTAGTATGCAGTGTGGAGGGGCTAGAAGAGAGAAAACCTTCTCCAGGAGATTTAGGCATGCCCTTGACACTGAAGGTGTCACCCAGCCACAGTCCTTGATAAAGGAGCTTGTCCAAACTGCTTTATTTGATGGTAGATGTGAATGCACGCGTTTCACTCAGGGTGAACCAGGGACTAAATACCTTTTGTGGGAAGGAGTGCCCAGGGAGGGGCCTATCTAGATGCCTCATTAGCATGGAGAACTCAGGGTTTTTGTGCTAGGTGACAGTTGTCACGGTCCTCTCACTGGGGTGTCTTGCTCACATGTCCCAGAGCAAGAGCAGGTAGCTTGGCAGAGAGCTGACCTCGCATCTCCTGCTCTCAATTCTGAGATTTCCCAGGGTTTAGGCTTGCTCAGCCTTGCCAGTTCTGACTGGTAGCACTGTCCACTTCCCCACAGAGGATGGCCGTGAACTCATGACTTTTTCATCTCTCAAGTATTGAGATTACAGAAGTGCACAACCATGCTTCCATTTCTTTTCTTTTAAAGGTCTATTAATTTTTATTTTCTATATATGGGTGTTTTCCCTGTATGTGTGTGTGTGTGTGTGTGTGTGTGTGTGTATGTATGTGCAGCACACACATGTAGTGCTATGGAGGCCAGAAGAGAATGTTGGAGGGCCCTCTGGAACTGGAGTTACAGAAGGTTGTAACCACCCTGTGCGTCCTGGGAACCAACCTTGGTCTTCTGCAAGAGCAGCCAGTGCTCTAACCACTGAGCCACCTCTCCAGCTCACTTCTGGGTTTTCTTGGAGGTGGTTGGTACTGGGGTTCGAACCTCACACATGCTCTGCAGACACCACCAAATTGTTACCTTTGCTTGCCCTCCCCAGACAGCACTTTGCAAGCCTGTAAAGGTGTTGTCCTTGTAACGCCTGCTCTTTGTTTCTTTTTCTTTTTTTTAAAAGATTTATTTATTTACTTTATTTATTATATAAGTAAGTACACTGTAGCTGTCTTCAGACACCCCAGAAGAGGGCATCAGATCTCATTACGAGTGGTTGTGAGCCACCATGTGGTTGCTGGGATTTGAAAATCAGGACCTTGGAAGAGCAGTCGGTGCTCTTAACCGCTGAGCCATCTCCAGCTTTTTATACTGCTGTGGTGAATGGAGCCTGTGTTTGCTGTTTGCTTTATTTTACTGAGAAATCTGTTGGGATTTCTCCGCCATCAGGCTTTACTGGGGACAGTTCCACCCTTGGGACCTCCCCGGTGCCCGTGGGAAAGGCTGTGAACTGCTAACCCCAGGGTATGTGTTTTGGTGTTATCCATGATAAGACCAGTGACTTAGTTTTGCTTAGACAACATTCCATACATCTGGCTCCCCTGACGGTGCTCTGTCCCAGTCCTCTCTGCCCTTTGTGTGTGTGTGTGTATGTGTGTGTTTGTGTGTGTGTGTGAGAGAGAGAGACAGAGAGAGAGAAAGAGAGACAGAGATAGAGACAGAGACAGAGACAGATAGAAAGAGAGAGACAGAGAGAGAGACAGAGAGGAAGAGGGGACTTTACAACTTTACTTGTAAAACTGGCAGCTTGCCTGTCCACTTAAACAGGCTCTAGAGTCTAGAGCCTGGAATTGTATTGCATTAGGATGTTAGGTACTTAAAACCCTTAAGCTTCAAAAGAAAAAAAAATCTACTAATTTGTCTCAAGAACAACAACAATAAAACAAAACAAAACAAAACACCCCCCCCCCCCGAATTCCGATGCTGGGATTGTAGAGTGAAGGACCTTCAGAAGTCATGATGCTTTCACGGTCTCCCAAAGTGGAAGTAGCGGAGGGTAGTGCCTCTGCCACTGGTTTTATAGCTGGACTAGCAGATGAGATTGAATAGTGGAGAGATGGCTCAGAGGTTAGCAGCACTAACTGCTCTTGCTGTAGACTTGGGTTCTGTTTCCAACACCTCGAGGTGGCTCACAACCACCTGTAACTCCAGTTTCAGGAGATCTGACTCCCTCTGGTCTCCACTGACTCCTGCATGTGTGTGGTGCATGTCAATTCATGTATGTAAATAAAGTCTTTTTTTTTTTGAGAGGGTTTCTCTGTATAGCCCTGGCTGTCCTGGAACTCACTCTGTAGACCAGGCTGGTCTTGAACTCAGAAATCCACTTGCTTCTGCCTCCCAAGTGCTGGGATTTAAGGCGTGCGCCACCACTGCCCGGCAAAAAAAGTCTTAATAAATAAAAAGTTCGAGTGCAGTGTAGCTCAGTGTTAGTGCATGTGCATATGCAGAGCCCTGGGTTCCATCTGCAGCACACACCCAAATATTTTGTATAATTAGTACATTGTATTTATTAACCTCTATGGCATTTACATGTGTGAACATCTCAGAAACTTGGACTGTGCTCCCTCACCCCGTGACCGCAGCATTTGGCCGCAGCATTTGGCCACAGCGTTGGCCGCAGTGTTGGCGAGTGCCTAGGAGGGATGTGCTGTGGGTGTCCTAAGTGCTGCTCTGTGTGGTATCTTCAGTGTGAGCCCAGCTAGCTCGCCTGTCTCCAGGGAAGTCCTTCTCATCAGAGAGCTAAGCTTTACCTTGGAGGGCCTATTCTGCCTCTGCAGCTGGAAGGCGCCTATTATTGGCTGCATTCTGCCTGAGCATCCCACGGGGTGAGTTTGGGTGTGGCCACTCCCTGCTGTGAGCTCTTGTGTGGATTATTTAACTTCTCTATGACCTAGATTTTTTTTATCTCTGAAATGAGGATAGTAACAATAGCTACCTAGAGTTGTGGGAGAGTGAATGAACCTTGTGGAGTGTTTTGGGCAGTAGAATAAGTGTTTTATTAATTCCATGTAAATCCTCTGTACCTCTTTTTAAAATTGAGACAAAAATTACACAATGTAATATGGACAATTGAACATTTTTTTTACTACATTCACTTATGTGTGTGTGTGTGTGTGTGTGTGTGTGTATGTGTGTGTGCGTGCGTGTGCGTGCATGCATGCTCATGTGTGCCATGCCACAGAGGACAACTTGAAGAGGTTGGGTCTCTCTTTCCATTGTGTGAGTCCCCAGGGATTGAACTTGGGTTTCCAGGTTTGGTGCCAAGTGTGTTTACCTGCCAGCCCAGGTGTTTACGTGGCCGTAGACTTTTAGTTTACAAGGGTAAGTGCCAAGGACTGTGGATAGGGCGTCTCTAGTCTGAAACTGCCGGTGACTTTTAGGGTAGCATTGCCTCCACACCAGTAGAGATTGAGAGTCCCCGTTTGTACCCTCCCCAGCATTTGACTGTTCTGTTAACTGGTCTGGTTAGTGGATTCTCACTGTTCAGGTCCACAGCATGTATGGGGAACACCTATTCACACATTGACTCATCTTGTTGTCTGTAGAGGATTCTGCTTGTCTTTTGCCTGTGTTAAGATTGTTTATTTTAGGGGCTGGAGAGATGGCCCAGTGGTTGAGAGCACTTGCTGCTCTTCCAGAAGACCTGAGTTCAATTCCCAGCAACCACATGGTGGCTCAAAACTGTAACTCATACCCTCACACAGACATAGATGCATGCAAAACACCACTGCACATGAAATAAAAGTGATAATAAAAATAAAGAGATCATCTTTTCACTGAGTTGTCCTCTTGTCCTCGGGCTCCTGCCCTTACCTTCTTTGGATGTGAGAACTTTATTTTGTTGCCCAGGCCAGTCTTCAACATCTGATCTCAATGATACTCTTGCGTAACTCTCTTGAGGAGCTCTGGCTACAGATATGTCTGGCTCATCTATCTGTCCATCCATCCATCCATCCATCCATCCATCCATCCATCCATCCATCCGTCCGTTCTCACCATGTATCCCGGACTGTCTTAGAACTCACCATGTAGACTAGGATGGCCTCAAACTCATAGATATCATCCTGCCTCTGCCTCCCAAACTCTAGGATTAATGATGTGCACCACTATGCCTGGCTTCACCCATCTCTTTATTGAGACATATGAGTCCTTTGTAAATTTTGGGTGACATGACAGTCTTTTATGCAAGACACCTCTTGTAGGTGTGCTTTACAGCCTGTGGCTTGTCTTACATCTTTCTTTTCTTCTTCTTCTTCTTCTTCTTCTTCTTCTTCTTCTTCTTCTTCTTCTTCTTCTTCTTCTTCTTCTTCTTCTTCTTCTTCTTCTCCTTCTCCTTCTCCTTCTCCTTCTCCTCCTCCTCCTCCTCCTCCTCCTCCTCCTCCTCCTCCTCCTCTTCCTCCTCTTCCTCCTCCTCCTCCTCCTCCTCCTTCTTTTTTTTCTTTTAAGATTTATTAGCCAGGTAGTGGTGGCGCATGCCTTTAATCCCAGCACTTGTGAGGCAGAGGCAGACGGATTTGTGAGTTCAAGGCCAGCCTGGTCTACAGAGTGAGTTCCAGGACAGCCAGGGCTACACAGAGAAACCCTATCTGGAAAAAACAAAAACCAATAAATAAATAAATAAATAAATAAATAATCCTTTTTCTTAGCCTGTCTAGAAGTTTGTCTTTTTTGTTTGTTTCATCTTTTCAGAGAACCAACTTTGATTTTGTTGATTTTTCTGTTGATTTTGCTGATGTAGCTCTAATTTTTTTGTTGTTGTTGTTTGCTTGTTTGGTTTCTTTTGGGGGGTGGTGGTTTTGAGACGGTTTTTCTGTGTATCCCTGGCTGTTCTGGAATAATTTTTGTTTTGATGCCTAAATAACTAGCTACTTTTATATCTTTGTTTTAGAGCAGTGGTTCTCAACCTTCTTAACAGTTACCCTTTATTATATACAGCTCCTCATGATGTGACTCCCGAGGACAGAATTATTTTGCTACTATTATGAATCATAATGTAAATACTTACACAGAATATCTGATATGTGACCCCTGTG
The DNA here is from genome assembly GCF_008632895.1 of Mastomys coucha. Classification (NCBI taxonomy): domain Eukaryota; kingdom Metazoa; phylum Chordata; class Mammalia; order Rodentia; family Muridae; genus Mastomys; species Mastomys coucha. The sequence continues at coordinate 108,722,450 of NW_022196900.1, forward strand.
GCAAGCCGCCTTATTACCGTGTAAGCATAGCGTGTTTACACACGCTTGGGTGGTCTAACACAGAGTACGTACCTGTACACGCCTGTCCTCCCTGTTAGCTAGCGCCTGCGTCATGGTTCTTTGTGTTGTCTTTAATCTTTAATTAATAACTAGGCCTCTGAGATGCACATTAGCCCCTACCTCCACAGGGTTAAGATGGTCAGGATTCCTTTTCCATCTTCTATCTCATTCCTTAGGTCTCTGGGGCTGTGGCAGGCTTCCTTCCATGTCACCTCATGATGACAGAAAGGAGTACATTCTAAAAAAACAGCAAATGAGAGCCTCGGCTCGTCCATTCATCTGTTTGTTTTTTTTTTTTTTTTT
>NW_022196900.1:108722822-108740254 GCF_008632895.1 Mastomys coucha
TTATGTGTATGAGTACACTGTAGCTGTACAGATGGCCATGACCCATCATGTGTGTGGCTGCTGTTGGACTCAGGACCTCTGCTAGCCCCGCTAGCTCTGACCCTGCTTGCTCTGGTGTAATTCACTGCAGCTGTCTTCAGATGCACCAGAAGAGGGCGTCCAATCTCATTACAGGTGGTTGTGAGCCACCATGTGGTTGCTGGGATCCAAACTCAGGACCTTCGGAAGAGCAGTCAGTGCTCTTACCCACTGAGCCATCTTGCCAGCCCCCACTGAGCCATCTTGCCAGCCCCATTCATCTGTTGATACCTCTTTTGGGTGGACCTCAGCCAGCACCTATTGATGCTTTGAACGGTGTTTTTGAGTATTCATATTTATGTGGCTGCTTTTTTTTCTTCCCCAGTTGTAAGGCACTAGGGATGTTGTGGTATTTGTTAGTTTATTGAGAAAGTTCCAGCAGTGGCAGAAATATTTTTTGTTTTTTAAAATGTCCCCTCTCCTCCCCTCCTAAACCTCCCCCCGAGACAGAGTTTCTCTGTGTAATCCTGGCTGTCCTGGAACTTGCTCTGTAGACAGGGCTAGAAGATTTATTTTTTATCTTTATTAATGAGTGTGTGTCTGTCTGTCTGTCTGTCTGTGCACGCGCACGCATCCAATGTACACAGCGGGTGCTAAAGGAGGCCAAAAGATAGGTGACATCAAATCCCACAGAGCTGAAGTTACAGGCAGTTGTGAGGTGCCTGAAGTCAGTGCTGGATACTTAACTCAGGTCTTCTACAAAAGCAGCGTGTGTCTCCAGCCTGGGCAGAAACATTCTCATGGCAAAGAGAACCCTTGTCTTTTGCCGTTGCGGGCAGGTCAGCTTTTCCTGTCTCCAAGCCAAGTAGCCTCGATTCCCTCAGCTGTTCTTCAGGTGACTTTGTTTCTCAAGTTTCCACCAGCCAGCCTGCTTTCTTTCTGGGCACCTCCAACGGTGTGAATGTCACCTTTCAGGCTGAGGGTTCGTTCGATGGAGATCCCTCCCTATACCTATCAGTCTCGGTGTGGCTGGCTACCCTTTTCTGTCAGCACGATGCTCTGTTCTGGTGTGAACCATCATCCTTCCTCCATTTCATCCATCTTGCTGCCTGTGACCCTCGCTCTAATTTACTGATTAATCACCACACATCCCATCTATTCAGTCTGGCCTCCTGTCATCTCCAATTTGACAGATGGATTGGAGGGAGCCCAGTGAGGACAGAAAGGTGGCTGGAGGGTGTGTGGTCTGGGTTCCCGTGGGTTCCTGACTCCCATCCTGTCCTCAGTCCTGACATACGGGGAAGCCTCGTCACGTGTTCATGATCTTAGCTGAGTGAGGCAGTGAGGCCCAGGCTCGTGCTTGGCACTGAGCGAGCTGTAGCTAGGTTTTCCTCTCAGCCGTTGCCTGAAGCATCCCTGAGAGCTTGTCCACATGAATCCTGGTCTCTAGAGGCACGGGATCCTGCCGAGGATGTGTTTGCTCTGCGGCAGCAACCATCAGATGGTCCATCTTCGTCTCAGGCTAATCCGTCTTTGTGAGCACCATAGGTTTCTTAAAGCTCTGGCGGAGCTTAGTGCCCCGGGACTCAGAATAACTCAGGCAAAGTGAGTTCCTTTCTTCTTCATATTCTCCTACCTTGGAGTCTGGTTCACCATTACATTGATTCTGTTCTTTCCAGGAAAATAAATGCGCTTCTTGAGAGACCCCATGGCTGAATACGATAGAGAAATTTAATTTTCTGTTTATCAGAAGAGTGTTACATTTATTTTGCAAATAATCCAAGGGCTTGTCAGACCACCAGTCTCCTTGTTAGTATCATAGGAACATGAATAATAAAGGCGAGCGAGGGAAGAAAAACAGGATCCTGATTGTGACCAGGCTTTCTGGCTTTATAGATGTTCATAGCCAGCCTTTGGTAGCACCTAGGGAAGCAGCTGGTCAGGGTTTTGCATCGATAATGAATGTCAGCAGGTTTTCAATACCTCGTGGCCTTTTTGGAACCTCGTGTGATAAAGTTTTTCTATTGTGCGTGAAGGTCAGAGACCAAAACTACACAGGACTTGGAAATGCCGCTGGTCTATTAGTTACTGGCTCAAGACAGTACCCTGCCCTATTTAAATTCAAGACAAATGTGGCGGTGATAGAGGAGGAGGGAAAGGTCAAATCCTGGCCTGTATTTTCTGATAGCACTAAAATAGGAAATGAAGGGAATCGTAGCTTGTGCTCTGTGGGATAACTAGGTTTGTAGTCAGCACTGTAAGACCCTCCCACCTTCCCCATCATAAGCTTGCACACACACTGACACTGAGCCGTTCCCATGTGGTTACTGTCAGGGGATCTGCCCCTTGTGTGTTATGCATTTAATTCTAGAGGAAACTTTGTGTAGGTGCTACAGAGCGGGCTCAGCAGTTAAGAGCACCGGCTGCTTTTGCAGGACACATACCTGGGTTTGGTTTCTGGCACCCACATGGTGGCTCACAGCTATTTTCTATAACTCCAGTTCCCGGGGATCTGACACCCTCCTCTGGTCTCCGAGGGCACCAGGTATGCATGTGGTGCAGATGGGAAGCTGGGACAGATAAGTTGATTCTGAGGAAGCAATTGGGACATTTGGAAACACTGGTTGCAGGGCTTATGTTGTAATCCTTGCCCTGCCCTAAAGCACCCAGGAGCAGCATGCACAGAAAGAAACGGTTGTTAGAAACGGCAGGCTCTGCATGGAGACTCTGTGCTACCTCTCAAGAGACTTAGCAGTCATCCACGAGATGATCGTGAGAAAGGGGACTGAGCCAAAGCAAAGCAGGGAGCTGGTGGTCTCAGCGGCGGGTGATGAGTGAGAGCCAGGGGTGGGTCCCTCCCGAGGTGGCAGTGTTCAGAGGGCTCTCCAAGAGGAGCCCACCCAGTCAGGCTAGGGAGCCTTGCCACTTTCCCCAGGTGGCCTCTGCCCCTGAGTGTCTTGTACCATCTGTGGTTGGGAAGTGTGTGACAGCCACGTAGAGGAGGCCGGGCCAGTGCTGCCGCTGGGTCAGTCTGACTGCCCCAGCCTCCAGGGTGAGGTCACGGACTGTGCCGCCCTGTGGAGGTGCACCAGGCAAGGGCAGCCTTTCTTTCCTGCTGCTCTGTGGTGTTCACAGCAGGGTGGCTCCTTGCCCTCTAAGGTTTGACCTCCCCTGCCCTCCTCTTTAGAAATGAGAGAGTTTTCCAGTTTCTCCCCTTTGCCAGTTCTAGAAACAGACACCTGAGAGAGAGACACTCTTGCCTCAACTCCAGTCTCCCTGACTCCGTTTCATACCTCACACCTTAGTTCCCAGAAACCACTGCTCTGGGAAGAGTCAGCAGTCACTGCCTGAAGCAGGAGCTCAGAGGAAGCTGGATGCCACCTACCTGACTCCCACAGCCTGAGGTGTAACCTACAAGGGGGCAGTCTTATGTGCCCTCTCTGGGTATTCTGGTCTCAGGAGAGAGCCTGTTCTGATCTCGGGGATACTGCAGCTCAGGTGTGACTCCTACTTCATCTCTGCTGGAGGCTGTCCTGGGTCAGGACACAAGGAAAACCTCCCACCAAACTCAGAGAGAGATTTCTGATTTCCTCCACTCCTAAGGCCCGCCTTCCTGCACGCCACCTGTCAGTCACCTTTGGGAACCTCCAGAAAGTGGTGCATGAACTTTTGTTAGCAGCGCTTGGGGTCCAGTGTAGATCAGTACAAGGGCTGTGGTGCCTGTCTTACTTGCTGCAGCCAGTCTCCAGACCCCAGCGCGTCTGCTGCAGAGCATTTATGAGACTGAAGAGCCCTCAGGACACTGCGAACTGTCACTGTATAGGAAGCTCAGATGATAGGAAGGGTCCCAGGCCATCATGGGATTTGTTGTGGTTTCCATTGGTGCCTGCTCTGCTTTGGTAGGACAAATCTAATGTTGAGAAAAACAGATTAGAGACATAACATCTTCAGGTAAGGTCACTGCGCTTGCTGGCTTTTGTGTTCCTGGAAAAGTGTGTGAGTGTGATTGGAAGGCACTTTGAAAAATAAGGATAACCTTTTGTGAGGGTCTTGGTGATGAGGTTTGGTAAGGATAACCTTTTGTGAGGGTCTTAGTGACAAGGTTTGGGCAACTTTTGTTGCTGCTGTCGTAGCTTGGGATAGAGCCCAGGACCTTGTCCATGTCAAATCCCTGCTTTGCCATGGGACACATTCTCACCACAGTGTAAGCGTAAAGAGGTTGCCGAACTGGATGTGGCGGCCCAAGCGTCTCTTTTGGTTTTGGTTTTGTATTTCTCTGTGTAGCCCTGGCTGCCCTGGAACTCTCGCTCTGTAGACCAGGCTGGTCTCAAAACTCAGAGATCCGCTGCCTCTGCCTCTTTACTGCTGGGATTAAAGGCGTGCGCCACCAATGCCTGGCTGTGACACAAGCTTTTAAGCTCAGCATCTGGGAGGGAGAAGCAGGCAGAACTGTGTACTTTGTAGGCCAGCCTGGTCTACATAGTGACTTCTAGGCCAGCCTGGTCTACATAGTGAACTCTGGTCCAAATGCTTGTAAGGCTCACGGGCTTAAGCAACTGAGCTGTCTCCCCAGTCCCTCTTTTGCAGCTTTTCCTCAGTTCCCTCTCTGTCTTATGCAGCAGGAGCCTAGGAGCCATGCCGTAGCTTGATTCAGCTCCTTGCTTCTTCCCGTCTCCTGCCCCAGTAGCCCTGGCATGCTGCCTTCCCTCACCTGCAGGGCCAGGCAGGCACTTCCTGCTTCCTCCCTCACCCCTCTCCTTCGCAGCCTGGGTGGGAGAAGTCCTGCTGGACTCCTGTCACTCCAGCCTCAGTAAGTCTCCAGCGTCCCCTGCAGCTGCCATTTCCTCACGTGAAGGACTCAGTGCAGTGCTTCAGTCTCGGCGAGCCAAACTCACAGAGTCAGCCCTCCCCACCCTGGTGACAGGTTTCAAGCCACGAGCCCCTAGAGGATCAGATCTGGCTCTGCCACATTTGAACACATTATCACCTTGTAGGAAACTGGGCCTCTTATCACGCACTGTCACAAGCCAGTAGATACAATCTCATTTCTCTCCCCTAAACTCTCTGTATAGCTAAAGATGACCTTGAACTCTGGATCCTTTGGCCTCTAACCTTGGGTGCTTTTATTATAGGACCATGTCTGTGTGTGTGTGTGTGTGTTCACACCAGAGGTTAATGTCAGGCATCTTCTTTAATTGCTTTTAACTTTATATATTGAGGCACTTTATATATATATTCATTTTATAGATTTGGTGGGTCTCTCACTAAACCTGGAGGTCTCTCATTCAGCCAGTCCAACTAATCTGCACTCCCCAGAGAGCCCTTGTCCAAGCCTTTGTCCGCACCTGCCAGGGCTGGGATTAGAGGTGGACGCTGTCATACTTTTTATCTGGGTGCTGGGGATCTAACTCCATTCCTCGTGTCTCTGTGGCAAGTCCGTTATCCACCACACCATCTCCCCCCACCTTCTCTGTGCTATTCACTAAGAAGACCAAGTGCTTACTTGTGTGATTTAAGAATGTCTTGTAGATGGGCGTTTTTATGTCTATAAATCACACTGAGTTGGGTGTTTTAAAGTGTACGACTGATTTTAATGTGGAAAGTGATTTTTGAAACTGGGTAGCCCTGGCCACCCTGGAACTCACTCTGTAGACCATGCTGGCCTCCAACTCAGAGGTCCACCTGCCTCTGCCTCCTGAGTGCTGGCATTAAAGGTGTTGAGCAGCCGCTGCCCGGCTCCATTGTAGTTAGTGAGGTGGGTCCAAGTCACCTCTGGAGGAAACGGGTAGACTTTGACTTAGAGGATCTCTGACTGTGGCTGACGCGAACAGCTTGACTCACCCGGGGAAGATGCTTGGGATCTAGTACTTGGAGGGCTTGTATTGTACAACTAGTTAGTTAGCTTGTTCCTTTTAAATATTTGCTTATTTTCATTTTCGTTTCAAAAGGATTTGTTTATGTATGTGAGTACACTGTAGCTGTCGTCAGACACACCAGAAGAGGGCATCAGATCCTATTATAGATGGTTGTGAGCCACCGTGTGGGTCCTAGGAATTGAACTCAGGACCTCTGGAAGAAGAGTCGGTGCTTTTAACCACTGAGCCATCTCTCCAGCCCCGCTTATTTTCATTTTATGAGTGTTTTTTTTTTTTTTTTGCCTACATGTGTGTGAGTGCATCAGTTGTGTGCTGTGTGTGCCCACAGAGGCCTAATGAGGGTGTAGCACTGAGCTGCTTGCCCAGTTCTGGCTTCTAGGGGGAAACTCACTCTGAATCAATTGAGAACACTTTACGATGAGGGGACGGATGTCCTGACCAAGCTTGTGGCTGGGGATAAGATAAACAGCCAGGTGACTTCCTCTCTCCATAAAGGCCCAGCTTCTGCTAAAAGGAGTCCTCTAAAGGTTTCAGAGTGGGATTCTCTTTAACGTGAGTTGTACTTGGTGGAGTTTGAGGAATTGCTGATGGGGGGGGGGTCCGTGGGCTTGTGCCCCCCTGTCCCAAGCGTGGGGGGTGCCCTAAGAAGTCTGGCCCTGCTGCCTTCAGAGCCACTTGAGACAGTTGTTTTGCTACCAGCCTTCAGAGTTAAGGTGGTTACCTCAGTGAGGTAGTTCATCATCCATTCCCAGCGCTGCCTAGCATGTATGAGGTCCTGGTTACCAAACCACCTCTGCAAAAAGAAAGAGAAGGATAAAGGGGCGCACCCTTCCCTGCACCCCACTCCGTGCAGTTCTACCAGGCAGAGCAGAATGGTGTCATGATCCCATCCATTCCTACCCCAGGCCTCCTGCTGCTTCTGACCTCCTCCTCTTTCAAAAATGTTAGTGCTGGCATGGTGGCACGCGCCTTTAATCCCAGCATTCACTGTACCGTTCTGCCTGGAGCTCACGATCAGATCACAAACCCACAGCAAGTGTTTCTCTGGAGGGGGAGATCTTGCTTTGCTCCGCTTGACCGTGGCGTTGGAGCGGGTACATCTGTGTTGGCAGTTGCCTGGGTGTGTTGGTCCTCGCTGTGAAGCTAAGCTACCCCCACAGTGTGCTGGCTCACTGCACCACTGCAGGGGCACTGCGAGCAGAGCTCACATGGTTTGGAGTGTAGATGCAGTTGACGTTTGCGTCCTACCCACGTGTCCTGAGAGCTCAGCACCTAGTAGCTTTCCTCCTGCATAGGAGATGAAAGACTGCCTGCAGCACATGGCCATGAGAAGCTAAGGACCTTTGACACCCCGCTGGCTAGAAGGACCACAGGTGGTCTGAACAGAATTTATCTGCAGAAGCAGACTTAGTCTGAGAGTGTCTTTTAATTTTTCTTCATTTTTTAATTTTTTTAAAAAGAATTATTTTATGTATGTAAATACACCATTGCTGTCTTCAGACACACTGGAAGAGGGCATCAGATCCTATTACAGATGATGGAATTGAACTCAGGACCTCTGGAAGAGCAGTCAGTGCTCTTGACTGCTGAGCCATCTCTCCAGCCCAGTACCTTTTTTTATTTTTACATTTTATACTTAAGGTTGTTATTGGTGTGAGTACGCACCCCAGTACGCACCCCAGTGTGCATGTGGAGGTCAGAGGATAGCTTGCTGTAGTTGGTGCTCTCCTCCACGGTGGGTTTCCAGGCTGAAACTTGGGCTATCAGCCTGAGCAGCGAGTGCTTCTATCTGCTAAACTATGTTGGTGGCCTGAGAGTGTCTCTTCTTTTAAAGGTTTATTTTTATTATTTTAAATTATGTCTCTGTGTGTGTTTGTATGTGGGTGTGTGCTGGGACAGAAAATGCTTTGAACCAAACTCGGGTCCTCTGCAAGAGCAGTACCTGATCCTAATGGCCAAGCCATCTCCCGCCATGAGAGTGTGCCTTCTGCAAGAGCAGTGCCTGATCCTAATGACTGAGCTATCTCCCACCGAGCAGTACCTGATCCTAGTGGCCGAGCCATCTCCCGCCGTGAGAGTGTGCCTTCTGCATTATCAGTTTGGATCTGTGTAGATGTGCTTCTGTCAGCTTTCTGTTGCTGTGAAAAGTGTGAGAAAATCACCCTAAATAAGGAAAGGTGTGCTGGCTTAGAGGTTCAGAGGTCGCCGTCCGTGGTCCCTGTCTTGTTTCTGGGCCTTGCTGAGTGTACCACTGCCTGGGGTATGTCCTGGAGGCCGCTGACCTTCTAGGGCTGTAGGTCTCAACTTTCCCAATGCTGCGACCCTTTAATACAGTTCCTCATGGTGTGGTCACTTCCAGCCATAAAACTTTCGTTATTACCTCATAACTGTAACTTTGCTGTTATGAACTGTACTGTAAATATCTGATGTATCAGCAGGATATCTGACATAACCCCCCCACACACACACACCACACCACATACACACACCACACACACACACCACACACACCACACACACCACACACACACACACACACACACACACACATGTAGGTTGGGAAGCAGAGAGAAAATAGTGAGGACAGGGAGGAAGTGGGGCACAATTCTGTTTGAGGCCACACACCTAAATGATCACCTGGTCTCACCTCCTGAAGGTTCTGCTAACCTCCAGTGGTACCACAGGCTGGTGAGTAAGTTAGAGCGTCCAGGCCTTCAGGGCACACACTCCACAGGCTGGTGAGTAAGTTAGAGCGTCCAGGCCTTCAGGGCACACACTCCACAGGCTGGTGAGCAAGTTAGAGCATCCAGGCCTCCAGGGCACTCGCTCTCTAAATTGTACCAGCCTGTTTTAGTGTTCTGCTTTGGGTTCGGATGTGTGTGTGTGTGTGTGTGTGTGTGTGTGTGTGGTGTGTGCACGCATGTGCGCACGTGTATGGGTGTTACCTGCATGCATTCTGCACACCATGTGTGTGCCTGGTGCCCACACAGAGGATGAGCCACCATGTGGGCGCTGAGAACCAAACCCAGGTCCTCTGCAAGAGCGTCGAATGCTCTGAGAGCGTCGAATGCTCCGAGAGCGAGCGCCGAATGCTCCCAGCTGCTGGGCTGACTCTCCAGTTGCTCTCCTGTTCCAGTGTATTTGGGGAAAGAAGGAACCAGCTAGAGACTTTAGGGCATCCCTTATGTGTGACAAGTCTCACTGCGCAGCCCTTGGGATCCTCTTGCCTCTGCCTCTGGAGTCTGCAGACGATTGTGGGCGAGTGCCGCTGTACCTAAGTAGGGATTTAGAACATAGTCGCCAGTACTTTTCCACCCTAAGCATCTTAACGGGGGCTGCAGATACCCTTTAGTAACTAGGGGATGGGCTAGAGGTTCTTTTCTAATCAAGACATAATTTCAAGCATGCACACCCGAGCACCTGCTGCCACCTGGTGGCAGTATCCCAGGGATGGCAAGGGCCTTCTGATGGACCAAGATTCAGTTTGTCATGCCGGGCAATGGTGGCGCATGCCTTTAGTCCCAGCACTTGGGAGGTAGAGGCAGGCTGATTTCTGAGTTCGAGGCCAGCCTGGTCTACAGAGTGAGTTCCAGGACAGCTAGAGCTATACAGAGAAACCCTGTCTCCAAAAAAAAAAAAAAAAAAGATTGGATTTTATAGGTTCAATTATAGTTGAAATGTATTAAAGATTGTTGAAACTTACAGTATGGGCAGCATAGGTATTCTGATATAGGAAGCATGCCTCAAATCCTTACTTTCAGCCGATGGATTGCTACCCATTAAAAGATGTACACAGAAGAGGAAGATGTGTCTCATGATTGCTGTCAGGGACTCTGTGGCACGTGATGGATCTGAAATCGACCCGGCAGAATCTCTTGCTTATGTGACTTGGGCAGGAGAGCAGCCTTCTTTCACCAGAGTGAGGATGTGCTGAGATAAATCTCTTATTTGAGGTTAACCCTGAGGTTCACTGTTCTTACTGATTGTTTCTGTTTTTCTGAGACAGGGTTTCTCTGTGTAGCCCTGGCTATATTAGAACTTGCTCTGTAGACCCAGCTGACCTCGAACTCAGAAATCCACCTGCCTCTGCCTCACAAGTATTGATTAAGGCATGCACTACCACCGCCCCACATTCATAGATTCTAAAATCAAGTTTCTAATCATTAAGATCTGTAATTACCAAAAACAAAAACAAAACAAAACAAAAAAAGATCTGTAATCACAAAGATCATTTTTGCCTGAAAGTAACACCAGAAAACACACACTAACAGGTGGATCGCTAGGAGTGTGGCCAGCTTTGATGCTCTGGATGCAGTGGAGTGAGGGCCTAGGGCTGCGCCATGGCCCATGTGATCCTCCTAGGGCTGTGCTATGGCCCATGTGGTCCTCCTAGGGCTGTGCCATAGCCCATGTGGTCCTCGACTTTTAGCCCATAATCTTCTGAAGGGGGATTACGGAAACATCAGTCACTTGTTTCTATGAATGTTTCATAATGCAAATTGAATGTGATGAAATATTAAAAATATCATTCATTAATTATTGAAAAGTTCAGCCTCTGGAAATGGCCATATCTCTTCTTATACTGCCAGCTTAAAGGAGCAGTTGAGAAATTTTGAATTATAAAATTTGAATCCTGGGATGGTGGTGAAATGAATCGCCACAAAGTTATTTTCTCTTCTGAAATTTGTTAAGCATTTTCAGCTGTAGCCTTTTTGTTATGGCGAGCCTGCCTATTCTGTGTTAGGACAGTGCAGGTGACCCACACTTCAGTATGCTTAATAGTTTTATATCCCTGTGGTGCTGGGAGAAGCAAGATAACATCATTTAAAACTAAGAGTTAGGGGCTGGTGAAATGGCTCAGGGGGTAAGAGCACTGACTGATCTAACGAAGGTCCTGAGTTCAAATCCCAGCAACCACATGGTGGCTCACAACCATCTGTAATGAGATCTGATGCCGTCTTCTGGTGCATCTGATGATAGCAACACTGTACTTATTAGATAAAACTAAGAGTTTTATGGACCCAAGTGTTGGAATAAAATTCAATTTTATTTTATTATGCGTGTAATTTTATTAGTAGAACAAAGCATTGATACAAGTTTGTATCAAATGTTACTATTAGTTACAAACCGAATTAATAGTTTGCCTTGTAAAATGGGAGATTGGAGTGGGTTTCAGTGGTGTACAGCTGTGATCCCAGCAGCTTGGGAGGCGGAAGCAGGAAGGTTGAATTTGAAGCCAGCCTGGGCTATATAGCTAAGAGGGAGGGGAGGGAGACAGATAGAGGGGGAGGGAGACAGAGGTGGAGAGATCCCTAAAACTAGAGGTTGGCAGGATGTATCTGAGTCCTCATTGTGAGCAGTTTGTCTCGACTGATTCCCCTGAGTTGTCCCAGCTTCCTTCCGAGTGTGGGTTACATAAAAAGACACTGGGGTCTCATCAGTGGGTGAATCACCCATCCATAGTAGAGGTGCCCTCTGTTCCCTGAACCCTTTGATAGAAGGCCAGCTCATGCTGCTATGAGCCTTACTCAATTCTGTCAACGCCAGCAGGCATCCCTGCTACTGTGCCATCCCATCCTGCCACCGCCGTGGGGATGGAGCTGGTCCTCCTGAGTCTGCTCTGTCAGAGCTCCCATCCCAGGAGTCTCTTGTGGAGGGAAGGAGTCAATTTTTATATTCATGATCTGGGTTAGATTTTACGTGGGGCACTCTGTAATCAAGCCACCATTCACCCTTTTCAGATGATTAGTCCCTTTGTCCTCATCGATTTATTCATGTGCCTGTGGCTTTGCTTTCGTGTGTGTGCCCGCACTTGTGCAGAACCCAGACGATACGTTTGTCCTCAAAGGCAGCAGAGAGCTGAAGCTGCGATCCGAATCTTACCAGTGTTTCCCTTTTTCTCCCAATGCAGTTAACAAGCACAAGCCATGGCTCGAACCCACCTACCACGGGATAGTCACCGAGAATGACAACGCGGTGCTGCTCGACCCCCCGCTCATCGCCCTGGATAAAGATTCACCGCTGCGCTTTGCAGGTACGGAGGCCGGCTGTCCACTGTCCGCAAGCCTGGCCAGGATAGGAAGCAGCTTAGGTCTGGCTGGATGACGGGACCTCTTCAGGAAGTGCTCTGGTAGCTGTGGCAGCTTGTAGCTCCAGGCACCATGTGTTCTCCGTGTAAGAGTTGAGGTAGCCGACAGTAAGCCGTGCTGCTGGTCGGTGGGGGAAATGCTTAACCTAATTACATCATTATGTGCTCTGCCTTGTGCAGATAGGCAGACGCTGTCTAGACACAGGCATCGCAGACCAAGCACGCATGGACTACGTGAACGCTGCTCAGGACAGAGTTGGTGTGGTGGGCCTGGGGACCTGCGCTCTGTTCACTTACGTCCCGGTGTTCAAATGCTTGTCTCATGTCACTCCGGCAATTCTTAGTTCCTTGTGGTCACCTGCACAGACTTCAGGAACCTTGAGCAGTCTTTGTGGGGGAATAACTTTTGGCCTAGATTTATTTACTTTTTTTTTCCAATCTTTAAATTTTTTTATTTAACTAAGTCTTTTTCTATAGTTTTATTTATGTATATGAGTGTTTTGCCTGCACGTATATGTGTGCACCATGTGAATGTCTGGTGTCCACAGAGGTCATAAGAGAGAGTCATATACCTTGGAACCAGAGCTGTGGATACTGGGAATCGAACCCAGGTCCTTTGCAGAGGCAGCAAGTGCTCTTAAACATTGAGCCGTCTCTCCAAGTCTCTTTCTGTGGTTTAAAATCATGTATGTGTTGTGTTATGTAAGGAGTATCCATTGCATACTGAACACATTGTCAGTTTGTATTTGTTTATTTTTTACAGGCATGTATCACCATGCCCAAGCATGTATCACCATGCCCAAGCATGTGTCACCATGCCCGGGCATGTGTCACCATGCCCAAGCATGTGTCACCATGCCCGGGCATGTGTCACCATGCCCGGGCATGTGTCACCATGCCCGGGCATGTGTCACCATGCCCGGGCATGGGTCACCATGCCCGGGCATGGGTCACCATGCCCGGGCATGGGTCACCATGCCCAATTTAATGAATTTGCTTTTTTCCCCTTTTCGGGTGTTTTGCCTGCATGTGCCTTTGATGTGCATGCAGCACCCAAGGAGACCAGAAGAGGGCATCAGATTCCCTGGAACTGGAGTTAATGGTGGTGAGTGATCTTGTGGGTGCTGGGAACCAAACCCTGGTCCTCTGGGAGAGCAGCCAGTGCTGTGTCCACTGAGTCATCTCTTCAGACCCATGTTTTAGTGAGATTGCCCAGGATATGTTGTCCATGGGTTTCTATGCATTCCTGCATTTTAAGAAGTGATTTAGAAGCTTGGGGAGACAGCTCAGCAGTTAAAACCACCTGCTGCCCTTGTCGAGGACCAGGGTTCAACTCCTAGGACCCACACGGTGGGTCAGAACTGAAACTTTAGTTCCAGGAAATACAATGTTCTCTTCTGACCTCTGTGGGCACCAGGAATGCACATGGTGGTACACAGACACACATGTAGGCGGAAACACTCATACATAAAAATACAAAGTTTTGTATTTTTGTATAATAGTTTTGTAATAAAATAAGAATAAATGTTTTAAAAGGAAAGTAGTAACTCAGGCTGGGCATGTACTTGCCTGGCAGTACAAACCTTGTGTTCCCAGCTCAGACCCATGTCACACGCTGAGGTGGTACACGCTTTTCGTCCCCTCAGCGTTTGTGAGGTGGAAGCAGAGGGATTACACAGTCAGGCTCATCCTCTGCGACATAGTCAGTCTGATGAAGGCCAGCCTGAGCTACATGAGGCCCTCTCTTGAAACACAAGGAGGCAAACAATGACTGTGGCCCAGGATTCTGGGGTCACTGCCGCCAGCCTTGATTTACAAAGCGCCAGCTGTGTTGAGTCTGTGGCACTCAGAACCCACTGCAGAGCTAATAATGCATTCGCTCTTAAGCATCAAGAATAGATTCCAGGCACTCTTCCAAGTGCTTTATAAATAAAAATTTGTATTTAATTCTCCACCACTTGAAGTAAGGATGCTTTCTGCCAGCCCCATTTTAAAGAGAGGAACTAGGAGCTGGAGAGATGGCTTGGTGGTTAAGAGCACTGGCTGCTCTTCAGAGGACCAAAGTTTGTTCTCAGCACCCACGTGGTGGCTAATGACCACCAGCTATAACTGCAGTTCCTAGGGATCTGATGCTTGTTTTCAGCCTCCATGGGTACCAGGCACACATATGGTGCACTGACTTATATGCAAAGAAACACCACACATACATAAGAATAAAGAAGTATTTTTGTTTTGTTTTTTAAGCAAGGTTTCTCTGGGCAGCCCCTGACTATCTTGGAATTCCTCTGTAGACCAGGCTGGCCTTGAACTCAGAGATCCACCTGCCACCTGAATGCTGGGATTAAAGGCATGTGCCACCACAGCCACCTTTACCCCTCTGTTTCATCATCTTACTACATAGCCCTGGCTGTCCTGGAACTCACTCTGTAGACCAGGCTGGTCTTGAACTCAGAGATCCACCTGCCACTGCCTCATGAGTGCTGGAATTAAAGACATGAGCCATCACACCCAGCAATAGATGTAATGTTAATGTTTATGCTTAAATTTAATATTCTGTGGGAAATACGTGTCTATCTTTTTACATAAGTTGTTATCCAATTCCCTCACACTTCAGATTATTTTTGTGTTGAGCAAGGCTTGTTCTGGAGACTTATTCTGAGGGTGTTTTCACAGTGGTACTGAGTCTGCTGTGGTGACAAGATTGGAGATGGCTTGTGGGGTGGCAGCTCCCTCGAAGTGAAGTGACAGTGTCCCAGCTTGTCCTGGGCTCTTTGTGGCCACCTGTCCTTGGCTTCCAGTCTCACTGAGCCATCCCTGGTGGGGAAACTGGTTCAGAGTGTGTCAGCTGCATGCCATCGGGAATGGTGTGCTCATCCATTTCTCTCCCTAACGCCCTGGCTAGTTCAGTGTATGGGACACACCAGCACTCCATACGTGTATGCGAAAGGACAGATGAGTTTGTCTAAGGCCGCAAGCTTTACTAAGTATGTTGCCTTTGAACCAGGCCCTCTGGCTGCAGCTCGCCAAGACGTGACATTTCGAAGTTGAGAACAGTCTTCTCTGTGTTCCCAACCCTCATGGGGTGTGTGTAGGTAAGCACTGAGCTCACTTGACAGAGCTGTGAAGCAGACACATTTGTGGGATTAAGCATTCTGTCCCCGACGCCCAATGTCAGATGTTCAGGGAACACACTGCCAAGCCTGGATTGTTTTTGTTTTCTTGGAGGGAACTAAGTTGGTGCGATGTAAGAAAATGTGCCAGGAAGTTTGTTGAGGGTATCCGCTGCAGGTGTCCCCCTCCATAGATGAGTCTGAAGCGGTGACTCCCTCTCTCTGCCTTCATTCTTACATTTTTCAGGATTTATTATTATTATTATTATTATTATTATTATTAGCATTATTATTAGCATTATTATTATGTTTCTGGCTGTTCTCAAGTCTCTTTCTTTGGTCTATAGTCAAGTGTGAACATTTTGCCTACCTGCATATATGTACACCACTTGGTGTCTGGTGCCCTCAGAGGATAGGAGAGGGTATCAGATCCCTGGAAATAAAGCTGCAGACGTTTGGGAGCCACCACGTTGATGCTTAGAACTAATTTTGAGTCTTTTGTAAGAGCAGGCCAGTGCTCTTTTTTTTTTTTTTTAAGATTTATTTATTTATTTTATGTATGTGAGTACACTGTAGCTGTACATATGGTTGTGAGCCTTCATGTGGTTGTTGAGAATTGAATTTAGGACCTCTGCTCACTCCAGTCAACCCTGCTTGCTTCAGTCAGCCCCGCTCACTCAGGCCCTGCTTGCTCTGGCCTTCAGAAGCACTAGAAAAGGGCATCAGATCTCATTACGGGTAGTTGTGAGCCACCATGTGGTTGCTGGGATTTGAA
Source organism: Mastomys coucha (assembly GCF_008632895.1). NCBI lineage: Eukaryota > Metazoa > Chordata > Mammalia > Rodentia > Muridae > Mastomys > Mastomys coucha. The sequence goes on from NW_022196900.1 coordinate 108,738,690, forward strand.
CTCAGGACCTTCCAAAGAGCAGTCAGTGCTCTTACCCACTGAACCATCTCATTAGCCCTAGGCCAGTGCTCTTAACTTTTTTTTTTTTAATTTTGTATCTATGTATATGAGTACATGGTAGTTATCTTCAGACACACCAGAAGAGGGCATTGGATCCCATTACAGATGGTTGTGAGCCACCATGTGGTTGCTGGGAATTGAACTCAGGACCTCTGGAAGAGCAGTCAGTGCTCTTAACCCGCTGAGCCATCTCTCCAGCCCCCACTTTTAACTTCTGAGTCATCGCCAGCCCACATTCTTCTGTTCTATTAAACACCTTTTACTTCACAAGTAGCTTATAGTCAATTTCCAGAAGTTCAGAAATTATGACTGGTGAGGCAGAAATGCGAATGTGAAAAGCCTTTCTTTGTGGAGCCTAACAGATCCAAGTGCCGGTGATTTTGAGCACAGACAGGAAGGCTCCGGGCACGGGGCAGCATGAGTCCCCATGGGTCACTGTCAGCTTCCTAAGATAGCCATTGGGATGTAGCTCGATAAAGCACTTGTCAAGTGAGTCCCAGGCTCTGGTTCAATCCCGAACAAGAAGGCTGTCCCATAAGAGTAGTTCTGCTGCTATTTATAAGTCCCTATGCAAAAGGATTCTCTAGTCTGTGCTGATGGAAGAAAATTATAGGAAAGGAAGACAGGGTGAGCCATAGTTCCTCAGAGCTGTGATGGCAGCCAGTTGATCCTAGGACTGCTTCAACCAGACCTCGGGCAGTTCCCATCTCCTGCAAGTAGCCACGGTGCTTGAAGGGCGAGTGGGTTATGCGACTGACTTTGGGCTCAGGCTGGCAATGCAGGGCTCAGAGCCAGGTGAAAGGCAAGCAGCATGGGCCGGAAGTCCTTGCCGAGAGAGTATCCAGGCCGCTTACCCTCATGCCCACTCTAAATAGTCATTTTTTTCTTAATGTCCTCTCCCTCCCCCCACTCCCCCCGCTGAGCACTGGTCCACGCCTGGTCACCTACCGCTCCATCTAGTATGTGCACAAGCTGAGCTAGGCTGGCAGTTGAACATGGTGGCTGACAAAGGGGATGGAATGTGTGGTCCCTTCCCACCTGACAAGGTGGCTCTGCCGTGAGACCATGTGGTCTTTTTTCCTGTCTGAGCTGCCCTGGTTTCTGGCTGCTCTCAAGCCTCCTCTCTGCCTCACAGTTCAGCCAGTCCTCTTACACTAGCTAGAACGGATTCTGTCGCTTGCATATTCAGAAGCCCAAAGCTGGCATTGCTGACTTCCATGAAGAGTGGGGAGACAGTTGGAGCCTGAGAGCAGGAGCCCCCATGGCTTGGAGGCTGCCCAAAGAGGGGTCGTGTACCCTCCAGGAAGGGAGGGGCCCTGGAAGGAAGGGGGCCAGTCTGAAACTACTTCTATGTAACTTTGGATGGTGGGAAGTGAAATCTAGATTCTGTTGGGTTTCTCTCTCTCTCTCTGTCTCTCTGTCTCTCTCTCTCTCCCTCCCTCCTTCCCCCTCCTTCCCTCCTTTCCCCCTCCCTCCCTCTCTCCCTCCCCCTCCCTCCCTCCTTC
>NW_022196900.1:108740626-108744895 GCF_008632895.1 Mastomys coucha
CTCAGAAATCCACCTGCTTCTGCCTCCCAAGTGCTGGGATTAAAGGCGTGTGCCACCACTGCCCAGCTGGGTTTCTCTTTTTATATTTTGTCTTTAAAGATTTCTATAGGGGGAAGAATACCCTTGACCATTTTAGGTCCAATCTTAAGTTGCAATGAAAGGAGAGGAAGGGGTTGGCGGTCAGAAGTAACTTTGGGAGAATGACAGAGCAGACAGTTCTGACTCCACCCAGGCCAGCGTAGCTGGGAATCTGGTTTTCATGAGGAAGACGGTATTTTAGGCTTCCTGCTGCAGAGCAGTTGTGTGGAGTGTGCATGGAGCAGGAAGGGCGGGCAGGGAGGAAATGGTACGTGAGGTGGTTCTGAGAAGTTCTTCTCAGCAGTGTGTGGGACCAGGAAACAAGATGGAAGTCATAATGGCTGAGGAGTAGAGATGCCAGTGTGAGGCCATACAATGCTAGTAACTTCTGTGAATTGTGCATAAACTAGGGGAAGGGAGAAGTCAATGCTGACTGGTAAAATAAATAAACAGGCCAGTTGTTTTCATATCAGATATCCTGAAGAGCAGATACTTACATTATGGTTGAAAAAAGTAGCAAAATTACAATTATGAAGTACCAACAAAAATAATTTTATGGTTGGGGGAGGTTACCACACCATGAGGAACTGTATTAAAGGGTCGCAGCATTAGGAAGATTGAGAGCCACTGAAATAAGTAAGTACATATGCATATAAGTGTATATTATATATGTATGTATGCATGTATACATGTGTGTGTATATATGTATTAGTTCCTGGGAGAGTGGAATATGAGTGACATAAATCTGTATTAGGGGAGGAAGATTCTAAAACATTATTGTTCCTTTGGCTGTGATGGATTATTGTGGTTGTGTTAAACAGAGGTAGATGCTAGAGTGTTGTAAACAAAACCATGTCATGCCTGTGATTTGCTATGAAAGTCTCCATGCAAGCCCGAAGATGGTGAGGGACAATGACATGCGCCATACAACATGCATGCATACACATGCACACGTGCAAGCACACACACAGATACACACCACATGGATACCCACCCCACACACAAACACACACACACAGGTTCACAACACATACACAGAAAAACGCCTACAGACACACACACACATACCACATACACAGATATACACAGGCACATCCCTCTAACACACATCGGTTTTATACAACATATACAGAAAGACACACAGTGGTGATACATGTGCAGGCACACAGACACACAGCACATACACAGAGAGACACGCAGGCTTAGTTTCTCACTTACACAGACACACAGCACATACACAGAGAGACACACAGGCTTAGTTTCTCACTTATACTCGGACCACATCTCCCTTGCCTTTAAAATTCCTCCCAAGGCTGGGGCTGATCTCATCTAAAATACCCCCTGAGGGGCTGGAGAGATGGCTCAGGTTAGAGCACTTGCTGTTCTTGCAGGGGACCTGGGTTCAGTTCCCAGCACCTACATGGTGGCTCACAACCTGCTGTAACTCCAGTTCTGGGGGTCCAGCACTTTTCTGACCTCTACAGGCACCGCATATGAATGACACACATGAGCTTATCCAGGCAAATATACATATACATACATAAAATTCTAAAAGCAAAAGCAACCTCCTGGGTCTGGCCCCCAGCCTCTCATGCTGGGGTAGCCTGATGACCATGTTTACCCAGACAGATGTGTTTTAGCAGAGCAAAGGGTCCTTCAGAACTGAAGTCCTATTCATCCAGCCACCTGCTGCCTCCTCTCTTGATGTAAACTCTTGCCTCAGCCTGAGAAGATGGCGCAGTATTGCCACTGTGGAGGTTGAGGCAAGCGGACCACTAGAGCCCATGCGTTCAGGAGCAGCCCAGGCGTTCAGGAGCAACCTAGGTGTTCAGGAGCAGCCCAGGTGTTCAGGAGCAGCCCAGGCCACAGACTGAAGCCCTGACTTGCCTCTCATTGCTTGGCATGGAGCATCTTCACCCTCTCCTTTGAATGTGTGGCACTGATGGAGGTACTCAAATTCTCATGCTGGGGTCCTGTTCTGTGCTCACCAGCAGGCCTGGTGGTCTCACCAGGAACGCACGGCTACTGTCAGGAGCGCACGGCTACTGTCAGGAAGGCACGGCTACTGTCAGAGAGCTACCTCTCTTGCCCTTTGCTCTGGAAAAGAATGAACTTCAGTCAGAAATTGGGAAGTTTACATTCAATTAAGCCTGGCAATTAGGATTCAATGTATTTTATAGTGCTAGAGAGATGGCATATTGGTTAAGAGAGTACACGGTTCCCAGAACCTATGCCGGGCAACCACAACCACCCGTAACTCCAGCTCCTGTGGCATCTACTGTCCATGGCTTCCCTGGAACCGTTGCTCCTATGTGTATTCACAAATTAAAAGTTATAAAAACAATACTGAGAGAGTATATATTTATAACACAGTTTGTTAGCATGCCCTGGCTCTTCTATCTCAGGGCTCTACAGTAGGGATCAATACATTTGTTTTCCTTAAAGATCTCAACAGGGAGTGCTTTAGGCTCTGTATCCATATGGTCTCTTGCAGTTGTATAAACTGACAGGGAACTTAGCCATCATCGTGAGAATACAGCTTCAGACTGAATCAGTGACCATGTTTGTGGTCCAGCCAAATACCACTTATGAAGACTGATGTTTGAATTTTAGTACCGTATTCTCATGCTGTAAAAAACCATTTACAACAGTAACAACCAGTCAGGTGTGGTAGGGTGCTACTGAAATCCAAGCACCCAGGAGTCCAAAGCAGGAGGATCGTGGGCTAGCCTGGGGCTCACAGTGAGAGCCTGTCTCAGTTTGATGAAGAAGTTTAAAATGGGCCTGAATCTGGCCCAGACTCCGTGGTCTGCAGAGCCTAGCCCCACAGTAGCTGTGAGAAGATCCTGCTGTGGTGGTGTTGTGAGTCTGCAGTCTCCACACAGTGCTGTGAGCATTGAGTGGCTGACACTCAAACTGTGGCCCCCATGACTGGGGAAGTAAAGGTTTAATGACACTTCATTCTAATGTGGATTTTAGTTTATATTTGAACACCCCGCTATGGCCAGCATCTATCTCCTGGGCAGCACTGGTCCACTGGAGTCCTTGTGCTGTAGAAAACATGGATGGAAATGCTTCCTGCCTGTTGTTCTCAGGCAGCGAAGGGCCAGAGACTGCACCGTACGCAGAGTGGAAAGTGGTTTTAGTAACAGTGAATGTTGAGTGCTTGCTAGGCAGTCAAGAAAATGAGTAAGCCACTGTCTCATGTATCAGTGAGCTTTAGATCATGTGGTTGGGTGAAAGGCACAAAATCTATGTTCCATGTTAATAGTATGCTGAAAGTCTTTTTTTTTTTTTTATAGATTTATTTATTATTATATGTAAGTACACTGTTGCTGTCTTCAGACACACCAGAAGAGGGCATCAGATCTCATTATGGATGGTTGTGAGCCATCATGTGCTTGCTGGGATTTGAACTCAGTACCTTCAGAAGAGCAGTCAGTACTCTTACCTGCTGAGCCATCTCTCCAGCCCACTAAATCTTAAAGACAAGCAAAATGAAGCAGTATTTCATTTTTTAGGGAAATGTATGGTAAAGCCACCAAAATGGGAGGGGGGGATTTGTGTAATGCTGCAGTCCTAGAAGTGGGCACAGGGTGGCCCACTGGGTTGCCGCTGGCAAGGTGATATCTAGTCAACAGAGTGGTCACCACCAGAGAGCTGGCTCAGGATGGCTTTTGTGACCTGGCTTCTGTTTCCTTAAGAGGCATTTCTGACCGGGCGGTGGTGGCGCACGCCTTTAATCCCAGCACTTGGGAGGCAGAGGCAGGTGGATTTCTGAGTTCGAGGCCAGCCTGGTCTACAGAGTGAGTTCCAGGACAGCCAGGGGTACACAGAGAAACCCTGTCTCAAAAATACAAAAGAAAAAAGAAAAAAAAAAAAAAAGAGGCATTTCTGTCTGTTGCTCTGATCCGGTACTGTAGGTACAGTGTATTAGTGTGAACAAAGGTTAAGTCCCTTGGCTCCAGACTTTTGTTTCAGTAAATCTAATGATGAATTAAATGTTTCTAGAGTCATATTTAGAGAACTTTGCTTAAAAATAGGAATATAGTTCAGGCATGGTAGCCCAAGCTTTTAATGTCTATACTCAGAAGGCAGAGGCGAGGGGATTTCTAGAAGTTCCTGGCCATTCTGGGCTATATGGTGAGACCCTATCTCTAAAACAAGCAAATAAGAACACTTAGACTTACT
>NW_022196900.1:108744905-108777097 GCF_008632895.1 Mastomys coucha
TGGGTTGGGAAACCTTAACAGCATTGAGTACTTCAGTGTCTCATCCCTGAGCGAGTTCAGTTGCGAAGTTACATAGTTTATGGTAAGTAGGATTCAAAGTAGCAATTGGTGCAAGGGATTCTCTTGTAGCAGCAGTCCTAGCAGCTGTGGATTAGCCTGTGTTAAGTGACCTGTCCAGCTTTTCTAAGTAATGTGCTGCGGCTCTAACTGTTTCCTTGTAATTCCCTCGTCGCTCTTTCCTGAATTACTGACATAGGTTTGTCTTTTTTCCCTTTAGAGAGTTTTGAGGTGACAGTCACCAAAGAAGGTGATGAAGGGTTCTTTGTCTCCCTTTTATGAATATTAACCCACTAACTTGTTTATAAAACTGGGAATCAGCCATTAAAACAGAAGCACCTGCCATGCCGTCCCCCATTTATTCTCCTAGTTTGTTCTTTTTTTTTTTTTTTTTTTTAAAGTGTATCTATGGAAATTGTATGTAACCAGACCCTTGGTTAGAAATATCTAGAACTCAGACATCCATTTGAACTACATGTTCAGGACCACATGTTTTTGTTTACTCGGGCTTTCTTGCTTAGCCCTGTTTTCTTCTATCCATTGGACTTGTAGAAGAGCACAGTCTTATTTTTATATGAAATAAAAATTGTAGCTTCACGTATGCATCAAGACATTAAGCCTGTTCTCCCACGGGCAAACATGGATCCTCAGACCTTTCTAACTAGGACGGTTTCGCAGTAGTGGAGTTCCCAGGCTGGCGTCCCTCTTTGGTTGGGTAGTGTGAAGCCCAGAGCTGAGGAACCTGGTACCCCTCCTGTAACAGTCATGCCAGCCATTGAAATGGATGCCTGAAAGCTCGGTATTTCTACTTCTCTGATTTAGCAGTTTGTTTTGATTCCCTGATTTTAGCCAGGCTCATTGCACAGGAAGACTTTTTATCCTTTTTTTTTCCTTGACAGAATTTCTATAACTATGGTGCTGATCCCACACGTCTTCTCTCAGTGCTTAACTCTGTATTTTATCCTTTCCCAAACCCAAAGAGCTGCCGAGCGCGCGCTCGCTCGGGTCGCCAGGACAGCCTGGCCTTGGCTGTCACTCATGAGACTCCTTTTACCTCCGGCCATCCTAAGTGCTCCTGTGGAATGCCTGCCTTTGTTCTCTCTCTTGTATCCCTGCATGATGGATGCAAAGTAAACCAGTTGCTTGGAAAGCCAGAACCGCTTCTAATAAAGCCCCAGAACTCACCCGTGCTGAAGCACAGTGCCCCTGCTTTGTCCACGGACCTTCCAACCCCCCTGGCTGCTGAGTTGTTGTCTATTTTCTTTGGGGGTGGAGGGCAATGTGCAGACGGTTCAAGGGGCAGATGTATTAACCCGTTCCGGTTTACTCCCCAGGTGAGATTTGTGGCTTTAAAATTCACGGGCAGAATGTCCCCTTTGACGCTGTGGTAGTGGATAAGTCCACGGGTGAGGGAATGATCCGATCAAAAGAGAAACTGGACTGTGAGCTACAGAAAGACTACACATTCACCATCCAGGCCTACGACTGCGGCAAGGGACCTGATGGCACCGGTGTGAAAAAGTCTCACAAGTAAGTGGGCCGGACCAGGTGCAGATAGAGCCACCCAGGAGATGAGTGTGGGGGGTGGGGGGAGGGACAGTCAGGAGCTGGCCCCTGGCTTCTCTATGTTTTGAAAAGGAGCAGGAAGAGTTCCGCAGGGTGTCAGGCAGGTCGTAAAGGGGGGGCTCCAGCCTGCGTGTCCCCTTTTGTGTCCAGCTTCTGGAAAGAGCGTGCTGGAAACATGTTTTGAAAAGAGAGTCAGTGGTTTATCCCACCGAGTATTCTTGGTAAAGACACTAAAGCCACCCTGGGAACAGCGACTCATGCCTGATCTTGGAAGGCTGAGGTAGGAGAATCACAAAGTCAAGGGCAGCCTGGGTCAATGGAGCAAGACCCTATCTCTGGAGGAGGAGGATGAAGGGATGGGCAGACAGACAGACAGACAGGCACACACACACACACACACACACACACACACACACACACACACACACGGTCCAGTATTGAACTTTTTCCAATACTAAGAAATGGTTCTGTTATTCTTATTTCCTATAAAACTCTAAGTGCATAAGCTAGCTAACTTGTGGAGGCAGGCCCCCTCAGTCCTGTGTTGAGGTCACATGCCTCCTGCCAGCAGAGGGCGGAACTCCAACAGAGAGCGCTCTAGAAGAGACAGGTTTCATATTCTAGACTTTTCTCACCAGCCCTTCAACCATGCAGAGTTCCTGTTGCTGAGTGTGGGTCGGGACGCTTGCAGGCGAACAGCATGGTGTGTTGCGGTAGTGAGAGCAATGTCTACCGTCTGACACGGTGACGTTTTGTTCACTGAGACGGCGTTTGAGTGTGTGCTTAGCATGGCTGTGTGCATGTTACATGAGCTCTCTGCTACAGATCTGTCCTCTCAAAAGATTCTAGATGTCTGATAAGCGGGAAGCCCTTGACACCCGTAAGCGGCATCATTTGGAGGCCGGTTTGGTGGTACCCAGTTACGGACCTGGGCAGTGGCGGGGAGGGGTGCCCCGGCTATAGGTCCTCCTTGCTGTAATCAGTGCTAGATGACATCCCAGTAGTGACTTCCTCCTTCAGAGAAGGGCAGAATTTGTTTTTACATGTATAAACTTGTTTTAGAATGTGTGTTCACAAATGTACGGGGACTTTCTGTGAGTGGCTCTACTGGGGTGCATGCGTTTCTCAGGTGTTCTCAGCTTCATGTGTGGAGATGGTCAGTCTCTCCCTGCAGATGGAGCTCACCTCATGGTTTGGCTAATCCATCTAGTCAGCTGGTCCTGCAGTCCCACTTCAGGACACTACAGATGAGCGGCCATTCTACTCTCAACTTTCTGTGGGTGCTGGGCTCAGCACTCCAGCCTGAAGACTTTGGTGGGAAGTGCTGCACCCACGGAACCACTTCTTCATCTCAGAATTTATCTTACCTTACATACTGAAACTCTTCTCTATTTTCTCACCTTTCTTTCTTTGGCTGTATGTTTATAGGATTCTGTAATAAGGTATCTTAACGTCATGGTCAGAGAGAGTATGTACCTGTTTGATGAATTCATTTCCCCTCACGTCTTGAAAAACAATCCCATCTCTCTAGTTATACTGGTTTTCTGAGTCAGAAAAGCAGCCCAAGTCTGGGTTTTAACTTCCCGTGTCTCTGTGCCAAACTAAAAGGAGTGTAATTTGGTTTATATTCTGGCTTCATTGTAGGGAGCGCACAAAACAATATCAGGAAAAGGAAATGTAGAAACGGGCAGAATTGTTGCTTTTTTGGGTAAAAGGCAGGACAGAACCCCCCCCCACCCCCCACGACAGCTTTCCCCCTTCTTGTCCAGAGCGACGGTGCACATCCAGGTGAACGACGTGAATGAGTACGCCCCGGTGTTCAAGGAGAAGTCGTATAAGGCGGCCGTGGTCGAGGGCAAGCAGCAGGGCAGTATCCTCAGGGTGGAGGCTGTGGACGCAGACTGCTCCCCTCAGTTCAGCCAGATCTGCAGCTATGAGATTCTCACCCCGGATGTGCCCTTCACCGTGGACAAAGACGGTAAGAACGGAGGAGCCTCGTAACGCCTGGCCCTAAGTCAGCTGCTAACCCGGCTTCCCGGTGCTGGCAGAGCACGGGAGCTTGCAGGCTGCCTGGAGTCCATCTAGTGTGAGTCACTCGGGTTTGACTTAACTCCCTCGTCTGAAGCCGGGGCTCGCCGGGGCTCTCCGGGGTTCTCCGGGGCTCTCCTTCTCTGACCCATGTCAAGTAAAGGCTCATTTAGTGTGAGTCATCTCGGCTCCGTCCACTCGCAGCTCGGTGTGTTGTCCCTGTAGTTACACTGATTTGTTTTTCTACATTCAATTAGAACCTTTTACACACTCCTTACACACACTTTTGGTGATACTAAGTATCCAGTCCAGGGCTTCGAGCATGCTAGGCAAATGTTCTCCCACTGGGCTCCTTCTGCCTTATCCTACAGGTGAAGAGGGTTCATTCATTCTTTTAAAAATTATTATTTTATTTTTACATAAAATAATGTAATATATTAAATATATTAATTAAATAACATAAGCTTATATAAAATTACTTTATTTTAATATGTGTATTATATAAACAAATATATCTTAGTTAGTTAGTTAGTTAGTTAGTTAGTTAGTTAGTTTTTTAAGACAGGGTTTCTCTGTGTATTCCCAGCTATCCTAAACTCACTCTGTAGACTTGGCTGGCCGCAAACTCACAGAGATCCACTTGACTCTGCCTCCCTCCCAAGTAGCAGGACTAAAGGTATGCGTCACCACTGCCAGGCTAAAATATTATTTTTAATTACATGTCTCTCTGTAGATACGTGCATGGGAGTGCAGGTCCATTTGGAGCTCAGAGGTGTTGGATCCCCTGGAGCTGGAGTTATAGGCAGTTGAGAGCCATATGCTGTGGGTGCTGGGAATGGGTCCTCTGGAAGAGCAGTATGACTCTTAACTGAGCCAGTCTTCCTGTGTAGCCCAAGGTGGTCTCACATCTGTTATCTTTAGTCTGATAATTGCTAGGATTATAGCTCAAATGAGGATCTATATCCTCTCACCCCTGCCAGACCCGTGGCTCCTGAGTTATTGATGGGAGAAACACAAGAACTCAGCTCCTTTGTAGCTTGTGAAATAACATCTTAGCGATAATGCAGCGTCTCCGTCATAAGTTGGTACACACTACAGTGTCTGGTAGAACTGTACGTATGTGAGACTTTGTGGGGTCAGGAGAGATGGCTCCACAGACCCACTACAGAGGACCTGTGTTCAGTCTTCCGCATACATATCAGGCTGCTCACAGCTACCTATAGATCTAGATCAGGAGAATCCAAATGCTTTCTTCTGGCATCTAAGGGCACCAGACACATGTATGGTATACATATACATGCATGCAGGCACTCACACACATATATATGTAAAATAAAAACAAACCTAAAAAAAAAAAAAAAAAGACTTGTACTCATTTAAATTAAAGGCCCTGTCTGTCCGGGAACTCACTCTGCAGACCAAGCTGGCCTGGACCTCAAGATTGGCCTGCTCCTGCCCTCTCCGTCCCTCAGTGCTGGGATTAGTGGTGTGCATCACCACTGCCCAGCTCCTCACCACTGCCTGGCCTGGCTCCTCACCACTGCCTGCTCCTCACCTCTGCCCGGCTCCTCACCGCTGCCCGGCTCACCACTGCCCGGCTCACCACTGCCCGGCTCCTCACCTCTGCCTGGCTCCTCACTGCTGCCCGGCTCCTCACCACTGCCCGGCTCCTCACCACTGCCTGGCTCCTCACCTCTGCCCGGCTCCTCACTTCTGCCTGGCTCCTTGGTTGCTTTTTTGAGGGAAGATAGTTTCATGCAGCCCGGGCTAGTCTTGGTATATAGCTCAGTATGACCTTGAGTTTTTTAATCCTCCTGCCTCTGACTCTTAAGTGCCGGGATTCCAGGTGTGTGCCACCACCAGTGGTTTATGGAGTCTGGCGAGGGGCCAGGGCGATGGTTCAGAGCTACTTCTTCCATCCTGTGTCGCCAGCCCTCAACTTTTTTTTAACAAAATAAATCTTTTAGAAGAAATATTTAGCCGGGTGGTGGTGGCACACGCCTTTAATCCCAGCACTTCGGAGGCAGAGGCAGGTGGATTTCTGAGTTCGAGACCAGCCTGGTCTACAGAGTGAGTTCCAGGACAGCCAGGGCCATACAGAGAAATCCTGTCTCGAAAAAAAACCAAAAAAAAGAAAAAGAAGAAGAAGAAATATTTAATGAAGTTTGGTCTCATTGTTAGTATTGGTATTTAAACTATTTGTCATTTTGTCTTATTACATGTAAAGTATTAAATGTTGATATAAAATCTGGGCAGGCAAGGTAGGTCAAGTAAAAGCACTTGACACGCAAGCCTGATGACCACAGTGTAAGGAGAGAACTAACTCCTGAAAGGTGTCCTTTGACCTCCACCCACGTGAGGAGGCCTGTGTACAACTACCCACACACCAAATGGAAGTGCTTTTTAAAAGTTGGGTGAGTGGTACGTCCTTGATCCCGCCATGTGGGAGGCCAAGGTCTAGCCTGGCCTACATAATGTAACGAGTTCCAGGACAGCCAGAGCTATACAGTTAAGACCAGTGTAGAAAGAATACAAGAATAAGAGGAGGCCGGGCTGTGTGGGTTCAAACAGTCCTTGCACACTCAAGCGTGGATTCGCTGTGTTCTCTGGCTTTGACAGGACAGCAGCGTGCTCTGATCATTTCAGGCTCGGTCTCTCCCTCCCACACAACACAAGTAAAGATGGCTCTCACTGTTGCTTCCCTTTTCTGCCAGGTTATATTAAAAACACAGAGAAGCTAAACTACGGCAAAGAGCACCAGTATAAGCTCACCGTCACAGCCTATGACTGTGGGAAGAAAAGAGCCACGGAGGACGTCCTCGTGAAGATCAGCGTCAAGCCCACCTGCAGCCCCGGGTGGCAAGGTGAGCTGCCGTCCCTTAGCTCCTGTGTCTGTCCTGAAATGAACGCACCATGGAAAAACGTGGTGGTGAGCCTCCTTTCTCTCTCTCACACCCATCCATGGGCCAACGCAGGCTGGAGCAGCAGAATCGAGTATGAGCCCGGCACAGGGCCTTTGGCTGTCTTCCCGAGCATCCACCTGGAGACGTGTGATGAGCCTGTCGCCTCTGTGCAGGCCACGGTGGAGCTGGAGACCAGCCACATAGGGAAAGGCTGCGATCGAGATACCTACTCTGAGAAGTCCCTTCACCGGCTCTGTGGTAAGGAGGTCTACTATCTGGAGCCCGCAGTCTTCAGGGAAGCAGGTCCCCTAGGACCCCAGCCAGTAAAATGCTGGGTAGAACAGACACGCTATGCTGAGGTGGCTTGTGCTGCCTTGCTGTCTGGTTATCATTCAGGACGGGCATGGGGAGTACACAGACCCTGCAGAATCAATTCAGAATTAAGTGTGTGTCTGCACTGAAGATCCAGTGATTCAAATAATGTATATTAAGAGTCATCCAAGTATGGATGGTGTAAGAACAAGGAAACCAGGTTTGGGAATTTGTGCTCTGTGATCCAGCTACTCTAAAGGTTGAGGCAGGGGACCATTTGGGCCATAAGTTCTAGTTCCGCCTAGGCCACATAGGGCATACTGTTGGAAAGGCATATGCTTTACTTAATGCGTGACGCTCTGAGTTCAATCCCAGCTCAAGAAGAAAGGACAAAATGTTTAACCTAACAGCATGTACTGATGGTTGTAAATCTCTCTACTCTTTTTTAAAAATTAGATTTATTGATTTTATGTGTGCATGATGCATACATGCCGTGGTGTTCATGCAGAAGTCACAGGATGTCTCCTGGTACTGGGTTTTCTCCTTCCAACACAGGGTTCTGGGGACCGGACCCCAGTTGTCAGGCTACCTGTGCTGAGCCGTCTCATTGCCTTCTCTCCTCCGTTCTTTGGCTTTAGTCGTAGTTCCAATTCTAGAAGTTTATCTGAAGGTCAGACTCATCAGACAGATGATCAGTCCTTGTCCCAGAGAGAGGGCTAAGTAAATTACATTGTATCTGTGCCGGGAAATGCTGTGGAGCCACTGTGCTGTAGAAGAAAGAGGAGAATATAAGTATGTGTTGCAGATATAGCAGGATTCCAGTCAAATTAAAAAATACGTCGTGGGCTGGTTTGCCAAGGACCAGCCTCAACTTGGAGAGGGCTCCTGAGGAAGGGAGAGTATGGGAGCAGAGAAAGCAAGAACTCTTAAGCTGACAGCTTATGTTCTGCTTCAGACAGCTTTCCAGTTAGATCTCTGCTTAAGACAGTAAGTACTCTTAGATATAGCTTTCTTTACTAGACAGCTCTCTGGTGCTAGAAAAAAAATGCTAAAAGCTCTTTGGATGGTTCATGGGTTTTCCAACCAAAGTCAGAAAAGTTGCTAGAAAAAAATTCCTGGATTTTCCAGCTAAGGCAGAAATCCTAAAAGTAATTTTTAGGTTTTCTGACCAAAAAAAATCAGAAAGCCAGAAAAAAAAGTCTAAAAACAGTTGTGTTAGCTCTCAAAGCAGTTCTTTTTCTGGGTTTGCTTACTTTCTTGCTGGCCAAAGCCCAGACTTTTATTTACTTATCAATATAGTCATTTACTCTAGGTTTACTCCTGATTATCCTACGAATCAGCATACCATGACCCCAGCCTCTTGATTCTTAGAAAGAGACAGCAAGCAAATGAACTCAGAGATGTGCCTACCACTGCAAGCACAGACAATAAGCTAGCTAGATGGTATCTCTTCTGAGACTGCCATTCCTACCATGCCTGGGCCTAACCTCCCTCTTTCCCAAGCTGACCTTGAACTCATGAATCTGTCTTTCTGTCTTTCTGACAAGCTGGCTCATAGTTCGACTGTCTCTGTTCTTTTAGGTCTGTGAAGCTCCTCATATTGCATGCTTATATTTTGCACAGTTGAGAAATTATATATATATATATATATATATATATATATATATATATATATATTGAATTCATGTTTTCAGGGTTCCTTCCCACAGCCTTTTAAAGGCTGTCCATATATGTGCACACCCACACACATGTATGCCCTCATACATGCAAACATGCACACACCACTATTTTATAGATTCATAAAAAGGGACTAGAATTGTTTATACCCAAAAGTATATATTTGGGCCAGAGCATCTAAAGTAATTTTGTTGTTGTTTGTTTTGAGTCAGGGTCTCGCTGCGTAGCTTTGGCTAGCCTGAATCTCACTCTGTAAACCAAGCAATCTGAATGCACAGAGATGTCTGCCTTTGTCTCTGCCTCCAAAGGCCTGTGCATCATGTCTGGCTATGTTTTATCTTCTTCATTCTTCTCCTTAAAACAAAAATCCACAGTTTGTGTTTGTGTGAGAATGTCCATGTGTGAGAGTGTGCCTGTGTGACTGTGTGCATTAGAGTGTGTGTGTGTGTGTGTGTGTGTGTGTGTGTGTGTGTGTATGAGAGAAGGAAAGTGAGAATGAGAGAGAGAAAGAAAGAGTGAGAATGAGAGAGAGAATGAGAGAGCGAATGTGTGTGTTGGTGTTGATATTTTGTCACTCTGTAGCCAAAACTCACTTGTATCCCAGGCAGACTCTGAACTTGGCAGCCCTGCCTCTGCCTCTCAAGTACTGAGATTACTGGTCTGTGTACTATTGCATTTTCATTAAAACAAGAAAAATCCCTTATTTTTCAGGAAAAGCAAAATCAGATCAGCAAGGATTCTAACCCTGAGCTGAGGGCCACCCCTTAGTGAGGGCCTGAACCATTCCCAAGCTTCCTGTTCTCCGTGGAACTCACAATCCTGTCCCTGTGGTTTCAGGGGCTGCTGTCGGCACCTCAGAGCTGCTCCCATCCCCCAGTAGCTCCTTCAACTGGACTGTGGGCCTCCCCACTGACAACGGCCATGACAGCGACCAGGTCTTTGAGTTCAATGGCACGCAGGCGGTGAGGATTCCAGATGGTGTTGTGACCCTTAACCCTAAAGAGCCTTTTACAATTTCTGTGTGGATGCGGCATGGGCCTTTTGGCCGGAAGAAGGAGACCATTCTCTGCAGTTCAGATAAAACAGGTTTGTTGTGTCCTCGGACTGGCTGGTGATCTTCAAAGTCGCCTCACAGGGACTGGGTCCTCTGGCCACTCTCTGTTTTATGCTGGAGACACTTTGTCCTCAAGAGAGACAGAACTAGCCTGGGGGATTTATCAGTTTTACTCAGTAGATTACTCAGTAAAGCTCCTGTGTTTCTAACCCTGTCTTGGCCCAACTGGAGGGTTCATTTGTGCAGATTGAATCTTTAAATCCATTAAGGCAACAGCCCTTACTGCTCCCTTGGGCCTGAAGTTGGCAATTTACCCACAGACACCGTCTGTCTCTGCAGATATGAACCGACACCATTATTCGCTCTATGTCCATGGGTGTAGACTCATTTTCCTCCTCCGTCAGGACCCGTCTGAGGAGAAGAAATACAGGCCTGCGGAGTTCCACTGGAAGCTGAACCAAGTGAGTAATAGAACCTGGCCAGGTCTCGTCTCTCAGGATGTGATGGCCTGAGGGACATTGTGGTCTGTGCATCTGTTGGCCACAGGATAGCATATCAGACTCTTTAAACTCCTGCGCACCGCTGACCTTTCCCCAGGTGTTCATTTTATACATAAAATACTAACATAAATATTATGTTCTTTGGGGGCCAGAGAGATGGCTCCCCAGGTAAAGGGACTTGCCACCAGGCCTGAACCTAAGCTTGGTTCCCAGAGCTCATCCCATGATAGAAAGAAAGACCTACATCTTACAAGTTGTCCTCTGACGTGTACGCATGTTGTGGCACATGTATGTGCACACGTACACATTTTCAAAATTAAAGAAGAATATGTGTTTTAAAGTGAAAGATGGTTGACTAGAATAAGGGGCAATGGCTTTGAAACCCTCCTGGTCACCTTAGTCATTGTTGTCTAAGGGAGTGCTAGACTGACTCAGTTTTTCAGAGGTACCACGGATGCCCTAAATGTTCAAGTGGCTGCCGTCTTGGTATCTTTCACACGCCACACATACTGCTAGCTTGAGGTCTTGTTTGTCTGGCGAGACCACAGAGCACCCCCCTGGGTGATGTCTTTTGGGGTCTGATTTCCCATCATCTCTGTGCTAAGCGCTTGGGAGGAGGAAGGCTGTTGAACAAATGAAGTCAGCTCATGCTGTAAACGGAGACCCAGACAGCTTGTGGAGGAGAGAAAGGCTGGCTTAGCGGAGACTCGTGGTTCGTAGAGTTTGTGGGCAAAGGAAGGCTGACTGACAGGTTGGTTAGGTGGGCCTGGGGTTGCTAAAATGTAACATTCTGTGAAATAGTTGCAGGGTCCATAAACACCAAGGAATCCAGAAGAGGGGAACAGAGCCCGTGATATGGCTGGTCTTTCTGCTGTGGTTTTTATTTGTGTAAACAATTCTTTCTCAAAAGCTTTTACTATATTTTTCCAAGAAGCTAAAGGAAACTGTGCTGTGGAAAAAAAATGTTGTGCAACAGAAATGGGTACTGCAGGCTGTGCCTTCCTACTGAGGTGACTCCAGAAGTGGGTGCTGCAGGCTGTGCCTACTGAGTGACTCCAGAAGTGGGTGCTGTAGGCTGTGCCTACTGAGTGACTCCAGAAGTGGGTGTTGCAGGCTGTGCCTACTGAGGGACTCATGTAGGGTCCCGTGCTTACACATTTGTTCAGACTTCAGATATGTAAGGAAGACGGGTGAATGTAAAGCCCGCTCCTGTGTGCCGTCACTCGGCCTCTGTGGTAAGCAGCCCTTGCCAACTTTGTTTCATGATTATACCTATTCTCTGTTAATTTATATTACCCATCCCCAAATTACTCAGTAATTCCCAAGAAATTCAGGACAGAATGTTTCATTTAATGTGGACATTGTGCCTCTAGGTTGTAACATAGCCCGCACATCTTAAATTAAGGAGGCTGTCGGGGGTGGGGGGGACATGGCTTAGTGACTACACTTACTCAGCACACCTGGGACCTGGGGTCCAATAACTAGTGCCCTCATTCCCACCCCAAAAAAGAGAAACAGAAGGAAAAGATAACAGTAATTATTTTTTTGTTGTTTTGTTGTTTTTGTGGTTTTGTCTTTGTTTTTTGAGACAGGGTTTCTCTGTATAGCACTGGCTATCCTGGAACTCACTCTGTAGACCAGGCTGGCCTCAAATTCAGAAATCTGCCTGCCTCTGCCTCCCAAGTGCTGGGATTAAAGGTGTGTGCCACCACCGCCTGGCCCAGCTAGTAATTCTTAAGATAATCAAATATTCAGTAAGTGCTTGAATTTCAATCTGTTTTAAATGTGTTTTTTACTTGAGCCAGGGAGTCTCTACAGTTTGTTTGAGTCAGAATACCATAAGGAGTCAGACATTATTTTAGGTTGATCTATTCATAATGTCTGTTCACCACTCTAAATGAATTCAGTTTAATTTGGCATGCAGTCCGAGTTACATGTTCTTATTTGTTTATTTGGTCTTTTTTTTTTTTTTGAGGTGGGGTCTCTGTAGCCCTGGCTGTGTAGACCAGGCTGGCCTTAACCTCGCAGGGACGCTCCCCTTCCCTTCCCTCCTCCTCTCTCTCTTTTTCTGACAGGGCTCCGTGTGGTTCAGGTTGGCCTCCTCTCTCACTTTTCTGACAGGGATTCATGGTTGGCCTCAAACTCTCTGTGAAGCCAAGGCTGCTGATGCTCCACTTTCCACCTGATGAGCAATCACAGCCAGGCACCATGGTGTGGTCATTTGTGGGTCTGGGAATTTGACCCCAGGGCCTTCTGCGTGGGTTCTCTACCAGCTGGGCTCAGCCTGCGTGCTCCTGTTCGGATGAGGAGTTCAACAGAGACCATGTACATGCTCTGTCATACACCTTGACTGCCGATACTATTTTGGTCCAAAAATAAATGACTAGTATTTGGGAGGTAGACGCGGATGGAACACTGACTCCCAGTCAGGCTACTTCAGGTGTAGGTGTGAAATGTCTAACCTGCTATTAGAGAAACTTCTGGAGAATTGCACAGCCCCTGGCTATGAGTCCCTGGCCTGTGCTGGTTTGCAGTGCTCGAGAGATGAGGAGCTCACCCTTCTTTCCAGTGGGGTGTGTTTGTGAAATCCTTCCCTTCTTAGGAAGTCATTCCCATGCCTGACTCGTCTCCTGGGTCCTGCCCTGCTGCAGCTGGGGTTGTGTCCTTGGCTGAGCAGCAGCTTGACATGTCACCTTTCCGTTGCCTTGGCTAGGTCTGTGATGAGGATTGGCACCACTTTGTCCTCAATGTGGAAGTCCCAAGTGTGACTCTCTACGTGGATGGTGTCTCTCATGAGCCCTTCTCCGTGACAGAGGACTACCCTCTTCATCCAACCAAAATAGAAACTCAGCTTGTGGTCGGCGCTTGCTGGCAAGGTAACGGTCTCGGAAGTTAAATAGCCACCCCTCACTGTGTCATTTCTGTGTCAGAGCCTTCGCTCTTCTTCTCTACCCACGCCTCCTTTATCTGTGCGTAGCTTTTTAGGGGACACTAGTCATGTCATCGATGGTTGTTTACTAAAGGTGTGTATGGACCACAGCCCCATCATCTTTCCTGAGCCTGAGAACACACACACAGGGAAAGTATGGTTCAGAACTGGGCATATAAACCAACCTGTTTATTAATTATTGGTGTCCTCAAAGCCAGAGGTGAGAGTGAACCATAGATACAGAAATTAAAAGGGTGTAGAAGTCTCTGCCGGCAGGCCTTTCTGTGGTATTTAGCCTGCTGGCAAGCTGTCAAGAGCTTGCTAGAAACCTGCAAGTGAGGGGATGTTTGGAGAGGATTCCAGAAAGCTCGGCTGGAGGAATGATCCTCAAGGCCAGAACAAAACCATGACTCATGTGTTTGCCAGGTGGCAGGCTGTCTGCCATTTTCTTCTTACGTGTTATCTCAGGTAAGCTTCCTATTCCTCTCGGATAGTAGAAGAAAACTGAGCACAGAGCTGGGATTGGACCCTAAATGCTGTGACTCACCAGACAAGGCTCAGATCATTCCCTGCGAAGGGAAGTTTGGTGCAACCTGTGAACCCCTCAAACAATCCGTTGGTTGGTTATTTGTGGGGTCTTAGGTAGCCAATTGAATTGACATAGTGGCCAGCATACAGAAGGGTGGACTCTGTGAACTTGTGCAGTGATACCATGGTGCCCCATTAAAAGGTGAAAGAAAGGTTTAATGACAGTGCCAGAAAACAGCGTCATTTGAAACTGGTGAGAGACTCAGGAGAGTTTGCTGATCCCTGCTGTGCAATGATGCAAAGACACCCATGATTCTCCTGGTGACAGGGTCACAAGTGACCAGCCACACCGCTGTGGTTTATAGTGTGTAGTTATAGCCAAAGGAAATAAGTTATTAGAAATAAACATGGGGCTGGAGAGGTAGCTCAGCGGTTAAGAGCACTGTCTGCTCTTCTGGAGGTCCTGAGTTCAAATCCCAGCAACCACATGGTGGCTCACAACCACTCGTAATGAGATCTGACCACTTAATGGGCACTTAAGAGGGCACTCGTAATGCCCTCTTCTGGTATATCTGGAGACAGCTACAGTGTACTTAACAGATCACAAATAAGTAAATAAATCTTTTTTTTAAAAAAAGAAAGAAACATTAACTGTTCTTGTCCAAGTTCATAGAGCCATGCATCGGCCTCAGAGGGTTGCGTGCCACCGTGACCCTGTGCCCGAACTGCCTCCTACCCGATGCCAGGCACCACCACTATGTGCACTGGGTGAAGAGACTTTAGAAACAGTTTTTCTCCCCATAGGAAGATGGCGCCGTGACTTTAGTTAGAGAGGTATGAATGAATCTGATTCTGAAGACATCTGTTTATTTTAGGGGAATTTGAATTTCACAGTTTTCCTCTAAATTCTTTTTTCTTTTAAGCATTTTTTTTTTAGACTTATTTTGTGTATGAGTACACTGTAGCTGTCTTCAGACACACCAGAAGAGGGCATCAGATCTCATTACGGGTGGTTGTGAGCCGCCACGTGGTTGCTGGGATTTGAACTCAGGACCTTTGGAAGAGCAGTCAGTGTTCCTAACCGCTGAGCCATCTCGCCAGCCCCTCTAAATTCTTTTGATTACAAAGGAGTAAGATAGCACACTGAGTGAACCTCTTTAGTCGGTCCCCGGGTTCACCGTTGGTTTGTACAACTCCCTGTGAGGAAATAAGATATGTCTTTTAGGTTTATATTCAAATGTGTTGTTAAGGGAAAACAAAACAAAACAAAACAAAACCACAAGCCTAAGCCTGAAGGGAAGTTCACTCCTGCAGCTCCACCATGTTAGTTGAATGGGCCACTCTGGGCTGTCCCGCCACCTTTGGCCTCAAGGTCACTGCCATCAAACACCAGCTACTTGTCATTCTTCCTCTGGGACCCCAGCTGTCTCAGCCTGACAGCGATTTCCACACTAAACCAACACAATTTTTTTTTCTAATTTTTAAAATTCCACGTGTTACAGTAATTTTGCCTGTATGTATGTCTGTGCACCACGTGTGTGCCTTGTGCCTGTGGAAACCAGAAGAGGGCATCAGATATCCTGGAACCAGAGTTACAGATGGTTGTGAGCCACCGTGTGGGTGCCGGGAATTGAACCCCGATCCTCTGAAAGAATAGCCCATCTCTCTAGCCCTTATCAACACAAGCTGCTTAAAAATTCAGTTCACAAGGCAGAAGCTGCCCTTCGCCTTTCGGTGAATGTGGAGGCCCTCTGCCTGATAGTTCACATGGGGAGGATGGACCACTGGCAGCTGCTCCACCTCTAACTGCTAGAGAGCTCATGGTGGGTGGATGTGTAACTGGCTTCACAGGTCTGGCCTCAGCCCAAGGCATTTCCACAGTTGTTGCATGGAGGTGCCTAAGCACAGCAGAGTGGCTGGTGTTACCAAGCAGTCATAAGGGGAGGCATTTCCCCGAAACATAGAAGGTGCGTTCTGTGCTCAGCCATGGCTGTATAACCACCAGGGAGGCTTTAGGTTCTGCAGATTCCCCGATCTACAGCTGTAGACACTGTGGTCTGTGAGTGCCCAGGCCTGTGCTGTGGTTGTTTATCTGGGTGAGATCCATAGACAGTCAGCCAGTGTCCCTCTTTTTTTTTTTTTAAAGATTTATTTTTATTTTATTTTATATGTATGAGTACACTGTAGCTGTGTAGATAGCCGTGAGCCATCATGTGTGTGGCTGCTGTTGATCTCAGGACCTCTGCCAGCCCGCTCACTCCGGCATAACTTACTGCAGCTGTCTTCAGACGCACCAGAAGAGGGCGGCCGATCTCATTACAGGTGGTTGTGAGCCACCATGTGGTTGCTGGGATCCGAACTCAGGACCTTCGGAAGAGCAGTCAGTGCTCTTAGCCACTGAGCCATCTCACAAGCCCGCCAGTGTCCCTCTTAATGTCTTCTTTCCTCTGGCTTTTAAAATTTAGAAAGTACAGACTCACGAGTTTCATGTGCCACACTCCGGACCTGGTATAGGCCCCTCCCATTTTATCTGTGGGTTCTGCTTTCTCTCTGGAGAGAAGACAACACTGGTCCAGGAGCCAAATGTAGGACCTCTGGGGAATGCGTGTCATGTCACATCATCACATCAGCTAAACAATAATGAATTAGTGTGCCTGCTTGTCTTTAAACTGACTTGTGTTTCTGCAAGGAAAAGAGGTGCCTGTAGAAAAGAAAACCCCAAATGAAGCATTGGTGGTGGGGGGTCCTGGGAAGAGTACAAGCTTGTCTCCAAGTGAGCTGTGTCCCAGACGTCAGGGGGACGTTGTTTTCTGGGGCCCAGACGTCAGGGGGACGTTGTTCTCTGGGGCCCAGACGTCAGGGGGACGTTGCTCTCTGGGGCCCATGTTTGGCTGTCCTAGTACTTGACTTTTGAGGTCCAGTGTGAAGGCCTTAACATCTCCGTCCTCTCTGCCGTCTGTCTTGCCTTTCCAGAGTATTCAGGAGTCGAGAGTGGCAATGAGACTGAGCCTGTGACGATGGCCTCTGCAGGTTGCTGGATCACCCCACCCCCACCCGAGTTCCCCATTCACTATAGTGTTTCCTTTAAAGACGAGACGTTGATCCATTCCACATGTCTGTCGCATGAGATGAGCAAATTGCATTTCGATCCCAGACACCATTTCAGCTGCTTGCCTGCATTGAGCTTCCCCATGGCCTCCTGGGACTTGCCTTCCTGCCCCATCAACCCTGCAGAGGGGGGCAGATCTGCATCTGTGGGGACCTAGTGCCTCAGTTCCCCAGGCCTACTGCACGAGGCTCCCACTAAAATTCCCCGGGGTTGGTTTGGGAGGCCCCTTCATGGTGATCAGTTAGCTGAGCCACGGGACAGAAGAGCAACTTCTGCATTTTCTGTCCTAATGGACAGAAATTCTAAACAGAAATACCCATTCCCTAGTGATGCTGTGCCATGCCAGGGCCCTGTCTTCATCAACATAAAAGCGAGCTGTAGTTTGTGACTGGTTATGGTGGTCTGTCAAGGTCTGTCTTCTGAGGTTTAGCTTTCTTCATTATGTCTTCCCTGCTTGTTATCCTCAGAGATAGAACTCAACAGTGCTTCCAGGAAGCCAAGATAACTCAGTGTATGACATGCTTGCTATGCAAACATGGAGCCCGGAGTTTAGATTTCTACCAAACACCTGAATATCAAGTGAACCTGGCGGCCCACTTGCAATTCTACTGAAGGCAGAGGCAGGGATTCCCTGAACAAACTGGCTGGTTAGGTCAGCTTATGGACAAGCTCTGGGTTCACCTACCTCAGAGGCCTACCTCAGTGAATAAGATTTCCAGAGTCAACCTCAGGTCTACTCACATACATGTATACACACGTAAACCCAGACATGTATGAACATGCATATACACGTGCATACTGTCCATGTATGCATCGCACATGCGTACATACATGAACACATACAAATGTGTGAACATGTACACACTCGTGAGTACTGTACACATGCATGTAGAAGGCCTCATAGGGTTTTATGTAGGGACTCTAAGCATCCTGAGTTTCTGCTGTGTTATGAGACGGGCTTTCCCCCACCCCAGCTCCTAAGTCCTCAGAGTCAGGAAGAGCATCCCACAAGAGCATCCCATGGTGTGCTCAGCCAATAGGTGGCAGTGGTTGAGCAAGCCGATACTAAGGAGGGAGGCAGTGTCTGCACCTTGGCCACCATTGTCAGGGAGTAGTAGCCAGGTGTATAAGGACCTTGGAGGGGCCTCTGAGCATTCGGGGTATGGGTGAGGGATCCCCCACCCCCCGCTTCTCTCTTCTTCAGGCCATGTGCATGATCATAAACAATTTAATTTTTCATTGCGCTTCCATGTAGACTGCAAGGCTAACAGGGTTTGTTCTGAACTAACTTGCATGTCCATCCATCAAGCTGCCACCACTGGTAACACGGCCATGAGACACAACCAGGAGCCTGTGGACCGCAAGCCTAACTAACCCCTCACTTTCTCCCCTCCCTAAGGTGGCGACCTGCACATGACACAGTTTTTCCGAGGTAACCTGGCTGGCCTCACAGTCCGTTCTGGGAAACTGGCAGATAAGAAGGTGATTGACTGCCTGTACACCTGCAAAGAGGGGCTGGACCTGCAGGTCCCGGAAGATGGCAACAGAGGCGTGCAGGTGAGCGCTCTCCTGACCTTACTCCTAGCCTAGCCCTCCCTCTGACAGCGCAGCCAGCAGGGTAAGGCAGAGATGGGGTGCTGGACTTCACCCTTTGTGAGAGTCTTGTTCATGGGGGACTAAAGAGCCTCTCCATGATTCAGCCCTGGCTGATGACTCCACTGTCTCTGTTTTGGCCTCTCTCAGTTGAGACCTTGTTCCCCTCCCCTCTCTCTGGTATGTTGATTTCAGATCCAAGCAAGCTCCAGTCAGGCGGTATTGACCTTGGAGGGAGACAGTGTTGGAGAGCTGGATAAGGCCATGCAGCACATTTCCTACCTTAACTCAAGGCAGTTTCCCACACCAGGCATCCGCAGGCTCAAAATCACCAGCACCGTCAAGTAGGTGGCAAAGAATGTGCTCCTCTCACTGACCCTCGGGCAGAAAGTGTATGTGCCTTGGGGTCTGTGAGCCTGCTTCCTCCCCTGCTCAGGGAAGGCCAGTCATCACTTGATCTTGGGAAGCTGAATGAGGAATGGGATGTGTAGTGACCGCAGGGGGAAGAGCATTCCTGGCCACCCACTGGCCCCTCTGAGCCTTTGGTTGGCAGCTGCCGCCTCACCCCTCTCACCACCTTCTCTCCCTCCTCTTCCTGCCTCTCTGACAGGTGTTTTAATGAGGCAGCTTGCATTGAGGTGCCCCCAGTGGAGGGCTACGTGATGGTTTTGCAGCCTGAAGAGCCTAAAATCAGCCTGAGTGGCATCCACCACTTTGCCCGGGCAGCTTCTGAGTTTGAGAGCCCAGAGGGTGTGTCCCTCTTCCCTGAGCTGAGAATCATCAGCACCATCACCAGAGAGGTGGAGCCCGAGGCAGACGGGGCTGAGGACCCCACAGGTAACAGCTGTCCCTGGGTCTGCCTCTTAGGTCCTTTCTCTGTTACATTGTGAAGGTTTTACTGTTTTGGTACTTGAGTCTGTTTCTGGAACTTGGCAGTAGCTGGTGTTGGGTTTTAAGATTTAGCTTGAGGACCCAGCCCATAGGAAGACAGTATCCCACCATTCTACAGGGGACTCACTAAGTGATATTTATTGACTGAGCTGGGTCTGAGCCTTCAGTATGCTAATCATATACTCTACTGCTGACTACACTCTCAGCCCCCAAGTCTTGAAGGTGACTCTCCCGTGCTTGGTCCTTACACTTCACTGTGGGCTTGAGATGTGGCAGGGGGTGGGGGGTAGGATTGTGTCACTTGCAGCCTCTGCTATTTGTGGCTGATCACTTTGCAGTACAAGAATCCCTGGTGTCGGAGGAAATTGTGCATGACCTGGACACCTGTGAGGTCACGGTGGAAGGGGAGGAGCTGAACCCAGAGCAGGAGAGCCTGGAGATGGACGTGGCCCGCCTCCAGCAGAAGGGCATCGAAGTGAGCCACTCTGACCTGGGCGTGGTCTTCACAGGTGAGGGGCTGGTGTGGAGCAGAGGGTAGGAAGGGAGGGGAAGGCTCTGGCCTGCCTGCTGTCTGCAGATGCGCACTGGCGCATCTTCACCTCACACTGGCACCCTTCTGCACATGGAGGGGGACACTGGCAGTGCTTTGTGCAGAGTGGGGCTGGGCACATAACAGCACATGTCCCTGGATAGAGAAATACCTACTTGCTTTGCTTCTGTTCTTGATTCTGAAAGCCACAGAGGTGTAGCCATTGGCTCGGCTGACCCAAGTGCCTGGAATTAGCTATCTGGGCCCACCTGGGCTCCAGATTTAAGCCGCTCACCCTCAACACCCTACAGGTGTGGAGACCATGGCAAGCTACGAGGAGGTTTTGCACCTCCTGCGATATCGGAATTGGCACACCAGGTCCCTGCTGGACCGGAAGTTCAAGCTCATTTGCTCAGAGCTAAATGGCCGCTACCTCAGCAATGAGTTCAAGGTGGAGGTGAGTCCAGGGCGCCCACCCCAAAGGGCCAGCAGTAAGAGTAGTCAAATGTCCTGACTCTTGGTCCCAAGGTTTCAGACTATCATGGTGGCAGCTGTTTAGGCTCAGACCAGGGTAGACATCCAGGCTTGGAGTGGCTTGGCAACCTTGGGGAGCAGAGATGAAGAGTGAATGACAGAATGTCTGTGGGGAGGGCTCCGTATGTGAAGGAGCCCCCGGGCAACCAAGTGGCCTTGGCTGTGTCAGATCACTGGCCCTGTTGACAGGAACATTTGGGCCCTGGGTTGTTGAGTGCTAACACTGCCACAGTCACTCTGAGGCCACAGCAGCTAGAGGACCGTCCTCTGCTCTGAAACCTTCAGCGGCCTCTGCTGCAGCTGGCTTCACCGGCCAGTGCCTCTGAGGTCTGAAGAATTGAATTCAGAGGTGTTCTGAGCAGCCCACCATGATCCAAGTGGGGGACAGAGACTCAATGTACTCAAGCCAAAGGGTGGCTGGTGAGAAAGGCAGCGAGAGGTGACCATGCCATCTCCTAAGGCCAGGATGGTTCCTACTCCATGTGAGTGCTTTCTTTTATAAGATACACTGTAAATGAGCCATTGGACGCAGGCTGTTTCTGGGATAGGTGACACTATCACACTGTTGTAACAGTTGACAAGGGTCTCATTTCTGAGGTCTTTCTGGAGTAACCCTGTTTGTACCCAGCCTGGAGCTGGGAGACGGTGGCCCAGCGCGGCTTTGCCAGTAGCTGACTCTATAGTCACCTGCCCTGTACACTTGGGCTGCCGGCCCTAGTGACACTTTATCTTCTGTAGGTGAATGTGATCCACACAGCCAACCCTGTGGAACACGCCAGCCACATGGCTGCTCAGCCTCAGTTTGTCCACCCTGAACATCGATCCTTTGTGGACCTGTCTGGTCACAACCTGGCCAATCCTCACCCATTTGCAGGTAGGACTGGGAGAAAGCACGGGGGTCAGAATGCTATGGCCTGTAGGGGCCAGGTGGACACACACCCACACCCACACCACAACCATCAGCTACCCTAATGCTGTCACACACACAAGGAAGCTCACCACAGCCGCAGAGCAGCAGGCGAGCAAAGCCAGGCTTAGTGCTTCCTCCCAGTGTTCGGGGTCAGGCGAAGCACTCCAACACATTCCGTTTGACCTAGAATAGCTGAGGAGGCCAAGGGTGGGGTGGCTCTCGGGGTGTAAGCAGTGTCACAAAAGCTGTGACTGGTCTTCAAATCCCGTGGCAGTTGTCCCCAGCACAGCGACTGTCGTGATTGTGGTATGTGTCAGCTTCCTGGTTTTCATGATCATCCTGGGGGTGTTTCGGATCCGGGCTGCACATCAGCGAACGATGCGGGACCAGGACACGGGGAAGGAGAACGAGATGGACTGGGATGACTCTGCCCTGACCATCACCGTCAACCCCATGGAGGTAGGCGCAGAGACCTGGGTCTTGTGCTCTGCACGTTGGGTATGTAAGATTAGGGAGGTCATCTTCAGGTGAGGAAGCCCTGGCTCGGAGACCTTGCTGAAGGTATCTGTGACTAGCCTAGGAGGTAACTGAAGCTCTCCGCTTTTTACCCCAAGATGGCTGTGGCGTGACAGGCCTAAGCTCCATCTCTCTGCGGTGAGCGCCCCATCCCAAGTGCATGGTCTCCATGGTGCCGATGCCCAAGTGCATGGTCTCCATGGTGCCGAAGAGAGCGTCACCGACCCGGTCACTTTTGGCGAGGCGACTCCCAGTGCCGCTCCGGTCCTTCTGTCACTGTGGGGTTGGAGGTGTTTTCCTTTGTGGCTTTTAGTAAATGGGCACTGGGCGATGGGGCCACAAGCTAGACTTACACCATCGTCTCTTTGCCAGACGTATGAGGACCAGCACAGCAGTGAGGAGGAGGAAGAGGAGGAGGAGGAGGAGGAGAGTGAAGACGGGGAGGAAGAGGAGGACATCACCAGTGCCGAGTCAGAGAGCAGTGAGGAGGAGGAAGGTGTCCCCGGGGACGGCCAGAATGCCACCCGACAGCTGGAATGGGATGACTCCACACTCAGCTACTAAACCCACGCTCAGCGCCTGCTCTCTAGACTCTCTCCCAGCCATCTCCAGCCCCACAGGTCCACGATGTACAAAATCATTTTGACCAGCAGGTCTGCAGACCCCTCCCCCACTGCTGAAAGTTCCTCCTGTGCTTGGTGTGTGGGACCACCGGCTCCGCCCTCCCCACCCATCACGCTTGCAGTTTTGCTAGAAGCTGGCACTTCCTCCCCGGGCAGGGGCCCCAAAACAGCACCTCAGACCCCGAGTACCTGGAGTCCCCTGTCAGCCAGGGGGAGGACACCAGCACCTGGGACCTCCAGAGAAGCCGCAGTGAGCGGACTTGTCATTGACAGAGGGTGAAAAATTACTCCCATGCAGTCAGTAACCATTTGTCTTCTTTATTTTTAAAAGTTTTTATTTTTTTTTCCAAACTAGTGCATGTATAAAGTGGGAGAGCGGGGCGGGGTGGTGGGGTGGTTAATATGTAGATGACCAACTGACTTTTTAATATTTTGTAAATAAATTGGGACTCTGTGTCCTCTGTGCTAGTGTAGTCCAGGACAGGAATATAAAGTCAGAACACAGGGCCAGCGAGTCACAGTGGCCCTTACAGCCACGTGGCCAGGGCCAGAGGCTTTGAGTGCTGCCTGGGGGGGTGAGACCCACGCCCCCACCACATTAGAGGCTGGGCACAGCCAGGATACTGTCAGACCCCTGGCCTTTCTTGTACATGCCTGTGACTGGCAGCCGCATGGTTCCTGCTTGAAAACGTGTAGCTGGGAGCTGACAGCAGAGGTGCAGGAGGTCGGGCAAGACAGCAGTTCTGAGCACGTCTGCTCTCCAGCACCCGAGGAGGAGACCCCAAGGCACAAGGACAAACTGCTACAATGCTCCAAACCGTTTCTCTCCTCCCCAGAGGTCCGTCCCATGGGACGCCCCTTGCTGTTGGGTTTGGGGTAAGATCTAAGACGCAGCAGACGAGAACCAGTTGGCCCAGCGGGGAGGAGGAGACAGAAGCTAAAACCCATCAGCACAGCTTGTCATTCACAGTCACAGTTTAGACTGCTCACTGGCTGCTAGTTTTAAGGATGCCGGACGCTGTACTGTCTGTGGCCGCCCTCCCGTGTCCTGTTCCCTGGAGCTGCTTTCTTAGATGGAAACAGGCTAAGGAAGAAAGGGACACAGTCGTGTGTCAGTAGCCGCAGGGTCCCCTTTAAGATGTGTATATTGACACTAGATCAGGAAGTGTATGCGTTACAATAAAGTTCTGGTTCTAACTCCAACCTGAGTGGGGTCCATTCTGTCATGGTTTTTGGTGGGAGGGGGTTTGAGGGATTTATTTTTGAGATAAGGTCTGATATATAGCCCTGATAAGCTGGCCTGGAACTTAAATCCTGAGCAGGCCGGAGGATTGCTTTATTTTGTTTAGGTACTGAGGAATGTGCCCACAGCTTTGCACCTTACAGTGTACTGTATCCCCAAGCCCCCTTGTTATTTGAGCCAAGAACGTACGAACATAAAAAGGGTTTTTATTTTTTTTTCACCTGTCTTTACCAGTCATGTCAACGTTGCACAAACTGGTCTCAGCCCACATCAGTGAGAGGAAATCTACCTTCCCCCTACAGAAACATGAAACGACTTAAAAAAAAAAAAAAAAGAAAAGACGCTTCCAGCCAGGTACACAGACCCACACCCAACCCAGAAAGGCTGAGCCTGTGCAGCCCCACCACGGAGCACCTAGACTCTTTTCAATAAATAACATGGCACACACGCACGTGTGCGCACACACACACGTGTGCGCACACACACACAGACACACACACACACATACGTTTCCTATTTCAGAGTTGGTGGGGCAGACTAAGGGTTCAGCGGTTGCTGCGCAGTTGCTGCGGAGGCACCAACCACCGCTGGACCCTCGGCTCCTCATCAGGAAGGAGCTGGCACCTGGGCTCCGTGAGCTGTGTTCTGGGCTGCTGGCGAGGCTGCGGTAATGGTTCTGCAAGTCTCAGAATGCTGCCGGGAGCTCCAGGTCCCGAGGCGGCAGCTGATAGATACATCACGATGTGCTCGGGATGGCACGCTGAGCGTGGGCGTCACTGAGCCGGGCGGCTGGCCCCACTGCCCAGAGTAGGTTGGAATACCCGGGCGGAGGCTGAGACTGCATTTCTAGAGTCGCTCTGCTCGCCCAGACTACACTGAATTTAGCTCCCATCCTTGTTCACATGCTGGAGCCTAACTCCCCAGCTGCCGTTTGGGAGATCAGTCCTGTTCTTCCATAGAGCTGCCTTTGTGTGTGGCTCACACGAATTGTGAAGAGGACTTCCATTCTGGCTCGCCCTTTGTCTTGATTCATGACCACACCGAGCTAAATCAGACACCAGTCTCGAGTGCTTTGAGGCCTGAAACACACTCTCCGTAGTGGGGGCCGGGCCCTTCACCCCAGCCGTAGAGCTTCAGTACAGAGTTTGCATATCATGTTCTTTCTTACCCGCAAATAAAAGGTGAGGGTGTTCCTATACCCAAACCCAAGAGGTCGCTTCAGCAGTGCAGAGCACGTGTGCCTGAGTCTGAGGGAAGCTCCTGGCTTCCTCGGGAGCTGCCAGAGGCTTGGTCGGTGGAGGTCGCCAAGGGTGGGCCACACAAAGGTGGCGGAGGTGAGCTGAGGATTGAGGTGTCCTCTCTGCGTTGGGAGGCACCACGTGACTGCCATGCTTGTCTCAGGCAGCCTGCTGGGAGCCTGGGAAGGAGGCCCCAAGAACTGTCTTTGCCGGGCCAAGCTCCACAGGTTGGAAGACTAGGGGTTCAATCCTCAAGGTGCTGTTTACAGTGCTGGCAGGGGGACATGAGGACACCACCCCTCCCCTGCACAAAAATGCACTTCCGTTTATGGCTATTCTGTTCCTTAAACATTTCGAGTCATAAATAAATAACCAGTGTAAACAAAAGCAGTTGTGTGGCTCTTCCCCATGAGGGACAGTTCAGGCTTTGGGGCCCCTTGGATGACCACTGGACATGCCTGGTCTCCAGGACTGACGTGAGCCGGGAGGGAACTGCCGAGTGACCACCAGGGGGGCGCCTCTTACTGTCTGTTATCCTTGGACACATTGTGCGCCAACCAGTTGACTTTGGTTTTCCAGCTCTCCCGGAGAGCTTCGTTGAACTTCACCCGGAAGTGCTTTAGCGCCTCTTCCTCTGTCTTCCCTAGTGCCAGAGAGTCCTGGACAAATACCGCAGCAGAGTGACACTGAGGGACCCTGCTCTCTCTGTTACGCATCTACACTGAAGCCTAATGGGATGTTAAGTTCTCTATTCAGACCCCAAACCCAGATGGCCCACCCCTGACTCAAATGTCAGATGCCTTAGAGTGTCATGTGGCCTTAGGGGGATGCCCTGGCTAGGCTGGTGGCCTGTCACCTCTGCTCCAGTTATCACAGACCGAAGACATGGGAAGAAAGCATTTACACAACGCGCAAGGCACCTTAGCTCAGACAGATTGTGCAGGAGCGTGTGAGTGGGTACACGCACATGCGTGTATGAGGACACCTATGAGGGACACGTGGACTGACTAAGGAAGGTTACCACGCATCTGCCACCCAGCACTGCTGGGCCCAGCCAACTGGACCACTCCAGCCACTGCCGGCTGCTAGGACAAGGACGCCATGAGGACCCCACAATCATCCGTACCCCTGGAAGTCTACAAAGTGGGGCCCTTCTAGGATCCAGGCTGCCCAGGCAGGCTATGGGAAGTATCCAGCCATGGGGCAGGCTCTGGCTCAGCCCTGCTTGACCTACTGTGTTCATAGTTTTCTGCTGACTTGATAGAAACATCTGGGAAGGAGAAAGTCTCGGCTGAGGAAACACTTTCATCAGATTGCCTGGAGTTAAGCCCTTGGGGCATTGATTATGTTTTGTGGATCAATGACTGCTATGGGAAGGTCCAGCCCACTGTGGGTGGTGCCATCCCCTAGGCAGGCGGCCCTGGATTGTAAAAAGAGCAAACTGTGCTAAGCAAACCGTTGCTTCCGCTTCAGTGCCTGCCCTTGACTCCCCCTTCCTGACGTGACTGCTGCAACTGCCAGCCTTAAATAAACCCTTTTCCACCCACACTGCTTTTGATGGCTTTTATCGCTGCAGAAGGGACCCCCCTGGGGACACTTACCTTGAGATACTGGATGTCTTTGGAGCAGCTAAGCTCAGGTAGACCTGCCGCTCGCATCAAGGCGAAGAGATGGAGGAAAAGCAGCCCATGGCGCCGCAGGATGGTATAGGCTCGTTCACAGTAGCCACGAAACCTGCAAGTGAGGGAGGCAGGGCAGGTGAGGCCCTGGGTTCTCTTCACTTCTTGGGCCTGTGTGCACCTTCCCCCGAGCTGTTGCTGAAGGTAGTTGTGGACGGTTATCCTTCATTGGCTCCTTCCTCAGGCTGACCTCCCTCTGCCTCCTACTGGAGATACGAACCTCCTCCCCCATGGCCCAAGGAGGGAAAACAGGCTTGGAGGTCACTCATCCCAATCCACCAGCATCCAGGGGAGGGGACAGGAGCAGGGCTGACAGCTGTCTCCAGCCTTGTTCCCATACACAGAGTCCCTGGCGTCCAGGGCAGATAATGCAGGGCAGAGCCCCCTCACCTTTCAAACTTCTCACTGTTGTTAGTCTTCCCCTGCTGGATCACGTGGACAAAGTCGTAGGTGAGGATAAAGGGGACCCGCTCACGGTTGATTCCAAACTTGGTCTTGAAGTTCCCCAGAAAGTGGCCAAAATCAATGTGGAAGAGCTGACGGGAAGGAAGTTGAGCCCTTAGCTTCGGGTGAGCAGGGCTCCAACCCCAGGAGCCCCAGGGAGGAAGAAAGAGATCCAGCAGAGAACAGGAAGCTTCAGTTCCCCTTGAGAAACCCAGGGGAAGAAGACACCAGCAGGGCTCACAGCATTCGCTGGGACACCAAATACAGGGCAGGGGGCCCAGCAGGGCAGGCAGGACGTTAAGCCTGGAGGGAAGCCACCCAGCCACATGCCCCTACCTGCCCACTCTCTCTGATCATGATGTTGTCGCTGTGCCGGTCACCAATGCCCAGCACATACGTGGCCACACAGTAGCCAGCACAGGAGAGGGTGAATTCCTCGATGGCCCGATCCAGGGCCTCCCTGAGTGGGGAAGATGGAAGGTCATGGCACACCAGACTGCAGCACCTTACCAGAGGTGGGTCTGCTTCTCTTCCTCCTGAGTCTAGCCTTTCAGCTTGCTTTACTCAACAGAATGTCAAGTACACTGTCCCAGAGCTTAGGCCTAGGATACCTCTCTGATCTGGAACCTGTCCCCACCACCTAGACGTACCATGGGGAGAGGCCGAGAGCCAGCCTGCACAAGGCCAGGAGGAGAGGTACAGCTGACCGGCAGAGCCAAGGCCCCAGGCATTTAGTGGACTCAATCTTAGACCCTCCAGGTTTGAGAGAAGCCTCAGGTGACTCGAGCTGTCCCAAGCAAGGCATGTATAATACCCCGAGGCTCATGGCAGCTGCCGTCTAAGGTCGTAAGCTTTGAGTGGTATCACACAGCCACTGGTAACTGACACACCGGAAAAGCCTTGCTGATTCGGATTCAGGCTGGCCCGGCAGCTGAACCAACTAGTTAGAGAAGATCACAGCCCTTCCCTCTTATCTTGTCTCTGACAGGCCAACCCTTCCCACATCACACCCCCGAGGAGGAGAAGGCTTGAGACATACCCAGGGTTCTTGGACTTGAGCCAGTTGAGCAGCGCGTCCTTGTTGAAGGCAGCTGTGGCTGCCATATTGCTCTTGTTCAGCTGGATGTTGGCGATGGTGTCCGAGTGGAGGACCACCTCAATGAGGCCTGTGCGGTCTCCGGTGGGGAGGCAGCCGTAGGGGGTCATCCTGCGTGAAAGAAGGCCGTTCCTGGAGATGCCACACTCGAGTGGCTGAGGAGGGGGAAGGATGAAGGGTGAAGGACTCGAAGGCTCCCGCACTGGCACCCGAGAGGATGAGGGTTTGAGAAAAGATGCTGAAGCTTCCTTTGGACAAGGAAGGGGCCGAGAGATGCAGAAGGGAGCAAGACAAATGCGCGGCTGCCCTCCCTGCCCTCTCCTGTCTCTCCTCTCCTGAGAACAGCCCTTCCCCAACCCTCCTGAGAACAGCCCTTCCCCAACCCACACAATAAGGAGAGTTTGGATCCCCTTCAAAAGCACAGCTCTTAGGGCTGGCCCAGAAGCACAACAGTTCCAGGATGGGCCCCAACCTCAGGTCCAGGCCCTCTTGCTTCCATAGGATGTCCATGAGCTGGATCATCTGCAGGGTCAGCATGTCCTGGCGGAGGTCTGTAGTGTGGGAAGGAGACCACAGTGTCCGGTAGGTTCTCTTTTCCCACTGTGTGTTGGCTCTTAGGTCCCAGGACCACCCCTCAGGATAACACAGGGATGGTTAGGCCTCAGCGGGCTTCCCTAACCCTCCTGCTCACCATCCCCGTTCTTAAACATGATGCCCACGCTGCCAGCACTGCCCGCCTCCTCATTGCTGTACATGATCCACAGTGGCTTCATTTTGGAGTCCATAAAGGTGCACTGCTCCACACTGCTGGCCAGAGAGTGGGGTCGACATGGGCTCCTCCGCAGGCTGGGAGGGTGGGAGGAGCCCTGGTAGGGCCAGGCATGGGGCTCACCAGACTTCCTCCAGCAGGGTTCTGGGGTCGAGTGGAGACTGCAGGTGGGACAGGGCCTCCATGTAGGTCTCCTGGCGCATGCACATATGCATCATCTCCTTGGTTTGGGGCTTGGAGGTCTTCTGGGAGCTCACCTTCACAAAGTCATTCAGTGCCTTAAGCTTGCTCAGTGCTTCCCCCTGGTGGTGATAGCGGGAAGACGGTGGTGGGTGCCTGCCACAGGTGGGAGGATGGTCCAGGGACAGCATTCTAAAGCTTGTGAGCAGAACCCAACCGAGCCTTACCTGCTTCATCAGCACCTTCATGTGGTGGGTGCTGCCTCTGCAGTAGGCTTCCATGATGAGACCAAATCGCAGGGATACTGATGGTACGTGCATCTCAGAGCTGGGGAAAAAATGGTACTGAATCTTGCCAGTCAGGGTCTCACATCCCCTGTCCCCCCCCCAGCCTAGGTGGGACCCAGAGCATCAGAACATCTGAGCTTGCTAGAAACAGGAGCTTAGCACGGTCTCAGGAAGCCTGAGATCTCCCTTCCCTGGGCCCTTTCCTCACAGGATCTCCAAGGAATAGGCTGGGGTGCATGCGTTCAACTACCGGAGGTGCCAGAACAGGAAGTGTCCGATCTTGCGGTTAGCCAGGGCTCGGCCCAGCAAGAATTTGGTCAACTCGCAGTCCAGGTAGGACTCATATTTGAGCACTTGCACCAACTGCAGGAGGTACTGGAAAAGCTCGTCATCCCTGTAGAGAAGGAAAGCTGATGGTCTACAGCTGGCAGGAGGCAGAGGCCAGGTTCATCCCAACCCAGCACCCACTTCAGGGTGCCTGGGGCGAAGCTGCCTTCCGAAAGAGCAGGGAGCCTGTGGGCGCCCAGCTGGGACTCACGTCAGCTTCCGTAGGGACTTGATGGCAAAGGAGCCCACGTAGCAGTCAGGAAAGCTAAAGTCCAGAAGTTCCAGGGCGCTCAGCACGGGAAGCTCGGGCCAGGAACACAGCAAGTAGAGCATCTGGGACAGTGTGCGGGTCAGGTGGGGGTGGGCGGTGACGTCCGTCTGCCCCAAGCTCTCTTCCCGACTCCCCTTTCTACTCACCTGGGCCACGTCCTCGTGTTTATTCCACTTGGTGACCAGCAGCAGGCGGGCGAGCGCTTCTGGGAAATGCTCCAGGACTTCGTGGCGCATCTTCCACACCAGGTCCTTCTCGTGCTCATACAGCTCCCCGGATCCCCGCCGCTCCAGGATTTCCCGCAGCTGCAGCTGCTGAGGGGCACAGACAGGGTGAGAGCTCCAGCTTCAGGCCTGATCCCAGCTCCCCCATTCCAAGACCTGAGCTCACCTCCTCCTCTGTGATATGCCCACGCTCCCCGTGACGTCCCAGCTCCAGGATCTGCAACAAGTGTCAGGCTCTCAGTTATCCTGGGCGTGGGGCAGCAGTCACTACAGGGCCCCGAAGCAGGAATCCACACCTCGGGCCTGACATTTGTCATCCTCACTGACGGAAATGGCCTTGTGCATGGCACAGCCTTTACCAGCGTCCTACCTTGTAGCTACAACATAACCAGGAACATTCTTCCCACCCTAAACATTATCAAATGGCTCTTAGAAAACCCTGAACTGGCATAATCACATTACCCTAGCAACAGACAAATCCCAGGGTGGCCAGGGTCTAACTCTCTGAGGAACTGCAAAACTGGAAAAGTCTAGAACAATGGCTCTCAACCTGGGGGACGTCCAACCTGGCATAAGGATCATCTAAGACCGCCTGAAAACACAAACTACATGACGATTCGTAACAATAGCAAAATGGGGCTGGAAAGATTGGGGCTCAGCGGTTAAGAGACTGAGCTTCCAGAACTCCTGAGTTCAAATCCCAGCAACCACATGGTGGCTCACAAACATCTGTAATGGAATCTGATGCCCTCTTCTGGTATGTGTCTAAAGACAGCTACAGGGTACTCATATACATAAAATAAATCTTTTTTTTAAAATTTCTTAAAAAGAATAGCAAAATGACAGTTATGAAGTAGCAATAAAACTAACTTATGACTGGGGTCACCAAAACATGAGGAACTGTATTTAAAGGGTCGCAGCATTAGGATTGAGAGGCGGTGGGCTCGAAGGAAAGGGGACTTCACTGACCTTCTCCAGAGCAGGGAAGTACACAGGGTGAGCGGCCACCTCAGGCAGGCAGATGACCAGGGCAGCGGCACTCTCTGTGTTGGGGTTACCGCGTACCGTACCCGCAGGATTCAGCAGCTCTCCTTTCTCATCTGAACACAGGGACAGATGCAGTTGTGTGTGTAAAGTCACTGGCCTTGGGACCGCTACCCCTGCCAGCTGCTCCCCTGGGGCTGGGCCCACCTGGGACAGAGGGCCACATGTAGAGGCAGCGCTCTCCCGTCTTGAGCTGATCTTTGTAGTCGAATAGCATGAGGTTAGCCCAAGCGATGGGGCAGTCCTGGGGAAGGACACCAGTGGGTTAGGGCCATGTACAAAAGCCTCATTGGCTGACCTCGGAGTACGACAAACCTGAAGGCCAGGTTGGGGAGGGGATCTGGGCTTCAAGGGTGGACTCCCAGATAGACTCAAGAGAAGACCCTGCTTGAGAAGAGGGAGGACCAACTGCCTTATCCTAAGGACAAGACCAGCAGAGCCTGCATCCTGGCTCCTGGCTTCCAGAGAAACAGGAGCACTCACTCCCGGTGTGGAATTGGTGACTACAGGCCCAGCCACTCAAAAGAGCAGCTGGCCCAAGCTTTCAGTCCCTCTGAGGGCACTTTCTAGTCAGGGAGCTGCCTGCAAAAGCCTACTGGACTACAGGTCCAGAGCAGATATTCCCAAACAGGCCATTCACAGGCTATCCCCAGAGTGTGTAGGGATCCATGATGGTGTTGAAGCTTGGGGTCAACCTGCCTGCCTGCCTGTGGCTTGTGGCACTGCAGGGAGGCCTAGGCCCCTCCCAGCCAGCCCTACCCACCGCCTTCTTAGACTTCTTCTTCGTGGAGCGCGCCTTCTTAGCCTTCTCCACCACGGCATAGAGAGCAAAACAGAGCCGAGCCATGCGCGGGAGGTCACAGACGTTGATATCGAACTCCAGTCGCTGCTTCCACACGGGCTCTGAGCACACATTCACTTCTGAGCTCGACACAGTCTTGCACAGCATCTCATTGCCATGGAAGAGCCCGGCCTGAACGACCAGCTGGGGTAGGGTAGGGGGGGCCAGGAACAGATTAATGGAGCAGGAGCCCTGGGCCCCACCCCTTCTCTCTCCTCACCAGCCTTCTCCTAACAATTTTCTCCTCAAATGGCCTGAATCTACTTCCTCATGGTGTGTGGGGGGGGGCG
>NW_022196900.1:108777271-108786401 GCF_008632895.1 Mastomys coucha
GGCGCTAGGGCGGGGGAGAGGTTGTTTCTCAGAGGGAAAGCCACTGGCCAAATAGGACAAGAAGCCATGGGACAGGGGAGGCTACAGACTGTGCACTGGCAGCCCAAGGCACGTCCCTTCCCATCCACACCTCAGTTTCTTCAACAGGAGATGGTGACTCCATGGCTCCCTGGCTCTAACATTCTATGGCTGCCTGCCCTTTTTGAACCTTATGGGCTCCTATCCAGGAGCCACACCAGGTGATCATCCCAGACCTCCAATTTTGTAAAATTATGGAGCTAGATAGGAAAGCCAGCCTGTCTGTGGGCTTCCTTAACACCTCCACCTGGAAGGCAGATGTGAGGCTTGTGGAAGTGTTTTTAAAAAAACAAACAGCACCATGTCCCCACACTGTCTTCAGAACCCAGAGGGAGCTCAGACCCCAGGGGATGAGGCAGCTACCCGTCCAGGCTGGGGGCATACCCTGACCGGCTGCAGCTGGCTCTTCCTGGAGCCTCTCGCACCTCTCCAGATGCCTCTCTCACCCCCACAACCTCTACCAAAGTCAAGTACACAGAAATCTGCTCTGCCCGGTTTCCACGAATCAGTCTCTGGCTGGCTGGCCCACCCCACTCCCCTCTTCCTGTTTTGAAGCGGCTTACAACCACTCTAGGCAGGGACGCTGGGTAATGTGGTCAGGTGGCTTTCGTGTGACATCTTCCCACTCTTCTTCCGCTGCCACCCCTCCTGGCCACAGCCACCTTGTTTGTATAGAAAACAGTGGCTCCCTCCTGGCCCGGGAACCCCTACCTTCATCCGTTCGTCCGCGTTCACTTTTCGGCCCTCAATCAGCTCAATGCAGAATGGCTGTTCCAGGGACCACAGGGACACAGAGGAGGGCTAGGGAGACAGAGTCAGTGGCGAAGAATAAGACACCTCTCCCTAGCCGGGCAGTGGTGGCGCACGCCTTTAATCTCAGCATTTCGGAGGCAGAGGCAGGTGGATTTCTGAGTTCGAGGCCAGCCTGGTCTTGGAGTGAGTTCCAGGAAAGCCAGGGCTACACAGAGAAATCCTGTCTCGAAAAACAAAACAAAACAAAACAGGCCCCTCTCCCTAGCACTGTCTTTTTATCAGAAAGCCTGTTGTACAAATGCACAAGGGCCCTCAATGCCCCTAAGAGCCACTAGAAGACAGCAGAGGCTGCCCTGTCGTTCACACAGATCCCACCCACCACAGGCCCCTGAACCCATGGGCCTCCTGCTTTTATCCCAGCAGACCGGGAATGAACAGGGAATACACCACTTTACCTTCTTAGCAGGGATCGGGGGAGGCTTGGTTCGAGGTTTCTGCACTTGCGGGGCAGGGTTGCTCTGCTCATCCCGCATAGCCAGGATGGAGGAGGAGTGGACCATGGTCAGATGGGGAGTCAGTCCACTGTGCAGGCAGCTGCAGATGTACTGGAAGAGAGGCACAGGGTGAGCTGCTGATGGGGGACAGGGCACCCGCTCCTGAGTCCGGGGCCACATGCAGGCAGCAGGCAGCGTTGCCCTGAAGGCTCACCTGAAAGTGGCAGAGCGGGTAGCTGCCATAGAGGTACTCGTGCCTGCCGTTCACCTGCAGGGCATATTCCTCAGGCTGCTCCACCAGAGGCTGCCGGAACACTGTGGCCTTTTTTCGGAGGGCACAGGCCATCAGTGCCAGGGGCATGTCCTTGGTGGATACCTGGAAGGTGAAGCTCTCCTGTAGGAAGAAGGAGATCAGCATTCTGCTCTGCAGTCCCTGAGGCCTCTAGGGCAGAGAGGTAGGGCTGCCTGTGAGAGAGACGCATCTCCAAATCATGTATGGTGTTCACTAATCAAGGCATGGAACCAACATCCAGGAAACACTGGGAGGGAGGGGGAGGGAAGAGGGAGGGAGGAAGGGAGGGAGGGAGGGAGGGAGGGAGGAAGGGCCACACTCTGCATTGTCAAATCTGCCTGATGTGGGGCAGTTCTTTTTGAGTGTTGGCTGCTCTTGCAGAGGACCTGGGTTTGGTTCCCAGCACCCACATGGTGGCTCACAGCCATCTCTACCTCCAGTTCTACGGGATCTGACATCTTCTTCTGACTTCTGTAGACACTAGACACTTACTTACATATACACAAGCAAGATATCCATACACATAAAATAAAGTAAAATAAAAATAAATCCCTATTTGCCCAGCGAGACAATTAGCTAAGCCACTGGCTTGGAGACCTGGCAGATGCCCTCTTATGCTATTGGGAGAAGGAATGGGGGCTCACCTCACTGCCCTCGAACTTCACATTGACCAGCAGGGCCCGGTTGCTGACGTGCAGTGAGTCAGCCCGCCAAACCCTCGCTGAGGGCTCCAGCTGCAGGGGGAAGCTATACTGCAGCCATTCCACCCAGCCCAGTTGTTGGCGGTGAGCTGCTGCCTCTTCACAAAACTGGCGCATCTGAGTGCGGAAGTCATTTACTTCCGGGTCCCGCAGGGAATCAAACTCATGGAGACCTTCTCGGGGGGTAAGAGGAAGAGCTCAGGACAATGTCGAGACACGTGGGGCCCGCTGAGTCGCCTTCTATCTCTGGTAAGTATACCTTTGCCAATGAGGAGGCTGATCTGGGAGTTGATGAGCTTCTTCACGCGGTCCCCCTCTCGAGCCACGAGGCGGAGCACCGGCAGGAAGGGCTGGATGTCACACAGCCTCCGCTGCTCATCCTCCAGCTCCTGCTGCTCTGCAGTCTGGTTCACACAGGTGAACACATACGCCTCCGGGTCACTGAGCATGTGGAAGAGTGGCTCGTACTGTGCACGGTGCCACAGCACCTGGGAGAGAGGGTCACAATCAGCCCTTACAGGGGCAGAAGGAGACCCCGAGAAGACAAAAGCTCTCACACCAGAAGACTAGCCATGTCGATAAACTTCCTGTCTCTGCCCTCAGTTCATTGTGTGGCGTTTGCTGAGACTGGGGCAGGGCCAAATGGGCCCTATATCTCTTCTATGGGGTTTATGGATGACCTTTGACTTCTGAAGAGGACGGCCATGTGTGACCTTTGAACTCCCCCCCTCCCCGCCAGATGACCACTATGGGTACCACTATCATTATTCACTTTGTAGACCAGGCTGCACCCATCTTTGTTCTGTCCCTGCTTCCTAAGTGCTGGGGCCACAGGCATGAACTACCAAAATGGAGTACATTTATATAAAGCTTATAGCCAAGATCAAGTGTTATACTGTCCATTCAGAGGAAGAGAAATACAGGGGGGCTGGAAGGATGGCTCTGAGGTTAAGAGCACTTGTTACTCTTGCAGAGGACCTGGCTTCAGTTCCTAGCACCCACATGACAGCTCACAATACATCTGAAACAGGAGTTCCTTGTGAAACTCACACCCTCTCCCGGCCTCTGCAGGCACTAGCGCACACACAGATATGCAGGTAAAATGCTCATACGCATTTTCAAAAAAGTCATCTAAAAAAGAGGTATAAAAGTTCATCATCAGATTTATCCCAAGACTCAAAGTGCAGGTACAGAATGAGCTGGGAGCTCCGGTGAGATGGCCCCACAGGCCTGTAACCAAGCCTGACCAGCTGAGCTCAATCCCTAGAAGCTGGGTGACAGAAGGAGAAGCCAGACTCCTCCGAATTGTCCCCTGATCTCCAAACCATGCCATGGGGCATACACACATACATGCAAGGAACATACACGGGTGAACACATAAATGTAAAGCTTTTAATTAAAAAACAAACCCAGGAACTAGTGGAGGTATTATTGACCGTATTACCTCATCTGGCCCAATCGCAGACAGCTTCCCTTCTTCCTCTGTTTTTAAATATTTATTTACTTATGGTGATGGAGAGGGGACATATCTACTGATACATGTGTGGAGGTCAGCGGACAATTGAGGAGTGCTTCTCTCCTCCCACCATGTCAGTTCTGGGGATCGAATTCGGGTTGTCAGGCTTAGAAGCCCCCTTGCCTGCTGAGGCATCTCACTAGCCTGCCTGCCTTGCTCTCCTTTTATGAGACAGAAGCCCAGCATATCCTTGAGCTCCCTGTGTAGCTGAAGAGAACCCAGAACTCCTGACCCTCCAGTCTCCCAGGACCAGGGTTACATGTATGAATGGCCTCACCCAGTTTATGATGTGCTGGGAATTGAACCCAGAATAGCACGAGCTGTAGGCAGGCCCTCTACTGACTGAGCTATATTCCCAATGTCCTTTTTCTTATCTTCCTAAATTTTAGTGAATCTACATTGTTTTCATAGTGGGAAAAAATCAGTATTAAAGGAAATCTGGGGTGGGGGGGACAGAGATGATTCTTGCTCCTACAGTTGGTTTTCCTGTTTCCATTTAGGGCTGTTAAAATTCTGAGGTAAGGGCTCATTCTTTGCCCACTCAAAACATAATCCAGTAGATCCCACACTTGGTGGGTTGCAGAGCCCTGTCTAAGTCACAGACAGAAACCACCAAATGCCATCCACAAGTGTCAGTCACCCTAAAAATGATTCAGTAAACCCCAAACCTCTTTCTAACAATGGTGTTTCTACTGCTAAGGTGACAGTTCTAAAGACGAGTTGGCTCCGAGGCCCTTGCTCTGTGGACAGAGTGGTTCCGAAAATGACCACACAGTCATGAGTGGCATGAGAGCCCAGCCAGAGGCTGGCTCGCAATCTAGCAATCTCGTAAAGGGAAATGTCTACTGTTAAAGGGGAAGCTGACTTTGGAATGATAAGTGGAGTTTAAACCACAGGTTTTTAAACAATTCTTAGAAATTTTATCTTGTAAAGCCTACATCTAAGGGCTGAGGGTAATAGCTCAGTGGGTGGGGCAGTTGCTTTGCCAGCCTAAGGACCTGAGTCAGCTCCTCAGAGCCCACATTTAAAAGGTGGAGGGGCACTGAACAGGTGACTCAGCAGTTCAGCGCACCGGCTGAGCTCAGTTCAGTTCCTGGTACCCACATGGTGGCTCAAAACCATCTGTAAGTCCAGTTTCAGATGATCCAAAGCCCTGTGATGACCCCTGATGTGCACCAGACACACACATGGTGGGTACCTATGCGCATAACATAAAAATAAGTAAATCATAAAGTAAGACAAGCGGCTAGGGATAATAGAACTCATAATCCCAGCACGGAAAAGGTGGAGAAAAGTAGATAAAGCCTTTGAGTTGCTGGCCAGCTAGTCTAGCCTACTGCAGTGAGATCTTGTATCAAAACATATATACATACATACATACATACATGCATGCATGCATACATACATACATACATACATAAGAAAAAGAAGGTGTACTGCTCCTGAGAAATGGCGACCAAGCCTGCCCCTGGCCAGTTCACACCCTGGAATTCTGTGTCTGTGAACAGTGTCTCCCTGAGCATCAAGGTGTGAGAACGGGCCTTGGCTCTACCTGCTTGATGGTGCTGAGGTTGGCATTGCGGGACACCGGGAAGTTTAAGTAGACTCCTGTGGGTAGCAAGAAGTCAACCACCACGCTCTGGCTCTCCTCTTTGGTCCAGAACTCCATGGGGCAGTCCACCCCAGGGGGCATCCTGTTCTGTTACTTCTCTGAGGCCTGTTCTCCTGTGGGAAAGGCAAAGACACCATGATTAGGGCTTTGGCACATAGGATAGCCAGATTGGAGCCACAGGAGGACATGCAAAACTTGCCACATGTGAGGTCCTGCCTAGGTGGCTTGTGGTGCCCACCTACTTAGCCACCCTGTAGGCTCAGGTGCTTCTCATCACAGGTAGACATGCCAAAGGCCAAAGGACACACACTGGCCAACAGATGACGCAGAGGGGGAAACGAGAAGAACGGGCAGATACTTGAAAACCGAAGATAAAACTCTACAGTTCTTAAAAGCGTTCTAGCCAGAAACCAGTTAGCTGAAAACCAACTCTGACTAGCCAGGCGTACTGGCACCTACTTACAATTCCAATACTTGGGAGGTCAAGGG
The DNA here is from genome assembly GCF_008632895.1 of Mastomys coucha. Classification (NCBI taxonomy): domain Eukaryota; kingdom Metazoa; phylum Chordata; class Mammalia; order Rodentia; family Muridae; genus Mastomys; species Mastomys coucha. Next base: position 108,783,207 of record NW_022196900.1, read on the forward strand.
AGCCAATCAGGAGGAGAGCAAAGCCAGCCTCAGTTACGCAGTAAGTTCAAAACCAGTTTGGTGACCATGGGAATCAATCTCTCTCTCCCTCTCCCCCCCCACCCCCCCGACTCACACACACACGGGCACAGAATACATGACTTTATCTGAGGAGTTATGATAGGGGTCATGCCAACCCTCAGCCACCCCCTGCCCCCTCCATAGCACCACAGTAATAACAAAACATTATAGATAACAGGACACAGGGTGTGTTCACCACCCACACTCCAAGTCACCAAATCCCTCCCCGCCACCACCAGCTTCCCCCTTCCAGGTCACCGCAACCTGGAATCCAGCCACTTATCAATTGTATGCATGTTTTCATACTCTTATCACTAGTGTGCATCCTCGAGCAGTTCCTAGTATTTTCAGCCCAGCAGTCGGACGCCCACAGACCCGGGCTCGTGCAGGTCTTTTGCATGTAGCCTACTGCTGCTGTGAGCCCCTGGATGCAACAGCCACGTCATATCAAGAAAACATCATCTGCTTGTAGCCCTCACCAGCCTTGGGCTTCCGCATTCTTTCTGCCCACCCCCACCCCCCACCGCACATACTGGGGCTGGAGGGGGGGGGGGGCACTACATATTTCCCGTTTAGTGCTGAGCAGTAAGTAGGAGGTTTAACATTCATACCATCAAATCTGTCCACTTTATGTTTTATTAGTTTGATTTTTTTGTTTTTTGTTTTTTTGAAATAAGAGTCTCTACTATGTAGGCCAGGTTGGCCTCAAACTCCGTGAGTCCTCAACCTCCTAAATGCTGGGATTAAAGGAATGTGCCACTGTGTCCTGCCTATTTTCATTCTTTTTTTTTTAGTAGTTTTTTTTTAAAGATTTATTTATTACTGTATGTAAGTACACTGTAGCTATCTTCAGATACATCAGAAGAGGGTGTCAGATCTCATTATGGGTGGTTGTTAGCCACCATGTGGTTGCTGGGATTTGAACTCAGGGCCTTCAGAAGGGCAGTCAGTGCTCTTAACCACTGAGCCATCTCTACAGCCCCTATTTTCATTCATTAAAAAACAAAATTCTAGCCAGGCAGTGGTGGTTCACGCCTTTAATCCCAGCACTTGGGAGGCAGAGGCAGGCAGATTTCTGAGTTCGAGGCCAACCTGGTCTACAGAGTGAGTTCCAGGACAGCCAGGCCTATGCAGAGAAACCCTGTCTTGAAAAACAAAAACAAAAACAAAATTCTAGGCTGAGGGTGTGTGGTTCCCCGCCCCCCCCAAAGCTCTGCATTCAATTGCCAGCACCACATAAACAAACTGGGTATGGCTCTGCACATCTGTAATCCCTGCTCCTGGCAGGCAGAGACAGGAGGATCAGAAGTTCAATGCCATCTTCTACTACATTGCAAGTTCAAGGCCAGCCTCAACTACATGAGACCCTAAATCAAAAGAAAAAAAAAAAGACTTGTGAATTGGGGTGACAGTTCAGCAAGCTTGAGGCTCTGAATTGGATGGAGCCCAATACCAAAACAGGACAGAAAATGTCCATGCCTACCACAAGGTCACATTCTCCTGGATTTCAATGACATGTTTGGCTTGTGAGAGATGTTCTAGTTGGTGGTGGTACCAACTGGGCTGGGCCTGACTCACTGGGCAGCAGCTAGCAGCTGTTCCACGCATCATGTTGCCTCCTGTGCGCCCCCCACCCCCAGCTCCCACCACTGCTGGTAGCTACTTCCTCTGAGTGTGAAACCATGTCCTACTTGGGGTTCCTCTTTCTGAGGCCAAAGTTTTCCTTTTTTGTTTCCTTTTTATTTATTGGGCAGGGGAACAGTCAGGAATCTGGAGGATTCCATCTACAATGTGTTCTTTCCAAGCTTGGGAATTCAGGGGTACCTTCAGTCACATGAACACAGGCTTGGGCTTTTGAGGAACCCTACCCAAAGATCTGGGTCTGAGGCAAGCAGATGTTTTGTTTTCTTGACCCTCAGCCCTGTAAAAAGGAAGGTTATAGCTGCATTGACCCATCGGGTGGCAGAAAATTAAGTCTATAAGCAACTTCATTTAACCATGGGGAAAACCCCATGATGTGCATAGTCCATCAAGCTCAGAGAAAAGAACCACTTCTCTCTTCCCTGGAAGAAGTCTAGAACCTTCCATTTCCAGTAGGATACAAAAGAAAGAGAGAAGCAGATGCAGGGACTCAGGGTGACCTTCAAATCACACCCTGGTATAGCCATGGAGGCAAACTGTTGGGCTCTATCCGAGCAGAACAAGCCTGTGCCCTGGGACCAAGCCAATCATAGTCCCTACCCAGGCACACACCCAACAGACCTCCAGTACAGACACTGCTGAAGACACAATTAGGAGAGTTTAAAGCATTGTACAATCACCCACGCCATAGAAGCCAGCGGCAGGATGCAAGCTATCCTTCCCACTGACTGAGGTGGAAGCAAGGAGGAAGGAAGACTATAGATACATGATGAGAACAACGACATATCTCATGGACAGAAAGCTGAGCAACGGAAGCCAGGAATGAAAGCCAATACACACAAGTTCAAGGCCAGCCTAGGACACAAGAAACATTGTCTCAAAAGAAGAGATACACTCCTGACGCAGACTGCTGGAGTTCCTGCCTCCTGTTCACTTGCTCAGGCACACACCATCCTTCCTGGTTTCTATAGCTATGGGGAGGTCACTGAAAGTTTCTCTCTCTTTTTGAATATTATTTTTAAAATACGGGTATGCTGAGCATGGCTGTGGTATGTAGGTATGAACACATGAGGACCAACGCCCTTGAAAGCAGAGTCTTGGGAGCTAGAGCTGCCAGATTACTACGAACTGGAGTTATAAGCAGTAGCGAACCATCCCACATGGAAACTGATCTTGGACCTCTCTAAGAGCAGTAATCACTCTTAACTGCTGGGTCAGCTCTCTACCTCTCCGGCACCAAGTTCCTCAACCCCCAGGGATGCCTTTGGTCCCCTGGATCCAGTCCCACCAGCAGCTGTCTATTCTCCTGGCTTCCACAGGGATTTTGTTTTATTTTACAGCATTTGAATTAGGTTTTATTTTTCTTTTTAATTTTTAATTAGCTGGAAGGCAAAGGTGGGTGAATCTCTGAGTATTTAAGGCCAATCTGGTTGACATAGTGAGTTCTAAGCCAGCCAAGTAGATATAAAGATATCCTGTGTCTTAAAAAAAAAA
>NW_022196900.1:108786465-108793526 GCF_008632895.1 Mastomys coucha
AAAAAAAAAAAAAAAAAAAAAAAAAAAAGAGGCTAGAGAGATGGCTCAGTGGTTAAGAGCACTAGCTGTTCTTTTAGAGGACCCAGGTTCAATTCCCAGCAACCACATGATAGCTCACACATGTCTATAACTCCGGTCCCAGGGGATCTGACACCCCCCTCATGCAAGTATACATGCAGGCAAAATACCAATGAACAAAATAATAGACACATAAAAATACGTTACAACAAAAGTTACATTTACTTATCTGGTCTCACTTCTGTTGCACGGAAACTCCAAGCTAGCTGGCCAGTGAGCTCCCAGCCAAGGTGTTCCCGGCCCCATCTTTCCATCTTCCACTGCATGTAACTTTCTACACGGTTCCAGGGACCCAAACTCCAGATGCCAGCTTGCACGCTTTCACTCTAGTCCACTAAACCACGCCAATCACGTGCGTCCAGTTGGGTTTTCTGCTGTCTCCCACAGAGAGCCTCCTTTTCCATGAGGGAAGCAATCCCCCTAGACACTGCTCGTTTAGAAAGTCCTTTCCCTGCAGCTTGGCTGCCTCTGACAGTCAATCTCTGCCCTTAGAGCTGTTATCAAGTGATAAGCCAGGAGGGCAGCTCAAACAACATAGATGGGTCAGTGAAGCCAGGGCTGTCCCAATACCCATGAGCAATACCCGTATCTCAGGCATTCATCCTGGCTTTTCTATCTGCACCTACAGTATTCAGAAAGTGTCTGAGAAGATGTCACAGGACACAGCTCAGTCCCTTCAACCTTTCCACGTGACCCACAAAATCAGCTATTGGACCACATTGTGGTAGATTTATGAGTTTTCCATCAACCCTTTTACCAAATTCTGGATGTCCCCAGCCAGTTTTCTTTAGCCTGAGATGGCTCAGCCAGGAAAGTGCTTGCCTTGCAAGCCTGAGAACCTGGGGTATCCTCAGAATCCACATAAAAAGCTGGGTACAATGGCATAAGTTTATAATAGGAGAGCTGGCACCATGGGACAGGAGGAGGACACAGTGAAACCCGGAGCTCACTGGTCAGCTAGCAAAGCCTAGCTGGTGAAGCTGCAGGCCAATGAAAGGCCCCGTCTCAAACAAAAATATGGACGCCTTCCTGAAGAACAAGACCTGAGATTGTCCTGACTTCTGCACGCACCTGTGTACATGTGTACATGCATGTGGACACACGCATAGATCCAGGAGAGAACTTCTTCAAAGACTTTAACCTAGGCTACCCTCAGCATCCAGAAATGCTTCAGGGGCCCTAGGAGAGGCCTGCAAGCAAGCCAGGGAAACCCTGAGCTAGGAGGCCCACTCGCTGGAGTCTTGCTCCAAACTCTGGGTTCCCAGGGAGTTCTTTGCCTTTCTGCTAAGCCTCCCTCAAGGTTCTCAGTGGCCACAATCTCTGGACTAATAAGCTCCACCACTTTCCGGGGTCCATGGCAAATATGGCTAATTCTGACCAGGCTAGCTCCTCGACTTTTGTCAACATAAAGGCAATCCTTTGGGGTTCTGCGGTCTTGAATCCTGGGGAATTGCCTCCTATGGGAACACAGGAGTCATTTTGGCAGGACACACCGGGGCTAGGCAACAAGAACAAGAGGGGAAGTTTGCCCCACTTCTCTGGATGATAACCATCTTTATCCCTGAGGCCTGGAGCTCTGGGAAAGCTATGTCATGCTCCCCAATGCTGCTTGCTCCAAAGGAGACCCAGAGTCACTCCTGAAGAAGAGTGTCTAGGTCCCCTGGGAGCCATCTCTACATGTCTGTTCAGAGTCAGAACATTTATACTGTAGCCCACAGAGAAGCCATCTGCCCAAGCCTGGATTTCAGAGTCAAGATGACAATTTAATTAGTCCAAGAGAGTCTGAGTCACAGAAACTTCCAGAAGGTGACTACCCATAAACTCAGGCTGGAAGATCTAAGGCTGGCATCCATCTCAGCAGCGAATAGGGAGGGCACCACGCAAAAGCATTTGTGGAGCAGGCGAACAGCGACCTGTAGTAGATGCTAAACCTAGCACCACTTTCAAAGAGGACTATTTGCAGAAGCCCCTCAACCTCAGGAAGCCCTTCAAATAAAGGCGCTCATCTCTCAGAGCATCTGCAATCCACCTAGAGGAAAGCCAACACAGATGGGTACTTCAGGGTACACAGAGACCAAAGGTGCTTTATGCAAAGAGTGACCTCACAGCGAATCTCCAGGGATGTTCCCCAAGAATGCACGTTCTTTTTTGTTTGGTTGGTTTTGGTTTTTCGAGACAAGGTTTCTCTTTGTAACCCTGGCTGTCCTGGAACTCACTCTGTAGACCAGGCTGACCTCAAACTCAGAAATCCGACTGTCTCTGCCTTCCAAGTGCTGGGATTAAAGGCGTGCGCCACCACCGCCCGGCGAGAATGGACATTCTTAAGACTGCCATACTGCTCTGGATGCCAAGGAAAGTCCAAAGCCCCCAAGACACAACCCCCCTCGAGGACCCCAGAAGGGTGCCCTGAAGAGCCATGCTCCTCCTCTGCCCCTCTGCACTAACCATTACTATTACGGTCAGCAGGAAGCTGACAGCATCAATCACCCTTGCTCTTAGGGAATTTTTACCCTAATGAGAGCAGAAGGCAGAAAATTAAAAGGAAATAGAACAAACAAGATGACTTCATAAAGCCAAAGAGATGGACTGAAACAAAAAGGACTTGTAGGGAGGTGTCCTGTGGTGTCCTGTGGATGGAGGATGGGGGGGGGTGGTACGGTCCTTGGGTGAGAGAGGTCACACTGAAGAAAGGCTCCAGTGAGTGAAGGATCCAGCAAAGATGGGCCCAACAGGGACCAGGTGGTGAGAAGAGGCAGGAACAAGTGTGAAGACCCTGAGGCAGGAAACAAGGTGAGCAGCCCTAGATCCTGGGGGAGGCAAATGACCAGGAAAGGTGAGCTTAGCCCCTGCCCTCCCTGGCCTCCAGTTTAGTGCCTGGATTTCTCTTGTTCCTGCCACTAGCAATAGGTTTGCAGGCAGAACCAACAACTGAGCCACTGGATCTTGGACTTCAGCCCAAGTCCAAGTTTATTCTGACTGAATAAACGTCTTTTCTTTGTAAGTAGCCTGCCACGGGCATTTAGTTACAGTAACTGAAAACAAAACTTAACGTAGTGTTGGTTTCCAGACAATCCCAAGACTCAGAGAGCACTTGAAACACTGAAAGCGATTTGACAGACAAAAATGAGAAATAGACACGGTTTTACATTGTATCCACTTTGGTTTCACTTTTCCTTCCTGCTTTGAAGCCCACTTTGACCTGAGCCTGCTCAATATTGAGATACGGGCATGGTACCTGGCTCACCATCTCCGTTTCTTACATTCCTGGAAGACTTTGTCCCACCATTTCCTCAAAAACACATAAAAAATTATATGTCATATTTTTGAAATTTATATCTAAAAAATGCCTTTAAAAAATCAGGCACGATTTCACATATCTGTAACCCTAACAACAAAGAGGCAGAAGCAGGAAGGTCATGAGTTCAAGGCCAGCATGAGCTATATCATGAGACACCTATGCACAGAGAAGCACAGCTGTAAATCCTAGCCTTCAGGAAACAGAGGTAGGAGGACTGTCCCAAGTTCAAGGCTAACTGATATACATAGAGACTCCTAGATCAGCCAGACCCTCTTTCAAAAAACCCAAACAAGAGGCTAGAGAAATAGTTCAGTGGTTTGTGCTCTTGCAAAGGACCAGAGTTTGGCTTCCAGGACCCATAGTTGGGTGGCTCACAATCACCTTAACTCCAGATCTATGAGATCTGAAGCTTCTGACCTGGTAGAACATCATACTCACACTCTCTCTCTCTCTCTCTCTCACACACACACACACACACACACAAAATATAAAATGGTGGCACATGTCTTTAATTCCAGCACTTAGGAGGTGTGGATCTCTGTGAGTTTGAGGCCACAGTAGATTACACAGACAGTTCTAGGACAACCAGAGCTACACAGAGAGCTCCTGTCTTTAAAATAAAAGCAATACTCTTTTAAAAAAAATTATTTCTAGGCTGGAGAGATAGCTCAGTGGTTAAGAGCACTGACTGCTCTTTTAGAGGTCCTGAGTTCAATTCCCAGCAACCACATGGTGGTTCACAACTCTGTAATAGGGATCCAGTGCCCTCTTCTGGTGTGTCTGAAGACATCGACAGTGTACTCACATACATGAAATAAATAAATCTCTAAAAAAATAAAATTCTTTCTGATGTCATAGGGGTTGGTTTGTTTGAGACAGAATCTCAAGGTAACCTTGAACTCACTATGCAGCTAAGAATGACTTTGAACTTCTGATGCTCCTGCCTGCCAAGTTCTGGGAGAACCCATCACACCTAACTTATGCAGTATTTGGGGTTGAACCAGGACTTTGTGCATGCTAGACAAGTACTCTGCCAACTGAGCTATATTTCAGCCCCTGTTAACTTAGTTTTAATGCGAAAGAGCATTTTGTCTCTCCATTTAAAAAAATGTGGTAACTTCTGGTTTCCTTTTGCTGTCTATCCGGGTCAATTCTGCTAAGACCTTAACTATGAAGGACCATCCAAGGGTTGCCGGGTCAAATGTTTTTTTGTTTGTTTGTTTGTTTGTTTGTTTGTTTTGGGGGGATGTTTCGAGACAGGGTTTCTTTGTATAGCCCTGGCTGTCCTGGAACTCACTCTGTAGACCAGGCTAGCCTTGAACTCAGAAATCCGCCTGTCTCTGCCTCCCAAGTGCTGGGATTAAAGGCGTGCGCCACCACTGCCCAGCCATCCTTCAACTTTTTAAAATCTCCCTCCAATCACTATCAGCTCTCTTCCTCCCTGTCAGCCCTGCTTCCTGATTCATGACTTTCAGTCTTGTTTCCTGATCCATTTAATTTAACTGGTACCATACTACTGATTGAGTCTGGTGGTCTCTCCCTAGACCTGCCAGAAGCAAAGAGTCCAACAGTGAAAGGCAGGACAGGCTCATTCTTTGTGGGCATCCACAGATACTGTAAGTTCATACGGTAACGACTGTATAATTCCCAGATGGTCAACTCTAGTTTCAGGGAATCTAATGCCCTCTTCTGACCTCCATGTGCATTGCAAGCACATGGAGTATATACTACATACATGCAGGCAAACACTCATACATATGACATAAAAATAAATCTTTTTTAAAAATTCAAGTTCTTTACGAATAAAGGCTAAAGTTATCATTAAAGGGTATTTCTGGAGCCATGGAGATGCATAAAAAGTGTTTGCTGTACAAGGTTGGCGACCTGAGTTCACTCCTCTCAACCCACATATAGAGGAAATGAAAAACAACTCCACGAAATTGTCTTCTGACCTCTGTACACACCATCATGGCATAAGTGTGTCTGAATATACACAACAACAATAAATGTAAAAAAATGTAAGGCATTTCGAAAACTAAGTTTCCATTATGAAAAGTTCTGTTTCTATCTATTTCCAACATTAACATTTTGCCTACAGCCAGGCAGTGGTGGCACACACCTTTAATTTCAGCATGCAGGAGGCAGAGGAGGGTGGATCTCTGTGAGTTTGAGGCTAGCCTGGTCTACAAAGGGAGTTCCAGAACAGCCAGAACTACACAGAGAAACCTTATTTCAAAGAACTGAAGGAGGAGGAGGAAGAGGAAGAAGAAAGAAAGAGAAAAAGAAAGAAAGGAAGAAAGGAAGGAAGAAAGGTGCTTAGTATTTTTGTTTTGAAAGAGATTCACAACAAAGAGGTTTAGCAAGTACCAGGGAAGACCTAGAGATGTCAAGAAAGAGACTGGGAAAACCTCACAGATGACTCTGGCCCTGCCCTGTTCCACCAGAACAGATAGCAGCTGCTCAGGCAGAGTGTTCTCTGTGCAAGCACAATAATCCTGTACCCACGAAGACTGCAAGGGGACCCCAGACTTGCCCTTCACACAACTCAATACCACCAGCTGCTTCCTACCTGGACAGGAGGTGCCTCAGGTAGTTTTCTATTGCTGTGGCAAGACACCATAACCAAGACCAGCTACAGAAGAAAGAGTTTATTTGGGGGTCATGATTTTAGAGGGTTAGAATCCATGACCTCAGTGATGGTGGGAAACACAGTGGCAGGCAGGCGAACATGGTGCTGGAGAAGCTGAGGGGCATACCTCTTAAGATATAACCATGAAAGAGACACTAGGAATGGCCTGAGTCTTTTGGACCCTCAATTCCCTCAGTGACACATTCCTCCAACAAGGCCACACCTCCTAACCCTTCCTAAACAGTTCCACCAACTGGGGACCAAGCATTCAAATGTACAACAATGGCCCAGAAACTCAAAAGAGCATCCTACCTTGGCTTTGTGACTGTCCTAGTCTCTGTAGACACAGAAGTCTCTACCTAATGCCACCACCTAACTATACTCCCAGCCCCCACTCCCTTCCTCTGAGAATGCTCGTCCCATGGACAAGTCAGAGAGGAGAGATTTTCTTCAAAAATCCTATCTGTAATACAAGTATCTCTTCCTTCCTCTATATATCTCTCCCTTCCCCCAACCTACCTGTTTGGGATGGGCCAAGAAAGACCACCAGCCAAGGCCCCTCTGCCTGGGAGATTAAAGGTGCTTTGCCATCAGTGAGCTTCATCCCACTTCTGCCTGGCTCTCAGCTCCTTATATGTCTGAAAGAAAAAAGAGGCAAGAACACTTTAAACACAGGATTTCAGAATCCAGTACATGCTGATGATATTTCTCAGGACAGTGAGTGTGTAGCTCAGTGGGTGTGCCTGCCTAACATGCAAAAAGCCCCCAGCACTGAAGAAAGTGCCATTTCATCTCAGATTCCCTTCTTGTAAGCCAATCCCATGCTGCTGGGCCAGCCTTTCTCACTACCTGTGTCAACCCCACCCCGCTTCCCTTTGGTAGCATAGAAGCTAACCACAGGGGCATCCCCAGACCTGAAGCAAGGGAGCACCCCCAGACCTGAAGCAGGGGGGCACCCCCAGACCTGAAGCAAGGGAGCACCCCCAGACCTGAAGCAGGGGGGGGGCATCCTCAGACCTGAAGCAGGGGGGGTATCCCCAGACCTGAAGCGGGGGG
>NW_022196900.1:108793711-108823516 GCF_008632895.1 Mastomys coucha
AGACCTGAAGCAGGGGGGCACCCCCAGACCTGAAGCAGGGGGGGCATCCCCAGACCTGAAGCAGGGGGGTGCATCCCCAGACCTGAAGCAGGGGGGTGCATCCCCAGACCTGAAGCAGTGGGGGGCATCCCCAGACCTGAAGCAGGGGGGGGCATCCCCAGACCTGAAGCAGGGGGGGGCATCCCCAGACCTGAAGCAGGGGTGTACACACATGGCTTAGCTGATCTTTAATTGCTGCTGGTTGGTTTTGTGAAAGCAAAGTTCCTGAATCCAAGCCATGCCTAAGTTTGAATTCCACTGTGTGGCCGAAAAAGTAAAAGTAGGTTCATGTACTTTAGACCTTCATTCCCTAAAGCCAAGTCTAAAGGGAAATTCATCCCTGTCGGGTTAGATGAAAAGGTCAGCTGCGAGAAGATGGGTGTTTCCTCTCCACCTTGGGCACACCTAGAAATAACCTGTTCCCTAAGAGAGAAGTAATGGACACCCTGCTCCTGGGCACCTGTATAGTTGTATGACTTGAGTCTCGATTCTGTTAGGTAGCATGGGAAAGGCTGCTGAAGACACACAAGACAATCCATTAATTACTGGCTTCTCCATAAGACAAAAGCAAAGCCCTTATGAGTCCCCTGGAAAGTGTATATACTCTAGACATACATTTCCCAGGCTCCAAGCTGAAGTCCTCTAACCCACCAGGCAAGACCCTGAAAGCAAGTTCAGCAACCCTGCAGGAGCCTGGGCAGGTGGGTGTGGACACACCCTTCAGTTTAGCAACTAGGAAGGGCCACCAGGGCTCTCCAGGCAAACTATCACCAAAGCCACCCGAGGCTTGGGTCAAGGACTAAAGGAAAGAACTTACACGCTGACCAGTGAAATAACAACACTAAGAAGGCAAGGCAAACGGTTGTAGGACAGAGCCAGGGAAACGTTAAGTGCAGGAGATGTTAAGTGCAGAAAGAGACGTTAAGTGCAGAAAGAGAGCGCTTTGAAAAATGGGAAAGACAAAGCAGAAAGCATGATGGAGCACATAAGATTGCATCCTCAGGAATTCAGGACGGGAGATGAGGAGCCAGGAAAAAATGCACCCAGGATTAGTCAGGAAGGACTAAATCCCATGGCGGCGGAAGGCGGATAGGACCTCTGAGCCTGGGTATGACTTAGGTTAGCCCCTCTTGGTTCAAGGGCAAAGCTAGGGATGGAGCGAGAGCGTGCTGTGCCGACTGATGGGTAGGGAATCGGGGGGACAGAGGGAGGGGGTGGACGGGGGAGCGCGCACCGAACTGCTTCGGTTCCAGAGAAGTAAACAGCTTGTCCTCCCTAAGGAAAGCGCGTCCTCCTCATCCTCCTCGGGAGCCCACTGAGGGTCTGGCATCAAGGGCGGCAGGAGACACACCCAGGATTTCATCCTTAGAGAGTCACAAAAAGATGCAACTCAGCACTTCCCCCCCCCCCTCTCTCACACACACACACACACACAGGGAATCCCAGGCAGGCTCGACCCTGTATATGAATAGCTTCTCCAGTGGGGTGCTGTCGCCTCTGGATGCTCCTGACTCTCCTAGGCTCCGCCACCCCGGAACCCTGATGAACTCCCACCCTGCCCACCCAAACTCAGGCCGACAAAGCCCGGTGTTAGGCGGGGCAGAGTGTCTGGCCAGTTAGGGGAGACACAGGGAACCCACAGACTCCCGCACAGGTGGGTTTCGTACCCGGTGTCGGTGGCAGGGGCGGGCTCCGTCTCCCTGGAGACAGTTGCCCAGGGGACACGGCGGGAGGGTCCCGAAGTGACCGGAGGGCGCCAGCCTCCGGGCGGCTGTGTGTAGCTGGCAGGGCCTGAGGGCAGGCCCCGCCCGAGGTGGCGGTGAGTGAGCGAGCGAGCATCGGCGGAGGGGCGCGGCTCGGGGCGGGGCAAGAGAGGGCGGCCGGGTGGGGCGAAGTGGGGCGCGGTCGGAGGCGGAGCATCCCAGGGATGGGGCGGGAGCAGAGCCCGCTTCACCACTGCACAGTCCACTACTGTTAATAACCCAGGTCTGGCACAGCAGGGCAGGTGGAGCCTCAGAACAGCCCAGTGATTCAGAATGACAAACGCACACGGTCCTGTCCCGGATCTATTAAAATTAGGCACTGCTTATAAAGTGAGATCTAGTGGTCTGCCCAGCCTCTCTCTCTCTTAGTTTGCGTTCTATTGCTCTGATAAAACCGTGACAAAAAGCAGTGTGGGGAGGAAAGGGTTTATTTGGCTTCCATATGCCTGGTCACAGTCCATTAAGGGAAACCAAGGCAGGAACTCAGGGCAGGAACTGAAGCAGAGGACACAGAAATGCTCTTACTGGCTTACGCAGCCTTCTCAGGACCACCTAGGACCACCAAGGGTGTCACTGTCCCTCCTGAGCTGGGCCCCATCAAGAAAACACTCCCACAGACGTGCCTACTGGCAAGAGGTGAGAAGTATTTTCTCAATTGAGGTTCCTTTTCTCAGGTAACTCTGAGTTGTGTCAAGTTGAGGGGGAAAAAACAAAAACCAAAAACAAAGCAACAAAAACTAAGCAGGATTCAGTCCCCTGAGCTTCCAGGACATCGCCCGGAAGGGGAGATCACTCAGCCCTGGAGTTGTCCTCAGGTATCAAGTGGTCCCTGAGTCTTGATCTGGGCTCAGCTCCAGCATCCTGCTTGCTCCTAGCAGGAGGTCTTGTCCATGGGAGTTCCCCACGAAGAATTAGAAATAAGTGATCTATCCCAGCCTTTACTCAACACATCTAAGTTCTGTACAAAAGCTGTGCTGTGCTAGGGCCAAGGTTCCACCTATGAACCTGCAGGGCAGGTAGTGAATGCTGTCCCTGGAGTGGTAAACGAGGAGACCCAGGGCACCCTCAGGTCCCATACAAGCCTTACGGTCCCTCTGCATTGCTTTGCTTTAGTACAGGGGTTTGTGTGCTGAGCAAGCACTCCATCATTGAGTTAGATCCCCAGCCCTCTCTCTTTTTATTATTTTTTTTTTTTACATGTGTGAGAGTACACTGTTGTTCTCTTCAGACACACCAGAAGAAGGCATTGGATCCCATTATAGATGGTTGTGAGCCAACGTGCGGTTGCTGGGAATTGAACTCAGGACCTTTGGAAGAGCAGTCAGTGCTCTTAACTGCTGAGCCATCTCTCCAGCCCATCCTATCCTTTTAAAAAAAAAAAAATTTTTTTTTTTTTTGAAACAGGAGCTCACTGTTTGAGATCCTGGCTGGTCTAGAACTCACTATGTAGACCAGGCTAGCCTCAAACTCCCAGAACTCTGCTTGTTGCTACCTCCCTAGTTTTGAGATAGTCTCATGAAGTTGCCCAGACTGACCCTGAAATCCACAGCCTCTCCAGCAGCTGGGTCTACAGGTCTAGCTCACACAGCTTTGACAGCAGAGCCATCATGGAACCAGTTTGATTTTGCGCTGGCCCCATGAACTACTTGCTTTGTCCTGTCCTCTTACAACGTTCTTAGATTTAAGCCTCTGTAGAAGGTGGAGCTCAGAGGAGGGAGGGGCTCCGGGTGCACAAGAGTCCTCACTGGTCCTCACTGCTGTGAGTCCCAGGAACATCCCTAAGATAGCAAAGAGGGAAAAAGACAAAAGCTGGCCAGAAGTTCCCAGGAATTGCTAAGCCCAGCATGGGAGGACCAGGCTGCAGAGATGGCCAGGATGTGGGAGGTCCCCAGGCAAGACTCACAAAGCCCGGGCCAGGAGCTTCCCACGGCCCCCAGCAGCTCTGCCTGGAGCCTTGGTGCTGGAGCACCCCAGGAGGAGAATTAGGCAGGACAGGATGCAGTTCATTTCCAGCACCATGTCTAGATGTCCCCATACATCTTCAGTACCATATCTAGATGTCTTAAAAAAAATAAAAAATAAAAAAAGATATCGCAAGGTGGGCCTCACGATGTCAGGCTATTAATCCCAGCACTGGAGCAGGGAGGCAGAGGCAGGTGGATCTCTGTGAGTTCAAGACCAGCCTGGCCTACACAGGGAGTTCCAATACAGTCAGGGCTGCATAGTGAAACTTGGTCTCAAAACAACAAGCAGACTAAAAACAAGACAAACAGGGAAGGCACAGACTGCTCCAAGGCCTCAAGCATCCAGCTGTGCTGTTCACAAGCCAACCTCTGGATCTTTGGAACCAGGACAGCTGGGTGTGGCCAACCTGAAGTTCTAGCCCTCCCATTCACCCCCACCCCCACCCCAACCCCGCTTGGAGCCAACTCCCCCTTCCCTCAGAGCCTGCAGGAGGCAAATCTGGAAGCAGAGCTGCCTAAATTCTCCAAGGTGTGAAGCCTGGGTCTCCTAGGTCACCCAGACTAAGAAAAGTCATGGCTCAATCTTGAACACGTGGACTGGGGTGTGTGTGTGTGTGTGTGTGTGTGTGTCTGCAGAAGGCCTCCATGCCCACAGGAATGAAGTCCTTGCGTAGTGTTATCCCTCCTCCCAATTCAGTTTCCCCACCAAAGCATAGGTCTGAGTGAACGACAAGCTCGAAGGCAAGAGATCCTTTAACAATGGAAGCCAGGGACTGGTTTAGGGTATAAACCGAGCAGTCAGGTACTAATTTCTCTTTGAGTCTAGAGGAAATACAGGATTTCTTTGAAACCACAAAAAGGTGACATATCAGTATCACAAAAAATGTGTTCAAACTATGCTGGCAAATACAGGAAAGATAGGAACCATTAAAAAAAAATTAAAAGTCCAGAGAGATGGTTCAATGGGTAAAGGAATGGCTGCCTTGCAAGTCAGACAGACAACCTAGGTTTGTCCTGGGGCCTTGTAATGGTGGAGGGAAAAAGCCAACTTTATAAAGTGGTTCTGTGACCTCCACACATAGTGGCAGGTGCCCCACTCCCAAAAACAATAATACAATAAAGTTGAAAAACAATGTTTGGAGAGAAGCCAGGCTTGGAAGTGCATGCCTATAAAACTTGAAAGATGTGGGAGATATCCATTGTTAACCTCTGACTTCCACATGCATACACACACACACACACACACACACACACACTCATCTAGGAGTTTCACTACTGTCAAAACTCAAGAGTAAACAGAGAAATTAGAGTTCTCCCCCTCTGGTTGCTACAGCCAAAAGGAGCCACTTCTCTGTAAAGATCCTAGTGTAACAACAGGAAACCAAATACTCCCACTCACGGGAGCCCTTGTTCCACTCAAGTTTATCTGCCCCATCCATCACTCCTCCTCCTTTCTGTCCTGACACTTCCAGGTCACCACACTATGACACAATCCCACCTCTCTCAGCAGGCAGCCTGTTATCCTCACTGCCTTCCCTGGGGGGATCCAGCCTGCTTCTTCAGCCAGCCTGCTCAAAGTAGCATTCACATTCCTAGATGTGCTCAATAAGACAAAAGGAGAGGCTATTTATTCTCTTTAGCTTTGTCAACTTGACACAGCCTAGGGTCACCTGAGAAGGGGGTAGATATGTGTGTGGTGGATTGTCTAGATTGCCCAGCCCACTACCGGTGGCACCATTCCCTAGGCAGGTGGTCCTTGGGCTGTATTAGGAAGCTTGCTAGGCCTAGGCCTTTGAGTAAGCAAACCAGAGAGGGGAAAACAGCAAATGGCATTTTCTCACGGTTCTTGCCTAACTTCCTGCCTTGACTTCCCTCAATGAGGGACTAGTGATGACTATTCTTGGTTGTCAGCTTGACAGTTTCTGGAGTTAAAGACACACCTTTCTTCTGAGGTGCCCTTCTGCTGGAAGTCTATATAAGGACGTGGAGGAGGGAAGCATCTCTCCTTGCTTGTTTTCTCCTTGCTGGAAAGTCCATTCCTTCACAGGTTTTCGAGAGGAGGCTCTCAACCTTCCTAACACAGTTCCTCATGTTGTGCTGACCCCCAACCATAATATTATTTTTGTCTTTGTTGCTACTTCATAACTGAAATTTTGCTACTGTTATGAATAATAATGTAAATAGGTGTTTTCCAATGGTCTTAGGTGACCCCTGTGAAAGGGTCATTTGATCACCCAAATTCAGTGGAAACCTACAGGTTGAGATCCCCTGATTTAGGGATCTACTTCTTTGGGATTCCAGCAGATACTGGAAACTAGTTGAGGTTGAGACATCAGTCTTGTGAACAGAGCAACTACTGGATTGTTAAACTTCCTGTTCACAGCCAGCTACTGTTGGGTTAGCTAGAGTTCAGCCTGTAAGTCACTTGAATAAATCATTCATATATATATATATATATATATACACACACACACACATATATATATACACACACATATATCTACACACACATATATCTACACACACAAATATATATACACAAATATATATACACAAATATATATATGTATATATACATACATATATACATATACACATGTGTATATGTATTTGTGCATGTATACATACATATGTATATTCTATAAATTCTGTTAATCTAAAGAACCCTGACTAATAGAGCTCCTAATAATGCCACTTCCTGGTAACCAATCATTAACATTATGAGCCGATGGGGGACATTCTCACTCAGCCACCACAGACTTTACCCTCTACGATGACATAGGCCCATTCTTCCCCTAAGTGGTTTTGGTCATGGCACATGGTTTGTCACAGCAGCAGAATGAAAGCACCACAACAGAGCTAAAGTCGGGGAGAAATCAGAAACAGTTACTATAAAATGTGTTAAATGAGTGTTTTTAATTCTAATTGGAAAATAGGAGGGCAAGGAAGATTTATCCCGTCTTAGTCAGGGTTTCTCCTACCGCAGTGAAACACCATGACCAAAAACCAGGTTAGGGAGGAAAGGGCTTACTCAGTTTACGTCTCCCTTGTAGTCCATCATTGAAGGAAGTCAGGACAGGAACTCACACAGGGCAGGAACCTGGAGGCAGGAGCTGATGCAGAGGCCATGGAGGGGTGCTGCTTACTGGCTTGCTCAGCCTGCTTTCTTATAGAACCCAGGACTCCCACAATGGGCTGGGTCCTCCCCAGTTGATCGCTAATTGAGAAAATGGCTTACAGCTGGATCTCAGGGAGGCATTTCCCCAACGGAGGCTCCTTCCTCTCTGTTGACTCTAGTTCATGTCAGTTGAAAAAACCAAAAACCAGCCAGTACAACTGACCCCTTATCAACTTGACAGACATATCACTATTAAGCCACAACCCCTTCTTTCTAATTCATCCCAAAGATCTCACATTAAAAACATAAGTTTAGGGGGCTAGAGATGGCTCAGCAGGTAAGAGCACCGACTGTTCTTCCAAAGGTCCTGAGTTAAAACCCCAGCAACCACATGGTGCCTCACAACCACCTGTAATGAGATCTGACTCCCTCTTCTGGTGTGTCTGAAGACAGCTACAGTAGACTTATTTATAACAATAAGTAAATCTTTGGGCCAGAGCGAGCAGGGAATTAGCAAGTGGAGTTGACCAGAGAGAGCAGAGGTCCTAAAATATTCAATTCCCAACAATCACATGAAGTCTCACAACCATATCTATACAGCTACTCACATACATAAAATAAATAAAACTTAAACAAAACAAAAACAAAATCGTAAGTTTAGGGTTTGAGGATTTAGCTCAGTGGAAGAGCACTTGCCTAGCAAGCACAAGGCCCTGGGTTCAGTCCTCAGCTCTGAAAAAAACAAAACAAAAAAACCTAACACAAACAAACATATGTAAGTTTAAAGTCCTAAGCTGTACAGATTCAAACACACTAAAATTTCAGCCCTTTAACAATATTCAATCTTTTAAAAATCCAAAGATACTTGGTTTTAATTCAGCTGTATTTAATTTTTTCAACTAAAGGCTTCAGTAAAATAGTTTCTTATTTCAAGAGGGGAAAAAATCGGGGCACTGTCACAATCAAATCAAAGCAAAACCGATCTCCAACCATCCAAAGCCAGGGCCCAGTCTCCGTCTTCTGGGTCCCTCCAAAGGGCTTGCATCCCTTCTCCAGCTCCCCCTGCAGCACACACAGCTTATTTTCCAGGCTCCATCTCACTCCACTGCTGCTGCTGCTCTTGGTGGTCATTCCATGGTACTGGTATCTCCAAAACTGCTGTGGTCCCATGCTGCAACTGGGCTCCAGTTTCACCACTAGCCTCTCATAGGGTCTCTCCCTGGTGCCAAGGCTTACTTTCTCATATAACCCCTTCAATCCTACACCTTCACCAATGACCTCTCCAGGCCTTCAACAGTGCCAAGCCTCAGCTGCTCTCCATGACCCCTTCACACCTTCAAAACTAGCACTGCCTGGGTGATTCTTACTCCCCAAGTTCAGCTGCCAGCCTGAGGTACAACCTTGGCTGCCTCTGGAGCAGAGCTTCTGTTTGCTGACTCTCAGGAAACACTTTCCAGAAGATTTTACCATAGTGATGCTGGTCTCTTCTTAATCACTGCTAATTTCTCAACTCCCGCTGACCAGCACTGAATATCCCAGCAAAGCAAAGGTTTCATTTTACAAGTTCTAGTATCTTGGTAATCACAGGTGCTTCTTCAGTCCCAGATGCCCAGAATCATGAACTCTTCACACAAAAGCCTGGTAGAATTTTTGCTTCCCTCTAAAACATCACAAGCCAGGCCTCCATAGTCTGCACTGTGCCTTTCCTAGCTCAAAGTTCCAAAGTCCTCCCACAATCCTTCTCAAAACAACACAGCCATGAATGTCACAGCAATACCCCCACTCCTGGTACCAGCTCGTCTTAGTTAGGGTTTCTATCGCTGCAACAAACACCATGACGGGAAAACAAATTAGGGAAGAATGGGTTTATTCAGCTTACACTTCTACATTGTAGTCCAGCACTAAAGGAAACCAGGACAGGAACTCAAACCTGGCAGGAACCTGGAGGCAGGAGCCCATGCTGAGACCATGGAGGGTGCTGCTTACTGGCTCATTCCCCAAGGCTTGCTCAGCCTGCTTTCTTATAGAACCCAGGCCGACCTGCCTAGGGATGGCTCCACCCACCATGGGCAGGGCCCTCCCCCACTGGTCACTAATTAAGTAAACACCCTATAGCTGGATCTCATGGAGGCATTTCCTCAACTGAGGCTCCTTCCTCTCTGATGACTCTAGCTTGTGTCAAGGTGACACAAAACCAGCTGGTCCACTCCCCAAAAGGGACACGATCTTATATTTATTCACATAATCTCACCATAGCTTGTACCCTTGATATACTGTTTCATTAGTTTAGAAACAGGCTCTTTGCTGCACTGCCCAGGCTGGCTTCTAACTTCTGAGTGTCAGAGATCCTTCTGTAGAAGTTCCCTGAATAGCTGGCACCTGGGGTGCCTGCCTGCCTGCCCTGGGCTCCAATCTTCTCTTGATCTTTTTACCTAATTACAAGAGTCCTCTCTCTCCTTCCACTTCACACAATTTCATTAAGCTTTGAATTCTCACCCTCCAGATAACTCAAGAAGTCACTCAACTTTAGTTTAAAAAGCCAAGTTAATTAGGACCTGAACGAAGCTTCCTTCTACCTCCTCTGGGTAAAGTCCCTAAGCTCTGACCACAGGTCTGTCTTAATTGAGACTCTCAGAGTTTGTGACTCAGGGCATGGAAGTGGGTGGGCAGGCCGGGAAAATGAAGGTTGTGTTGTGTTGTCGTTGTTCATCCTTTCAGGATTCTACAAAAACAAAAAAAACAAAAAAACAAAACAAAACAACCCACTAGTGTTTCCAGGAACGTGGCTCTGGAATAGACCTGGCTTTGAAGACACCTGCTAAGCAATCCTGCTCATTGCCTGGCCCAGGACAGGCACAGCAGCACAAGGGGGTGACCTTGGGCTCAGGAGCAAGGATCAATGGCACACACAGGCAACTTCTACAAGTATTCACAGGGGAGTCTCAGGTTCCCAACCCATGGCTGGGAACCTGAGTTTTGTGTCATCTATGAATGGGAAGAAGTGCTCTGTTTGAGGAAAGGGCCTGCTGAATTCCTACTGGGGGGGTGGGGAGTCAGAATAAGTTGCTGAATAAGTCACTGAGTTCCTCCTAAAAGGCACTAGGGTGGGTTCTGGACCTAATTTTCTAGAATCATCTTAGAGATGTGTTGTGGCAACTGCTGAGGACCAAGTGAGAGGTGGTTTTAAAAAAAAAAAAATGAACCTGGCAAGAATTTTAAGCTAAACACAGGAAACAAAGCTGTCCTTAGAGAGCAGGTGACTTATGGAATAACAGCAGAAAGAGCCTGCTGTTAAATACCAGATAGCAGGTAGTGCCATGAATCCGGTCTCAATTAAAAACCTGATTTCAGCCTGGTGCTATAATCTAAACACCCCTTTCTTTCTCCTCCTCCTCCTCCTCCACCCTCTTCCTCCTCCTTTTCCTCCTCTTCTTCTTCCTCCTCTTTCTCCTCCTCCTCTTCCTCTTCCTCTCTCTCTTTCTCTCCTCCCCTCCCCCCTTCCTTCCCTTCTCCCACCCACATGATGGCTCACAACTGCCTGTGAGTCTAGCTTCAGGGGATCTAATGCTCTCTCCTGGCCTCTGTGGGCACCTCCTTCATACACATGGTGCATATATATGCACTCAAAATACACACATGCACATAAAATAAATAAATCCAAACACTAAAAAATAATCAAATCAAATAAAAACTCAACCACCAAGCTTCAGCAAGGTCATAGTGCTGGCTTTAAGTATGATATATGACCCTTATGTGAGAGACTGCATCCTCCCCTCAAGCAGCCTTATGGACCACCCAATCACATGCACCACCAGCACATGGCCCTTGGTATGGCCCACTTCAAGGTTGACTGGGTTTAAAGGGGTGAACAGACTGTCTCCCCCACTCTGCTGTCACACCAAGCTTCTGACTTTGGAGGTGTGATGAGTTTGCCCACACACCAGACAGTCAATGGATGCTGATCATCCACTAATCTAGCTGTCCATCTGGAGATGATGCACAGGGCCACTCCTCCACTACTACTACTACTACCACTACTACTACTAACTACTTCTTCTTCTTCTTCTTCCTCCTCCTCCTCTTCCTCCTCTTTTTCCTTTTCTTCCTCCTCCTCTTCTTCCTCTTCTTTCTCTTCTTCTTCCTCTTCTTCTTCCTCTTCTTCTTCTTCTTAGATTTTTTTTTCGAGACAGGGTTTCTCTGTGTAGCCCTGACTGTCGACCAGGCTGGCCTCGAACTCAGAAATCCGCCTGCCTCTGACTCCCAAGTGCTGAGATTAAAGGCGTGCATCACCACCACCCGGCTCACTCCTCCGCTTCTAGAGACAATTGTGACCGCTCTCTTGTTTTAGCCATCCCATAAAGAGGGGTTCCCATAGCTCTTCCCTCAGTTGCAGCCCCTCCTAGAGTAACTCCAGAACTAGGAAACACCTAACCTTCTCAGTTTATGGCAACTGACATTCTAGAAGCTTCCAGTGAGTGCCTGACAGAGTAGAGGGGTGTGGAACTTCACACCCAAATGGGAGTGCCACACCCTAGGACTGTCCATTCTCAGCCATCTAGAAGCAAATACTGTACCTTAGGGTTTGCATCTTTCTTTATGGTTTTTTGTTTGTTTGTTTTTTTCAACATAGGGTGTTACTGCCCAGCCCTGGTTTAGCTTGTCTTTTGTTTGTTTGTCTGTTTGTTTTTTGTTTGCTTGTTTGTTTTTAAAAAGGTGTTGTCTAAAGACAGGAGGAAAGCCTGGCATCCAGGCCTTGTTTTGTGTCCCTGTGCATCCTTTACTTTGGCTGAAGACAGAGCTAAATGTCTTAAAGCCACAGTCACCTTGGACTCCAGGAGAAGCAAAACCTCAGACTGGTCTCCTCATTCCCTTCCTGTGCCCTCTAGATGACAGCAGTTACCCTAGGCTAGCCCTCTAGATGACAGCAGTTACCCTAGGCTAGCCCTCTAGATGACAGCAGTTACCCTAGGCTAGCCCTCTAGATGACAGCAGTCACCCTAGGCTAGCCCTCTAGGGCATAGCTGCCTAGAGGGCTAGCATTCTCCCAGAGTCATCCTGTCCCCTCAGGCAATAAAGATGGGCCACCTTGCAAGGCTGGAGCGGAGATAATGACCTGGAAGTCCGCACCTGACCAGGACTTCTTACTGTGCACACCCTTCCATTTAACCCGAAAGTGTGCATCAGTACGTGGGATCCTGGAAGCCCTCTGTCTGTTCCTTCTTCAGTGTAGCCGCACTGAACACATCTTGCCACTCCTCCTTAATTGGTATTATGGGGATGGGTGGCCTCAGGTAGTTTGTTGAGGCAGTCACAGCTCAGGGTTTGTAAAAAACAAAGCCACTGGTCATACTTAAGCCTTTCCAGTGACTAGCCCCATTCCTAAGTCACCTCAGGGGTGCAGCTAGTAGTCAATTCATCAGATGCAAAAGGAAATTTATTAATTTGCAGATTCCAAGGGTTTTTAGAAGTTGTGGGACAAGACATAAGGAGGGAGGAAAAGACCAAATACACACTTCATAATCTCACAGCAACCCAGGGCTGCAGTAGGAACTACCAACCCCCTAGCCTGCTGGGAAGGCCCATGCCAAACATTATTGCGGATAACGAAAGTGAAATGTCCAACCTGGCTCTTCAGTTCAAGAGAATGCAAATAGAATCCACAGACGTCTAGAGAGGGGTGTGGCCCCTGGACTCCTAGTAAAAGAGATGAACTTGTGGAAAGAAGTCCCTGGCAGTAACAGAAGGATCAGTCACCCAGGTTTAAAGACAGAAGGGGGCGCTGGAAACATGGCTCAGTGGTTAAGAGCACTGACTGCTCTTCCAGAGGTTCAGAGTTGAATTCCCAGCAAACACATGGTGGCTCACAGTCATCTATGATGGGATCTGATGCCCATTTCTGGTGTGTTTGAAGAGAACAATAGTGTACTCATATAAATAAAATAAAAAGATTTCTTAAAAAATAAAATAAAGACAGAAGGGGAGACACAGAGTGCTGGATGGTCCTCAGCTAGTGCAGAGGTAACAGGGTACCCATTTCTAAACGAGCCCTGTGTTTCCTGAGCCATTGCGGGCTATTTCCTGTGTGAGAGTCACATTTTTCGGTAGTTCCTACCTGGAGAATCAAGCCCATGTCTATCTTTATTTTGTACTTTTTTTTTTCTCATTTGTATGTTTCAAGCTTTTATAAGTAACTTGAGTTAAAAATCTATGTAAAAATATATACTATACATGTACAAATGCCACTGATGACTTTATAAACATTATACACATATATTTATAAATATGTATATTTATTATGTATGATGTAATACTAAATGAAATTTAAATATATTTAATAGTAAATATATGTTTATTATATATATGCATTATGTGCATATATACAGTATCTAATATACACTACAGAAGACCTCAGTCCATAACGCTTAGAAGATGTGACCACTCCAACCTCCATCCATATCCCTACAGTATTTAGTATCTTTTAACTTCTAATTCTCAAGCCCGGCTTGGTGGCATGAGTTCGAGGCTAAACTGACCTACATGGAAAGGTCCCAGCCAGCCAGCTGAGGCTACATAGTAAGAACTTGCTTCAGTTCCTCCCTCCCCAAATCCACTATTTACAAATTCTCTATTCCTTCCCCCTCTCTGCGGTAGTGGGCATAGGTCCTGTTACCAGGGGCCTTAGTTCCTCGGCCTGAGGCTGGCTACCCACAGTTAGCCCCTTCTTCCTCCGTCTGTCTTACTTGGCCCCTTCCCAGTAGTCTCTGGAGACCCTCTATATACAACTCTACACATACTGGACCAAAGGAAGAAAAGTCCTGGGCTCTCTGCATCTGCCATCTATCATTTACCATCAGTGCCTGACTCTCCCTGGCAAGCATTCAGTGTCTCCCTCCTTCCCCTGAGCAGGTCTCTAAGCCATTTCTGCCCCCCAGAACCTGTAAGATCAGTTAAGCCTCTGTCTGCCTTGTTTCCACTGATTACTCTGGGGCCATGGGCCCAGAGTGGACAGCCTCGTCGCCAGGGCCCGATGTGTACATCAGGTGGCTCACTACCACCTAGAATTCCAGTTCAGAGGATACGATGCCCTCTGGCCTCTTCCAGCACCCAGCAATGCATGGTGCAGACAAAACCATGTGGAAACACACACAAAACACATAAATAAAAAGAAAGAAATCTTAAAATAATAAAAGCGGCGTTTGTTGGGCTGAGGAGATGGGTCAGCAGTAGAGAGTTTGCCAACTCACAAGTCTGAAGACCACAGTCTGGGTTCCTAGAGCCATGGGATGGTGGGTCAGCACCACAGGCTGCCGTGTAGTTTCAGTGGCCAAAGGCAAATGCAGCAGATCTCCCAGCACAAGCTGGCTACTGCCCGGCCGATAAGCTCTGGGTTCGATTGAGAGCCTGTTTCAATGTGACTAAGTGAAAAGCTTGAGGAAGGCTCCTGATAGGAACCCCAAGTCACCACCGAGGCTCACACATTTGCACATGCATACAGCCCCAGCCCCATCTATGAGGACTGGTGTATATACATGTGCATCCCACACGCATACACAGAGAGAAAAAAAATATCATTTTTTGTCAACATTCTGCCTCACATTCATAATCCTCATGTTCTCAAACTAAGATTAGAGTCACTTGCTGGGAGCAGAGAGAGCCCTAGAAGAACATACCAACATCTCTCTGGAGTAGCAATTTGCCTCAAAAGTAGAGAGAGAGATTCTCTGTAGTAAAATAAACATACGCTTATCATGGAAGAGAATGTAAAATGAATGTCAGTTTTAAAATAGGGCTTGAAGCTTCAAAGCAAGGTCACCAACTGGGGTCGCCCAGAACATGCCATCCGGCCAGAGGAGCGGCTGGGAAAGTCGGAGAAGATTGGTCCCTCTGGGTCAAGGTTATGGCGGCTGCTCAGCCATCTCCCAGCTTCTTCCCACAAGCCTAGTGCACGGGCGGCTGTTTCCGAAGCAGTCCGTCCATGCCTTACAGCTATGGAGATGGACGCTGTCTCAGGCACATGAACAAATTGCAAAAGGCTGGTATTCCCACCACACCAGGAGGGACGTCCAGCATCGTCATTCGAACGCCATTCCTTTCCACATTGTGGACCTCCAAGATTCAGACTTCAAAATGGCAAAAAGAAAAAACAGAACAAAACAAAAACAAACAAAAAAAAAAAAAACTAGAGCTTTTCAAGGGGCCGTAAGCCGCACAAGGTTCAGTTATGTCTGGTCCCCAGGACAGACCAGTGAAGCCCTGCGAGTCCCAGCTTTTCAGATGAAACCTGGCTGGTTTACACACTCACCAAGCTCACGTAACGTGTTAAGAATCTAAGTGCAGGAACCACCTGCTTTTTGCCAAGTAGCCCAGGTTAACATCAAACTTGTTATCCTCTTGCCTTGGCCTCTTGAGTGCCAGGATTACAGGTGTATGCCGCTATGCCCAGCCCACCTGTTCAATTCTTTTTTTAGATTATATTTATCTATGTGTCTGTTTGTGTGTAAAGACACGAGAATGCCACCGACCCAGTGGACGTCAGAGGACAACTTATGGGAAACCATCCTCTCTTCCCGCCATGCATTTCTAGGGAACAAATCAGGTCATGAGACTTGTCAGCAAGCATCCCTAACCACTGATCCATCTCACCAGCTCTAACTCTTTCTTTCTCTCTCACATTTTCAATGCTAAGGATCAAGCATAGGTAGGACCTCAGGCACGCTAGGCGAATGCTCTGTCCCACTGAACTAAATTGCTAGTCTTCGTCTGTTTAATTCAGAGATTCTTGCTCTGAACACTAAGGAGAAGTTGTGTCCATGCACTTTCACCAAGCACAGCCCACCGACACCTGAAACCTTGAGTGTCTCAGGCTCTGGCCACTTGTTAGATATGCCTCACTTGGCTGGAAAACACATACACACACACACACACACACACACACACACACTTCACTGGTTTCCAAATGACTGCTCAGTTACCTCATTCGAATATCTGTCATGGCATACAGCAAGGAGTAAAGTTCATGGAGGGTGATTCACCCCTGAAGCGGGAGCCCTCAGAAGCTGAGGTACACACTACCCTTTCATCGACCCTGAAAGTAAAGGCTATTTAATTTGTTTGGAATTGTTTTTAGATGGAGTGGTAAGTGGAGAAAGTAGGGGATTTGGTGGGTTTCCCCCTAGAAGAAATTTCTCACGAAGTAGACTATCTGAGAACAAGATCCTGGTTCTATGAACTTCCTTCGCCAGCAGCAGGTCAGCCTCAAAGAGGAACACCTGTGCATACATTGTATGGTACACTCCGCCCACTTGAGGCTGCCCTGGACCACTTGAGATGGAATCAGGGGCCACCTTCTTCTAGAAGGCTTCAGTGGGCTGGAGAGATGGCTCAGTAGTTAGGAGGACATAGAGCGTTTACAGAGGGCCAGAGTTCAGTTCCCAGGAACCATGTTAGGCAGCTCCCAGCTGTCTTGGAGCACCATCTCTGGTCTGACGCCTCTGGCCTTTGAGGGCACATACCCACTCATCCACCCCCCCCAACCCACACCCACAACCACAGTTAAAAAGTAAAATATTTTGAAAATAAAATAAAGGGCTCTAGGCGAGCTAGGGGTATGGTTAGGTAGTAGACACCTTGCCTAGAATGTGCAAAGGCATGACGTCTGTCCCTAGCAATGAAAACAGAAAATAAAACAAACAAAAAAAAGCGGGGGTAGGTGGAGGGGGTCCTTCAGTAACTATCACCTTGGGCAAAAAGCCGGGCTGGTGCCCAAGCCCCAGGTTCTGGATTCTAAAGTCTCTAGGTCATTCCTAGGGCTGCTTCAGTCTATCTGTTCTGTTTTTATTTTGAGACAGGGTTTCCTGTAACCTAAGCCAGCTTCAAACTGGCTATGTAGCCACGGGTGACCTTGAAATTCTGATCCTCCAGTGTCCATCCCCCAAGCTCTGGCATTATAGGAGTGAGCCTAGGAGCCAGGCTTATACAGTGATGGGAACAAACTCAGGGCTTCTGGCACGCTTCGCTAGCACTGCCCACTAACGCCCCCGCCTCGCCCTGGGCTTCTCAAAGCGCACAGTGAAGTGTGTACGTGCAAAGAGTAGGACAGCCCCCAAGACGGATTCTGTTCCTGACAAGAGCCATTCCTAACACCTCGGAGGCTGCAAGACCACAGAGGACCCAGGCTCCATCAGAGCCCTCCTGTCTACTCTGGAAGGCACCTACTATCCCACCACAAGCTCACTTCCATGCCCCAGAACAACCACCACCCAATTCTAGCCGGACAGCCAAGGCCAAGGGTTAATCAAGAGGCCAGTCCATTTGGACAGAAAGGCTTTGCTGGCTGCCCTCTAAGATCACCCACATCCTTGGCAGCTGATGCCTCTGTGGAAGTCAGTCTCCCTTTGGCTTAAGGGTCTACCATTTCCCCTTGTTAGAGCAAGATGAATCTCAAGAGCAAAACGGTGACTTGAAACAAATAATAATTAGGAACAGCTGACAGACACGGCCATACTAACTTAATTTGTCTCACTTAACCTACCTTGGAGCAGATCCCATCAACTTTATTTTACAGAGGAAATAGAACACCTGAGGAGTCATGCAACCTACCAGAGGCCACCCAGCCCAGAAGCAGAGAGGAGAAAGCTAGAACATGAACTCAGCCACTCCAGAAAGCAAGCTATTAAATTCGCCAGCAATAAAGAAATACATTGTAAAAGACTACCTTTAAGAGGGCCAGGGAGACAAAGCCTCGCTGTGATATTCAGTGATGGAGAGAAGGTCTTGGAGCTGTGGTTTATCCACTTAGCTTCTAGAGACAGAAGCACATTGTCTCTGATGTAATAATTTCAGAGTATGAGAAAGTCCATGTTCCTGAAAATGTCCATTGCAGATTTGGGGATAGGGACTGTGGGGTAGGTGGATGGGCCTGGAAGCAACACGAACATCCCTCCCTGAAGGTTGCATCAGAACCTATGGCATCCCTGTTTTAGAGACTTATGCCACACAAAGGACCACTAGGATAGGAGGTAACATGGAAAACTGTTAACAAAATGCAAAATGTCAACTACAGGATATTGGGAAGACAGCTCAGAGGGTACAAGTGCTCACTGTGCAAACACAAGCACCTGAGCTTGAATTCCCAGCATCCATGTAAAAGCTGGCCAAGGTTAAGAGTGCCTGGAAGCCTGATGTTGGTAGGGAGAGAGATAAATGGATCCCACAAGCTCAATAGCCAGGCAGTCTAGTGGAAAGGCCCAGTATCGGGTTCATAACCCTGGCTGTCCTGGTACTCACTCTGTAGACCAGGCTGGCCTTGAACTCAGAAATCCGCCTACCTCTGCCTCCCAAGTGCTGGGATTAAAGGCATGCGCCACCACTGCCTGGCTGAAACCTTGTTTTAAGGGAATAAGGGAGAAAGAATGATAGTTGTGTCATCTTCTGGCTTCTACATGTGTCCATGTGTCCACCTAAATGCATACACACACACACACACACACACACACACACACACGCACACACAGAGCCAAACACAAAACCACATGCCTAGCTGGGCATAGTGAGTGAAGCCTGTCATAGAGGAGTTCAGGAGTTCAAGGCCAGCCTCAGCTATGGAGTGAGTTTGAAGACAACCTGAGCTCCCTGAGACCCTGTCTAAAAAATGAGGCTGTATTATTTGATATTATTGAATTACATGAGGTACCTGGAGGCGTCAAGGTATTAAAGGCAAGAGAGCAGTTATTAGGGGCTAAAGTGGGCAGGGAAGGGGAAGTTCATGTTTGGGGTAAAGGGGGCTCTCCCAGCTCCATTTCAGATAGCATCTGTCTTGCTGTGTCTGGCTCCTTTACCCATTCATGAAATGCTAAAAACTGATGTTGCCTCTGAGGCTCAGAAGGTTAGGCAGTTAGCCCAAGGTCACTGCGCAGGGAAAGAAAGAAAGACCAGAAAGATGGCTCAGTGGTTAGAGCACATCCCACTCTCTGAGGGAACTGGTCAGGTCTCAGCACCGGTGCAGAAGCTCACAGTACCTTAACTCTGGGGGGAGGGGAGTGTAGGGTGAGGGGATACATTGCCAGCACTACCCATACGCACACATACAAATAACTTAAAAACAACAAGAATTTTTCGTTGTTTTTGTTTTTTGGCACAGGGTCTGTCTCATAACCCTGGCTGTCCTGAAAACCTATGTAGCTTAGGCTGGCTTTGAACTCAGAGATTCACCTGCCTCTGCTTCCTGCGTGCTAAAACTAAGGTAGGTGCCACCATGCCCAGCAAAATTATTTTTGAAGAGCAGCTGAAGCTAAAGCCCAGTCCTGGGCTGGGGGCTGCCACTCAGCAAGGGGGCTTGACTTTCAGGAAAAGCCCGGTTCCACACACTGTGGAGTAATCCTGCCCTACCCTGCATGCTGACTGGCTCATCTCACCCCCATGCGGACATCACCCCTCCCCAAAGTGTCAACGCCAGGGTATGCTTTCCCTTCTCTGTCAAGAAAACACTGCTCCGACCTCCACAAGAAAAAGCAATGGCCCATGTAGAGCCGAAGGAGCAGAGTAGCCCGGCAGTGCCAGGGCCCTGGAGACCCCCTGACACCATCCTGATCCTTCTTGCTTCCTGTAGGGTTCGGTAATGGGGGCTCCCCAAGTCCCTTCAAATACCACAAGCCACATCTCATAAAATCCCTGTCAGGCAAATCACAGTCCCCAAGGAGGACATGGGGACTCAACGATGAGAGGGGCTACTGTCACCTCCTCTGGCTACCACCTGGTGTACCACCACCACCTGGCAAGGCAGGGTATTATTATTTAATATTTTAAAATTTTTTTGCCAGGTAGAAATGGTGCACACCTTTCATCCCAGCACGTGGGAGGCAGAGGCAGGTAGATCTCAAAGTTCCAGGACAGAAAACACTGTCTTGAAAAAACAAACAAACAACAACAAAAAGAAAGAAATGAAAAACAGCAGATTTTTAAAAAAATTAATATAGATGTGCCTAAGAGTATACACCTTAGAGTTCGGGGGCTATGAAAGCCAGAAGGGGCGCTGGCTCCTCTGGAGGGGGGTTACAGGCTGCTGTGAGCTGTCCCAGGTGGGTGCTGGAAACCAAACTCCGGTTCTCTGGAAGAGCAGTAAGTGCTGTGCCTCACTGACCCATCTCTCCAGCCCATTATTATTATTATCATCATCATTATTATTATTTCATATGTGCACAGACGGTGTGGGACATGCCACAGCATACACGTGGAGGTCAGAATACAACTTTGTGGAGACAGTTTTCTCCTCCTACCTTTATCGAGGTTCTGGGTCACCATGCTTGCATCTTTGGACAGCAAGCCCCTTCTGCCGAGCCATCATGCCAGCCCGAGACAGGGTTTCCGCTTGGCCTAGAGCTCACGAGTCAGGCTTGGTTTACTGGCTAGTGATCTGCGCCCTGTCTTTGTATTCATTCCCACTGTTGGGACCCTTACACACCTAGGGTGGTTTCATTGTTATTTCTAAACACGGGCTCTTTAGCTAGTACTCAGGGAAAGTGTGTTCCACCAAACCGTCTCCCCAGCCCCTGAGAGTCTTTGCATATATGCTTAATGAATGGCTTTATGACTAATGACTTATTAATTAGTTAAATGACTTTAACTAATGAAGTTCAAAATGACTTCCTCCTGCAAGAGTTCTTACAAGAGACACAACAATCCACACAGATGGGAGGAGATAGCCCTAGGAGGACAGAGGCAGATGAGAGAGGGCCTCCTGGAGCCACTGGCAGCTAGAAGAGGCAAGGTCTACCCTAAGGTCCCAGAGGAGACACGGACCTGCTTAGACTCTGACTTCAAACTTTCAGTTCCTGGATAGAAATCTGTCGTTTTAAGGTGCAAAACTGTTGCTTCTCTATTACAGCTGCCACAGGAACCAAGGAAGCATCGCAATAGGACCTGAACCCCAAGCAAGGCACTTCCCTTCTGGGTCTCTCCTCTGGTCCCCACTCCCAGTGCGTTCTAGTCTCCTCCTCCAGTTCTCTGTAAATGATATTCATTTCCCTTCAGGAGTGGAGCTCCTGGAGCTCCACTTCCATCAGTGGCCAGCAGATCATACCCAGCACACTCAGCACAGGGAGCCAGCATCCTTCTCAAGCACCCTTCTCCAGCAGCAGCCTGACCCTCACCCATCCTCATAGCCTTGAGGCTTTGCATGCCTGGTCAACCGGAAGGGGAACTTTCTTAAGCCCCAGGGAAGGCCCTGGCCCTGGAGGAGAGTAGAGTGAGTTGTATTTTGGTGCATCCCACAGAAAGTCACACAAGGTGTTTGGGTGCAAAGAGAGATCGGGGAGCTTCCCGGTTGATGTTTTTTTTCCACCTTGAAACTGGCAGCGTTTCTGTTATGATGGCTGGGGAAATCCACCAGCCACTTCAATGACTGTTCAGTTTGATCGTTAAACAGCAGGAGCCAGCAGAGGTCTGCAATGAGCGCTGATTCCAGATAAAGCTGGTGTTTTTCTCACTGCCAAAACAAGCCAGGCCCCTGCTGTCCTCCAGGCTGGAGGCTAGTCATTCATGACTGTAACACGTGCCCTGTTCAGGGCTCTCCTCGCCCATCCTCCAGGGGCACTCGCCTTCCGGACCAGCCCCACTATCAGACCTCTTGGGAAGCACGGTTCCCTGGGGAGTCACGGAAGCTTTCTTAAGGTTCCATCTCAATGAGACATTTGCTGGGGCGCTGGACCCACGGAGGAGAACTGGGGAACTGCTCTAAACAGCTATAATTTTGAAAAGAGCAGCCAAAGGGAGAATTGCTTCATACATTGTACATTCACTTCCCTCTCCTACCATGCAGTTGAAGAAAACCGCAGCAAAGCCGGAAGCAACCCCTCAGCAGCCACGACCACCCTGTTCCTCCCGCGCCCATCCCCAGAAGCCTGGACTTTCCCTACCTGCCTTGCTCTTAGCATAGTCTCTAGTCCTGGTGGGACCTTAGTGGGCATCATCAGTTCAACCGCAGCTGAGCCAGAGAAGGGATGGAGGCCACAGCTGACTTGAATGTAGACCGGGCAAGCTTGTGGGAGAAAGTCCCTATGACAGAAGTATACAGCCAAGAACCAGCACTGTTGGGAACCTGCGATGTCTGGCATGAGAACAGGGATTATGTCCTTCCTTTCCAAGTCCCTTTGGAGCAGATACTGAGCCACTCCTGATCAAGGAATCTCTCTCTCTCTCCCTCTCTCTCTCTTTGTCTGTCTCTGTCACTCTCTTTCTCCACTTATCCCACATACAAGGAAGACAGTGCCCCAAGTCTCAGAGGGCATTTGGGGGTCGGCTGCTTCTAGTCCTGTTGCTTGCTTCAAGCTCCACTGAGGCTGCAAGCTGACAGCTCCCTGCTCCTGGCAGAACCTGAACCCAATGGACTGCTCAGAGGACCCCAGATTCCATCTGCGAACTGGAGGGACTTTTAAGGGAGCTAGATGAGGCCTCGGTATGTGGGTGCTTCACGCCCTGACATTGCAAAGCCCATCCTCAGCCTCCACTCCCACCCAGAGTACCCACGACCTCCTCCACCATTAGTCCTGTCCTGGGTTCTGGAGTCTGTCTCTACCTGTCCGCCACGAAAATGGACGGCCACCTTAGTACCCCCAACCTGGGGCGCACAAAAGGTCATGTTGGTCTTCCTATCTCTTAAAGATGGGGTGCTGAGGAAGAAGTATAAATAAGAACAGGAAACTAAATTTAAAAAAAAAAAAAAAAGGGAGCCCCATTCAGGCTGATTTACCGGCAAGAGTATTTTTTTAAAAAAAAGTCCGGAAATGCAAAAGTGGAGGCGGCTTTGCCGCCGTAACCCCGGCTCAGCCGCAGATCTGTAGTGATCTAGCCCTCGCCTGGGTCCAAAGCTCTGCGGCAAGCGACACAGGCAGTGGGGAGAGAGAGGGAATGAGGGCCCAGAAACGTCAGTGTCTGCCCCTAGCCAGTCCTGACCCTCCCTGAAGAGGCTGGGAGGACCGCAGGGCCAGGGTGCAGAGAATCTTGACGCTCCCCTTTTCCCTCGCCAGGAACTGGCAAACCCGGGTGATCCTGCTCCACCTTAGCCTCACCGCACTCTCCGGACGTCTAGAACTTAATGCGGACCTCACTGCCCGCCGGAGAGCCTCTGTCCGGAGATCGGGGCACACAGAGACAGGCGTAAGGGAGATGCTGGTACAGGGGACGTCCGGAACCCCAGGGTAGCTCAGGCCCAGGTCCCCGCAGACCGGCTCCGGAGGGATCCACTGTCCCCTTGCCAGACGCCAGGAGGCGCCCAAAGTCAAGACGCAGTGGCTGTGAGAGCTGGGAGCGTGTGGGAGAGCGACCCGAACCCCC
Organism: Mastomys coucha; assembly: GCF_008632895.1. Lineage (NCBI taxonomy): Eukaryota > Metazoa > Chordata > Mammalia > Rodentia > Muridae > Mastomys > Mastomys coucha. Next base: position 108,816,925 of record NW_022196900.1, read on the forward strand.
TCCCCACCTCCTGACCCACTCTTCTTCCCACCTCTGCGATGAATCCCCATGGAGAGTGCTTACCGGTCCAGCAGCTTGGCCCGCGGAGCTGGCAGCCTAGAGGCTAGGCGCGAGTGAGCCAGAGGCGGGGCGCACAGCAGGACGAGCCCGCCTACTGACAGTCCGCACACCCCACTTCCCACTTTGTTTCCTTTCTACAGATAACAGGAAAAACAACTGGTCCCCTACGCCTCCCCAGCCCCGCCCCAAGCCCAGCCGGCCCTGCAAGGGTAGCATCGCAGGTGCCTCCGAACCCTGCAGCACCTCGCACTGTTCAAAAACAAAGTCTTCTCTGGATGCAAAGGCACACTGCCAAATAAAGGTCCGGAGAGCCCTGGGCTTCGCCACAGTCACTCAGAACAACAAACCAAAACCAAAACCTAGACAGGCCAGGAGTACTACAGGATGACTGGTTACTGTCTTAGGCACCCTAGAAGCCAATAGAAAAAAAAGAGTGACAGAGACAAGCCAGGCAGTGGTGGCCCATGCCTTTAATCCCAGCACTTAGGAGGCAGCCGGATTTCTGAGCCTGGTCTACAGAGTGAGTTCCAGGACAGCCAAGGCTATACAGAGAAACCCTGTCTTGAAAACAAACAAACAAACAACAACAAAAAACCTGTCAGGCCTTAGTGGCACTCTCTTTGAATCTCAGCATTTGAGCAGAGGCACAAAGGTCTCTGGGTTCAAAGCCAGAAGCCTGGTCAATGTAGTGAGTTCCAGGAGGAACTTATGAGACCCCCATCTCAAAAATAAAGGCCATCCAGTGGTTGGGTGGGTGTAGTGGAGCAGTCTCTAATCCCAGCACTAGGGAGACAGAGAGCCAAGCAGGTCTCTGTGAGTTCAATGCCATCCTGGTCTACACAGTGAGTTCCAGACCAGCCAGGGCTACATAGTGAACCTGTCTCCACAAACAAACAAGCAAATGAAGTGAAATGGACAGGTAGGCTTCCCTGTAATTACCAGAGCTTCCTACCTTTCTAGGGCCACCTGGGGAGGGGAAGACTAGCTTAACTCCTTTTCTACTCTGGCCAGGAGCTAAAGCACTTTTAAAAAAACAAAACAAAATAAAACAAAACCTTTTTTTTTTTTCCAGACAGGGTTTCTCTGTATAGCCCTGGCTGTCCTGGAACTCACTCTGTAGACCAGGCTGGCCTTGAACTCAGAAATCTGCCTGCCTCTGCCTCCCAAGTACAGGGATTAAAGCCATGTGCCATCACTGCCCGGCTAACTTTTTTTTTTTTTTAAGACAAGGTCTTACTATGTAGCCCTCACAGGCCTTAACTCACTACATGGACCGGGCTAGATTCGAACTCAGATCCACCTGTGTCTAGCTTTCAGATGATGTGTTTGGAGGCCAGGGCCACCGTGCCCAGAGAAAGCTCTCACTATTATGATTATTTTGGTGGAAGCTGGGGCCTTTAACATGCTTAAGAACCAGTTCTACCACGAAGCAAGCCCCACTCGCATGACGTAGCTACTGTTGTTCCTATGAACAAATAGGACCACCGGCCTGAGTCTCAGAGGGTATTTAGGGATGGGCTCTTTCTAGAGCTTTCTAGAAAGGTCCACAGACACAGTGATAGGGTCAGAGGCTGGCAGGCCCTTGCTCCCAGCCTCTCGATACTGAAGGGTCAAGACCAGGACCATCAGAAACTACTCCATTTCTGCCTGGAAAGGAAAGAGGATTTGATGAAAATTATTGTATGGGCCCTGCTGTCTCAGATGGAGGCTGCATGCTCAGGACATAACTGGAGACTCCAAGGGGTTGGGTGAGGGACAGGTTCCCATTTAGGGGGCTGTTAGGCCTATTCCAAGATGTCCTTCTCACTAGGACATCCAGGCTCACAACCTGACTTCCACCCTGTGGGATCTGATAATGACTGAGGTTTCCGCCCCAGCTAAGGAGAACCTGTCATAGCAGTGGGGAAAGAACATCGAAGGGAATGTGCTAGCTGAGACCACAGACTGTGCCAACACCAGTCTCAAGGCTGCTTTTGGCTAGGCTGCAATTTAAACACTGCTCCGGATAGAGCTCTTCATGAGACAGTTGGATGAGGAATACATTTGCTGCTTCCAAAATAACTTCCTGGAAGCTGGGAGTGTGGCTCCATTGGAGGAGGGCTCGCCTAGCATGCACAAAGTCCTGGGTTCAATCCCAGCACCGTAAACTGAACACTGTGGCAGATGCCTAGCCTCCTAGCACTCAGTAGGTGGAGATAGGAGGATTAGAAGCACAAAAATCACCCTCAGCTCTACAGCTGTTCAAGGCCACCACGGCTGCCAGACAGCCTGTGCCTTAGGGTTACTATGATGTGATGAAACACCATGGCCAAAGGCTTTTAATTTGGCTTACGCGTCCACGTCACTATTCATCATGGAGGGAAGGCTAGACAGACAGACACACAGGAAAGGAATCTGGAGGCAGACAAACTGATGCTGAGGCCTTGGGGGGGGGGGTGCTGCTTGCCAGTTTGCATGACCTTTTTAATCCCCAGCCTTCACTTGCTACTGGGGCTGCACCTTCACCAATGGCCTCTTGGCCTCTCACAGTGCCAAGCCTCAGCTGCTCTCCACTACCCCTTCATGCCTTCAAAACCAGCACCGCCTGGGTGGCTCTCAGAGGACCAAGTTTGGCTGCCAGGACAAGGTGTAACCGTGGCTGCCTCTGATCCACAGCTTCTCTCTGCTCTCAGGGAACATGTCCCAGAAGATGTCACCTCAGTGATGCTGGCCTCTTCTTAATCACGCTAATTTCTTAGTTCCAGCTGACCAGCATCATTTGTCCCAGTAACGCAAAGGTTTCGCTTCAGTGGTGCTGGTTTCTTGTTAACCATTCTTGTTAACCACAGCTGACTCTTCAGCCAGTTATGCAGAAGGACAGAATCTTAATTCAAAATACCAAACAGCCCCGATAGAGCCTTTAAACTTTCCTCTGAAATTCCGTAAGCCAGGCCTCCATTGTTTGCACTGCTCTCAACATTCTCAACTTCCAAGCTCCCAAAGGGAGCTTCCACAATCCCCACCCCACCCCACCCCAACCCTCCGCAAACATGGTCAGGTCTGTCAACACAACCCCCCATTATCCTGGTCAGGTCTGCCAAGGCAACCCCCCATTATCTTGGTACCAACTAATCTTAGTCCGGTTACTACTGCTATCACGAAACTTCATGACCGAAGTGATTTGAAGGGGAAAGAGTTAATTTGGCTTACACTTCCACATCACTGTTCATCACCACGGGAATTCAGGACAGACACTCAAACAGGGCAGGAGTTGATGCAGAGACCGAGGAGTGCTGCTGCTGCTGACTGGCTTGCTCAACCTGCCTTTTTAGAGAAGCCAGAACCACCAGCTCAAGATAGGCCACACCCACAATGGGCTGGGCACTCCCACACCAATCACTAATTGAGAAAATGCCCCACAGGCTTGCCTAGAGTCAGATTTTATGAAGGCATTTTTCTCAATTGGTGTTCCTTCCTCTCTGATGGCACTAGCTGTTGTCAGGTTGACATAAAACTAGCCAGGAGACCTTGTCTCCAAACAAACAAACAAACAAACAGCTGGCTAGGAACTGAAGTGGATGAGAGTGCTTGTTACCAACCCTGATCTGAGTTCAATCCCCCAAACTCTCGTGGTGGAAAGAGAGAGCTGGCTCCCCAAAGCTGTTCTCTGAACTTCATGTCTGTATCAGCAGCAGCAGCACCATCACTATCTTTCACACACAGGTATAAAGTCACACACGTACCAACAAACATACTAAAACCTTTTCAAATGGGTACGAAAGGGTGACAATGATCTAAATTATGCCTTTACCATGCGAGATGCTGCCATGTGCCAATTTGTGCTTTTTCACGGTTCCCTTTGATCCCCACAGCAGCTCAGGACAATTAGCCTCATCATTAATAAGGACACTCGGTCAATTTAGGAAGCCGCAGTCAAACTAAGCAGCAACTTTTCCCAGCTCCCCCAACCTGCTGCCCCGCTTTGCTGTTCCCGTGAAAATCCCACCTTCCTTGGTGGCGCACGCCTTTAGTCCCAGCACTTGGAAGGCAGAGACAGGCAGATTTGTGAGTTCGAGGCCAGCCTGGTCTACAGAGTGAGTTCCAGGACAGCCAGGGATACACAGAGAAACCCTGTCTCAAAAAACTAAAAAAAAAGAAAAAAAGAAAATCCCATCTTCCTAAAAACCCAAATACGCTGCTGCTTTATAAAGAGCCTAATCACAGGAACTTAGGGTGTCCATCCTTTTCACTCGGGGTACCCAGAAAAAAAAAAGGCAAACTAAATCTGACATTTAAGTAGAGCCGGCCTCATTCCTCAAGTTCCCGATAGCGCAGCGCGTGGCCTCCTGCCTTCCCCTCTCTGGTTTCTGATCTCTCTCTATTTTTAACTGTTGTCATGTGTGTTAGAGGAAGCTACCTCAGACTCCCTTTGAACTGTAAATAAAATGAACCGCTCATGGTGGGTCATCTGAAGCAACCCAGAGAGAACTTGCCATAGGAAAGCCACGCTGGGAGCTCACACGAGTCCTCTCTAGAAGTGGGTGCTGCCGGAAGCGCTCTGGCCCCATTCGATGGGAGAGGAGAGGAGCCCCAGGCTGGAGGGGCTGGCTGCCCTTTGGAGAGCCTGCTCTCTCAGTTCCCAAGAGCCTTCTGCAGAACTTCCCCTCTGTAACCAGCGAACTTCCGCAGCATCTCTCTGATGCAGCAAACAGCAAGGATCTTTGTTCTGCTCAACTACCAGTGGTTTCATCACCCACACATGCCCCCAGGCAGGGTTACCTCAGGGCAGCTACTTTGAGTTGGGCACAGAGGTAAGACAAGAGTGAGAAGTCCTTCCATGCCCCAGCCTGTCAGGATGCCCATCTTGTGACAGATCCTGCCTTCCAGGCAGGGCAGAAACCACCCAGTGTCCCTGCCCTTTAGCAAGAAAAGCATGGCGAAGCATAGCTGCATTTTGGTCCAGAGCAGGAACCTCCTGTAGAGCCAGCTGCAGCTGTGGTGCTGTGCGACTTCAGGCAAGCAACTTAGCCTCCGGGGCTTTCTTCTCCCTTTCTGTTACTTGGCAATGCTAATGACATGGTTCCACTTTTAGAATACTCCATAGGATTAATTTAATAGGTATAGAATTCATATACTGTAGGCTGGGAAGATGGCCCAGTGATGCATGAGGATCTGAGTTCAAATTCCAAGGACCCACGCAAAAGCCAGACAACAGAGTACACATCTCTAATCTCTGTGTTCACAAGATGAGATGGGAGAATTTCATGGGCCACTGGGCGACACAGCAGTGAGCAAGAGACTGTCTCAAAACAAGATGAAAGATACTGACAGACATCTGCGGCTGTCCTCTGACCTCCATGTGTGTGCTATATCATGTGCGTACCCCCCAACATACACAAGTATTTAAGAACACACTTCCATCTGTGAGACAGAATGAACCCCCGTAGTATGTTTCTGAGTGATTATTATTACCTTAGCTATTCTAGAACAATCTTTGGACATTGCAGGATTGGACAGTTCTGCTCTACAATGGTTCTTTTCAACATAACATTCTTGACACATCATCTGTTCAGCAGGTTTTAAGCAAAATAGCAACGAAACCTGGTTGTCTAGGCCTACCATAGTAGCTCCTGAAGAGGCTGAGGCAGGACGATTACAATCTCAAGAACTGTTTGGGCTACAGAGTGAGCTTAAGGGCAGCTTGGGCAATTTAGGTAGAGTGACATTGTCTCAAAATATGAAATAAAAAAGGGTGGGGGTGGGGACAGAGCTTATGGTAGACCCCTTGCCTAGTACTCTCAGCCCCACCCCCACCGCAGTCCTCAGTACGGGAAAACAAAAACAAAAAAATCTACACACACTCTGAAATCCCAGGCCACCAGGGAGATCCCAGCCACCATTTGCTACTCTGCGACCGTGGGGAAGTCCTTCAGCCTTAGTTTGCCCATCTACCCCTGGAAGAGCGAAGCTGTACTAGGATTGATCAAGCACCAGGTAACCCCTGCCCTTCTCTTGGTACTGAGGCCAGGCACCAACAGTTAGTTTTGGAAAACCTTGTTACATTTTCCCTCATCCAGGAATTGGGGCATGTGGGGGCTGAAGTACGAGGCTAATACAGAGTTCCCAAATCAGGAGGCTTGCACCGCACACCCTAGGGCTGACCCTCCATGTGTACACATTCCTTTGGCCACTCTGTAGCGGTGTTGGGGTGCATGCTACAGAAAAAAGCAACCATGAAGGCCGAAATGATACAGTGTCTAGCTGCAGGCTGAGGATCCAGAGAGCCCTCTGAGGTCAGGACTTTTAAAAAAAAAAAAAACAAGGTGAGTTCCAGGACAGCCAGGGCTACTCAGAGAAACCCTGTCTCGAAAAACCAAAAAACAAAAACAACAACAAAAAAAAAAATAGTAACAATAAAACACCTCTTTCTCTCTCTCTCTTCCTTCCTTCCTTTCTTTCTTCGTTTCTCTTTCTTTGTTTCTTTCTTTGTTTCTTTCTTTCTTTGTTTCTTAATTCTTTTTTTTTTTTGTTTTTTAAAGATTTATTTATTATT
>NW_022196900.1:108824052-108828999 GCF_008632895.1 Mastomys coucha
TCTCTCTCTCTCTCTCTCTCTCTCTCTCTCTCTCTCTCTCTCTCTCTCTCTCTCTCTCTCTCTGCGCCATCAGTACTCCTCTCAGATATCCTGCTTTTGCCCAGAGTCCAGAGTCACAGAGATCCTGTAATTGTGACTCCACAAGACTGGCCCCTTCACATACCCCCGCAGCTCATAGATGGGGTGGGTATTGGAGTGAGCCAACTCAAAGCCTCTGATCTGGCCTTAGATGATAGCTGAGTTAGTCAGCCTGGACCCCCACTGGGTCTCCATGCCACCACCATGCAGCGGCCAGCAAGAGGCAGGACTGGCTCTCCTGAGCCCATGCCACGGCTGGTGGGCGAGCCTGGATTCATATATTTACTTATTTGTGCCACAGTTTCTATGTGAAGATCAGAGGACAACTTCAGGGGAGTCATTTCTCTCCTTCTATGTGAGGCCGCAGGATCAAACTCAGGTCACCAAGCTCGGTGGCAGGGCTCTTTACCTGCTGAACCGGTTTTTTTTTTTTTTTTTTTTTTTTTTTGCCAGCTCAGAGGTCAGAACCTTTGAGCAAAGCCTCAGCCTCAGTAAGATGAGGGTCATGTGGGTGTTTAAATTTACAACATCCTAGGCTCTGAGAGGGGCTCGACAGCAAGCTGGAGCACAGAGGCAGGAAGGCAGAGGGAGTAGGCTGGGAATAGCAAGAGAGGAACTTCCAGTGGCCAAAGCTAGAACATGAGCTGCACAATAAATAAAGCAGCTCTGTTTATAAATTAGAGCAGAAAATTAACATCGAGGCAGCTGTGCGGATGTCAGTAAAAGAGACAGGGCTGTGGCTGGGGCCCAGCGATAAGACGCTTGCCTAGCACTAAGCCCTGGGTTTCATCTGTGGCACAGCATAAAGCATCATGGTGGCACACATCTGGAATCCCAGCACTGGGAGGGTGTAGGGGGCAGAGGCAGAATCCACATGCATCTACAGAGCACATTTGAGGCTAGCCTGAGCAACCTAAGACCTTGTCTTTAAAAAAAAAAAGCCAGCTCTCTCTTCTTCCCTTTCCTCTTCTCTCATTTATCTCCCTCCTCTGAGCCCTTTCCCTGTGGCGACTTCCCTGACCTCGGTCCTTGGGGCCAATGAACTCACCTGCCCTAGAGCAGCTTCCCAATAAACCTACCTTTAATGTAAAAAAATAAAATAAAAATCCAAAACCAAACCAAAATAAAACAAAGAAATAATATGGGGTTGGGCATGCTGCTCAGCCGTAGGGAGCTTGCCTAGCATTCATGAGGCCCTGGGTTCAGTCCCTGAGTTCCAAGAACCATATCATGAGACTGAATGCACAGATCTGGAACTCACGCTGTAGACCAGGCTGGCCTCAAATTCAGAGATCCACCTGCCTCTGCCTCCTTAGTGCAGGGATTAAAGGTGTGCGCCATCATGCTTGGCTAGAGAAGTTTCTTATACAAAAGAAATCCAAGTAATTTGTGTGATACGCATTAGCCTCAAAGAGCCTAAGTCTGCATGTGTGTGTGAGTGTGTGTGCGTGTGCGTGTGTGTGAGTGTGTGTGCGTGTGTGTGCGTGTGTGTGTGCGTGAGTGTGTGTGCATGCGTGTGCGTGCGCGTGTGTGTGCGCGTGTGTGTGCACGTGCCTGCATGCCCGTGGCAGGGGAGGGGAGTTGAGGAGAAGGACCTAGTTACTCCCTTACAAAAACTACAGTAGAGGCAAAATACAAAGAACATTTGAAAGAATATAAAAATTAAAAAGAGAGAGAGAAAGAAAAGAAAAAGACGGAGGTAAGAAAGGAAAGAAAATAAATGACAGAAAACAGAAATGGAAACCTTGGCCAGGAACCTTGATGCACGCCTTTAATCCCAGCACTTGGAGGCAGAGGCAGGCAGATCTCCTGGGAGGCTAGCCTGGTCTCAGAATGAGTTCCAGGACAGCCAGGGCTACACAGAGAAATCCTGTCTCGAAAAACAATAAACAAACAAACTTTTTTTTTTAAAGGAAAGCAGGAAGAAAGGGAGTCAGGGAGGAGGAAAGGTTAAAGCTCGCTGTCCCCAGATTTATTATTTATTTACTATATGTAAGTACACTGTAGCTGTCTTCAGACACTCCAGAAGAGGGTCTTGTTATGGATGGCTGTGAGCCACCATGTGGTTGCTGGGATCTGAACTCAGGACCTTCAGAAGAGCAGTCGGTGCTCTTACCACTGAGCCATCTCTCAAGCCCCATCAGTGAATCCTCTTGACACTGCTCCTCCCAGGGCCTCGGAAGGGCCATGGCTGAAGCAGTCTGGGCTCCAATCGCATTGGGTTGCCACTGGACACTCACTTGTCGGCTTCCTTATCTGACACCGGTACAGGATGTACAGGGATGAGAGTGTAGCACTGTGTGTGGGCATGGGCGTGGCCAGATTCTTTCTTGGGGACACTCCTCCTGCACTGGCACGCCTATATCATAGTAGTCCCAACTCTGCCTTGTTCACTCTCTCACTCTCAGTATCCCTGACCCCTCCTGCCGCCTAAGCTGATAAAGCCCAGCTGGTCACCTGACCCAAGGGAGCTGTGCTGGTTTAAATACGAATGCCCCCCCATAGATTCCTGTGTTTCAGTGCTTGTCCATAGGGAGGGGCACTCTTAGGAGATGTGGTCTCATTGGAGGAAGTGTGTCATTGTAAAGGTTGGATTGAGGTCTCCTATGCTCTAGCTATGTCCAGACTCAGTCTCCTCTGTCTGCTGCCTGCAGATCAAAATGTAGAACTCTCAGGTCCTTCTCCAGCACCGTGCTTGCAAGCATGCTACCATGCCTCCCACCATGATGACAATGGACTGAACCTCTGAAACTGCAAGCCAGCTCCAGTTGCCTTGGCCATGGTGTCTCCTCACAGCCATAAAACCTAAACGAAGACAGACGTTGGCACCAGGAACTAGGGTCTCGCCATGACAGACCTGACCATGTTTTTGTTAGGAGAAATGTGGATTTTGAGCCTTTGGACTAGGGAAGCAGTGGGATTTTTAAGCTGGATTTAATGGCCATCCTAGCAGAACCGTGGGAGATGGTGGTGCTGAGGGTGACTTGAACTGTAGGGCCTGGCTCAAGAGCTTTCAGAGGAGAGGAACGTTAGTTGTGGCCTAGAGCTTTTGCTCTTCTCTGAACTCTTATGGTGCCTCATGCCTTTAATCCCAGCACTTGGGAGGCAGAGGCAGGCGGACTTCTGAGTTCGAGGCCAGCCTGGTCTACAGAGTGAGTTCCAGGACAGCTAGGGTTACACAGAGAAACTCAGTCTCAAAAAAAAAAAAAAAAAAAAAAAAAAAAAAAAAAAAAAAAAAAAAAAAAAGATATTAAATGGAATTAAGGAAGTGTCAGCTACAGGGGACTCCATCCATTCATGGGCTAAGCTTCCAGCCTGTGAAAAAGAATTAAAGAACAGGCCGGGTCCAGGCATGGTGGCACACGTCTTTAGTCCCAGCACTTAGAAGGCAGAGGCAGGCAGATCTCTGAGTTCAAGGTGAGCCTGGTCTACAGAGGGTCAGCCAGGCTTAGGCTGTGAAGCAAAGTATGGAAAACAGAAAGCTGGTGAAGATGTAATAGAACAAGGGGGCCATGGTCCAGCCCCAGCTAGCAACAAAATTTGGCAGCTTTGGCCATGTGGTTCTGGCTTTAGAGTAAAGGATAGAAAAAAGAGGATGTGGAACCTGAGACTAAGGAAATCTGCAGAGGCCAGGCTTGTGTGGCAGGGCTGTCCCTGCGTGGAGGCCCAGAGAGGCCATTAGAGGCCAGGCTTGTGTGGCAGGGCTGTCCCTGCGTGGAGGCCCAGAGAGGCCATTAGAGGCCAGACTTGTGTGGCAGGGCTATCCCTCTGTGGAGGCCCAGAGAGGCCATTGCTTGAAGCTGGGAAGGTGAAGCCTGGATTGCCTTGGAGACCCCAAGAGATTAGAGATGCCAGAGCTGTGGGTTCCTGTCAAGGAAAGCTGCTAACGGGGAATGGAACCAGCCCAAGAGAAAGAGGTGTATAACAGACAACTAAGTTGAAAGGAGTTGGAGATCTGACATCAGACATGGAGATGCAGAGTTTGGAGTCTGCCCGGCTGGGTTTTAGTCTTCTTTGGTCCTGTATTTCCTCTCTGTGCTCCTTTCCTACGTTTTAGAATGGTAACGTTTATCCGGTGCCATTATATTTTAGAAGCTTATGATCTATTTTTTGATTTTGATTTTATAGGAGGTTACAGTTAAGAGATTGCATGAATCTCAGAAGAGATTTTTAAACATTGTTGACACTGTGATAGTAGACTATGGGGACTTTGAAGTTGGACTAAACTCATTTTGCATTATGATATGGCTACAAGCCCATGGGGGCCAGGGAGTGGAATGTGGTAGTTTAAAGAGGAATGACCCCTGTAGACTCACATGTTTGAATGCTTGCCCATAGGGAGTGGCATTATTAGAAGGTATGGCCTTGTTGAAGGATATGTGTCACTGTGGGGTCAGACTTTGTCTTCTATGCTGTAGCCACATCCAGACACTGTCACCTTCTGCTGCCTGCAGGTCAAGATGGCTCCTTCTCCAGCACCATGTCTGCCTACACACTGCCACACTTCCCGCCATGATGATAATGAACTGAACCCCTGATCAAATTAAATTAAATGTTTTCCTTTATAAGAGTCGCCATGGTCATATTGTCTCTTCACAGCAATAAAGCCCAGACTGAGACAGGAGTCCATCTGTAATTTCCCTGGGAATGCTATTGGAACCAAGGGGGCAGGATGAAGTGGTTCTGGGATGTAGATGAGGTGTGGCAGTGAGGAAGCTGGATGCCACAGGGTTGCATTCGACCAGGAAGGAAAGGGTTAAAGCAGTCAGAGCCACTGGTGCAAGAGACTGGAAGAGCTAGTGGGCAGACCCTCAGAGAGGAGCAGGGCAGGGAAGAAGGGGGTATTCCAGTTCTGAGGCTCTGAGAGAG
>NW_022196900.1:108829009-108836682 GCF_008632895.1 Mastomys coucha
ATAGTTCAACCCAGAACAAGTTCTTCATTGATTACCACTGTCTGGGATCGACAATCTCAGTTGCTCAGATATTAGTGTCAGAAGGGGGCGTTACAGAAACTATTTGTCAAAGACAACAGGAAATTAGCTGACTTGAAGCTAGGCAAGGGGCAGTAGGGGATTCTCTGTTCTTGGCTTGGAGGCTGGCCACCCATATTACATGGTAACAGACCGGCTCTGCTAGGTTCCTTGGCCTCCTGGGACTCCCAGGTTGGGACAACCATTAAGAAACTTAGTAGCGCCGGCCAGTGGTGGCGTACGCCTTTAATCCCAGCACTTGGGGGGCAGAGACAGGCAGATTTCTGAGTTCGAGGCCAGCCTGGTCTACAGAGTGAGTTCCAGGACAGCCAGGGCTACACAGAGAAACCCTGTCTTGAAAAACCAAAAAAATAAAAAAAAAAAGAAATTTAGTAGCAAGATATGCAGGCTTGGACTTACGTCTATCCCATTCCCAGGTGCTGAGGGTCGAGTTTCAGGCTTATTCTGTCTGTTCAAGGAAAGGGAAGGGACTGGGGATGCAGCTCTGGCACACTGCTTGTAGAGCGAGTCCAGGACCCCGGCCCCAGCTCTACCTTTTGCACCACAATGATTAAACAAACAAATAAAGCCAACTGAGAACTATTTAGGGTGGATGCTGAGACAGGAGGATGAAGAGCTCCAGACACAGCACCAGTAAGATGGCTCAGTGGGTGAAGGTGCTTGCCACCAAGCCTAATGACTTGAGTTTTGGTCCCAGGGACCCACATGGTAGAAGGAGAGACTCCTGCCCTGAAAGTTGTCCTCTGGGCTGTACACCTGTACCATAGCTAGCAGGTGCCCCCCCTACAAAATAGGGAAATAGCTATAAGAAAACTAATTTTTAAAAGATTTTTTTTAATTTTATGAGTGTTCTGTGTGTACACCTGCATGCCAGAAGGGGGCAGGGAAAAGATCCCATTACAGATAGTTGTGAGCCACCATGGGGAATTGAACTCAGGACCTCTGGAAGAGCAGCCAGTGCTCTTAACCAATGAGCCATTTCTTTAGCCCATAAAATAATTTTCTAAGGAGCAGTTTTAGGCTAAACTGGGCTACATCTCAAGTACCGTATATTTAACTTTTTTTTTTTTCAGACAGAGTTTTACTTTGAAGCCCTGTTTCTTCTAGCACTCACTCTGTAGACCAGGCTGGCCCTCAACTCACAGAAATCCACCTGCCTCTACCTCCCTGGTGCTGGCATTAAAGGAGTTCACCACCACCGGCCAGCTTATATTTATCTTTGTAAGGTGATATTCTTTTTTCCCCCCTATAGTTAAAGACTACCAAGTCTCAAATACCCTCAAGTCTGCTGCATGCAGAAGCCACACCCTGTGTGGAACCCTAGCTGGAACCCTTCACCCAGCAAGGAAATAGATTTATTTACAAAGCCCCGTAGGGCTGAATGACTCTGACCACTGGTCCCTGTAAACTATTTCCTCTTGTTAGACAGCAAGCCTGGGGCCTTCTGGAAACTGCATGAGGGTGGACAGAGGATGAGGAAGTCATCTTCCAAGAAATGAAAGAGAAAGCCTTCTACTCCCTTCTAGAACATGGTTTCCCCATCACACTCTTGAGCTGAAAGAGGCTTAACTCTTCCTCCCCTGCCTGGAACCCCACACCCTGGAGCCTGGCCCACTTTAAGGCTAAAGGTTCAAGTGGACCGCATTTCAAGGCCTTGGCACAGACAAGAGGCATGACTCCAAATAAAAATGACAGAGATGGGGCTGGAGAGACGATTCTGGCTTAGGAGCTGGTTCTGTTCTTGCAGAGGGCTCAAGTTTGGTTCTCTCTTATGGCCTTTGCAAGAATCGCTACATAGACACACATATACACATAATTTTAATTTTATTTTCTGAGTGTTTTACCTGCTTGTACACACACACACACACACACACACACACACACACACATACACACCATATAAACATGGAGGTCAGAAGACAGCATTAGATCCTCTGCAACTAGAGTTACAGGTGGTTAGGAGCCAACATGTGGACGCTGGGAACCAAACTTGGGTCCTTTGCAAGAGCAGTCAGTGCTCTTAGCCACTGAATTTCTCCAGCCCCTATACATATTATTTTAGGTTTTTTTTTTTTTTTGGGGGGGGTAGAGTGTTTCTAGACAGGGTTTCTCTGTGTAGCCCTGGCTGTTCTGGAACTCACTCTGTAGATCAGGCTATCCTCGAACTCAGAAATCTGCCTTCCTCTGCCTCCCAAGTGCTGGGATTAAAGGTGTGCACACCACCGCCTGGCTTATTGAGGTTTTTAAAGACAGGATTTTTTCTGTGTAGCTCTAGCTGTCCTGAACTTTGCTCTGTAAACCAGGCTAGCCTCAAACTCAGAGAGATCCCCCTGCCTCTGCCTCCTGAGTACTGGGATTAAAGGTGAGTAGAGCCCTATACTCATAATTAAACAAAGTATAAATTTCAGGAAGTCCACTAAGGTTTTATGATGGATGAAGATCTGAGAAGCCACACCTGCTGATGTAGATTGTGGCATCCCATCCTTAGGGACATGGCTCTGCCAAAGTCCCAGCACCAGGCAGCAGATGGCTGTGGCAATTACAGTGCTACAAGAAAAAGCTTGGCCAGAAACTCTCAGGCAGGCTGGGTAGTGGTGACCCAGGCCTTTAATCCCAGCATTTGGTAGATTTCTGAGTTCGAGGCCTGCCTGGTCTACAGAGTGAGTTCCAAGACAGCCAGGGCTATACAGAGAAACCCTGAAAAACCAAAAAGACAAAAACTTCCCTGTGGGCAGAGTCTGGGGCAGCCATGCTTTCTGACAAGAGAGCCAGGAAGGGGTCCTGGGGAGCCACCTAGAGTAAGGGACAGCAAGACAGGAGCAGTGGAGTACAGGGGCAGAGGGTAGGGCTGAGGACTGAGCCCTTAAACAAGGAATGGGGATGGCTTAGAAAAGCAAAGGAAGGCCAGGCAGTGGTGGCACAAACTTTTAATCCCGTGCTGGGAGGCAGAGACAGGAGGATTTATGAGTTTGAGGTCAGCCTGGTCTACAGAGTGAGTTCCAGGACTGAAATGCTGTCTCCAAAGAAAATCAAAGGAGTGGCTGGACAGGTGGCTCAGCAGTTAAGAGCGCTGACTGATCCACACAGAGGATGAAGGTTCAATCCCCAGCTAGACCTACATGGAGCACCTGTAACTCCAGGTCCAGGAAATCTAGCATCATCTTCTGGCCTCTGCAAGCACCAGACACACATGTGGTACTTAGACACATAGTCAAGAAACACACCATAAAAATTAAAAAAGAACACAAGACTATATTAAATCAGAGACATTCTTTTTGTCTTGTTTTGGTTTTGGTTTTTGGAAATGCTTTCTTTGTGTAGTCCTGGCTACACAAAGAACTCACTCTGGAACTCACTCTGTAGACCAGGTTGGCCTCGAACTCAGAGATCTGACTGCTCTGCCTTCAGAAATTAAAGGCGTGCGCCACCACTGCTCAACTGAGATATTCTTTAAAAAAAGAAAATCTAAGAGGACTGAACAAGTGTGTATGTGCTTGCTTATGTGCTGTGTTTGTATTTGTGTGCATATGTGTGCATGTGCTTGCTTGTGTGTGTGTGTGTATGTGCTTCTCTCTATTATGTTTGTGTTTGTCTGTGTTATATATGTGTGTTTGTGTGTGCTGTGTGTTTCTGTAGGTGTCTGTTGTATATCTGTTTTTCATATTTTCACATTTTATATATGTGTGTATATGTGTATTTGTGTATGTCTGTTGGTATATTGAGTGTGTGTGTTATGTTTGTGTATATACGTGTCTTGTGTTGTATTGTATTGGTGTGTATATTGTATATGTGTGTGTATTGTGTGTGATATGTATGTGCATGTCTGTGTGTATTGTGTGTGATATGTATGTGCACGTCTGTTTGTGTGTTGTATATGTGTGTGTGTGTGTGTGTTGGGCAACCAGAACAGAATGAACTCACACAGACACAGTTAGCTTCTAGCTTGTTAGTCTGGCCCATTTTTGGCAAGTCTTCTGCCATGTAATCAAGAACATAGGCATCCAGTAGACAAACTTGACTCATGGCCATGACTTACTGGGCCAGAATGGAGGCCTGGATTCCAGGGAGGCCAATCAAGTCCTTCCCAGAAGAGTGAACTTGGGACCCATTGAAGAGACCCAGAGTAGGTCAGCTTGGCAGGTGAAGCAAGTGGGGACAGGTGAGGGTGCTGAGTGTGCCGCAGTCTCCGGCTTTCACAGAGAAGCCTGTACCGGTCAATAATGCTGTGACACGCATACTTGACCATTGCCCAGTCTCCTGCAGTCAGCTCCTAACATCCTAGAAAATTCTGCAGTGGTGTCTTTCTGTGGCCAGGGCTGACCGGGACAGTTTCAGGATGGGGCTGGCTGCTAAGGGGAACTAACTAGCTGTGTGGTGAGGGTGGGGACTTTCAGCCCTGCCCTCCCTCCAGCTTACTGAGGGGGAAGGTCTAGATGTCACCAGTCATTCCCACATAAACACTCAAGAGAACAGGGGGTATTTGTTGTTTGTTTTGAGAAAGGATCTCATGTATCATAGACTGTCCCAGAACTCACTACAGAGCTGAGGTGGACATTGAACTTCTGATGTTCCTGCCTAAGCCTCTGAAGTGCTAGAATTGCAGGCACCTGGTTTTCTGGGGGGCTAGGGCTTCCTGTGTGCTAGGCGATACTGTACCTCAAGAGGGCAGTGTCCTGAGTGCTTTCCGGTCACTGTAGCCAGGGTGCCCGTGCCCTGCCCCCTTCCCCCATCTGGGTCATTCATTCATCTTTCCGCTGTCTCTGTCTTGTCTAGTCCTTTATTACAAGTCAGAAAGTGCCAGGGAACAGTTCCCAGAGTTCAGAGGGGCTCCAGCGAGTTAGCGGAGCCTGACATGGGGTCATGGGAACTGGGCTTTATTAACAGTCCTCCAGAAACAGGGAAAGCGACGCTGGGGACAAGGTTACCTACTACAAAGTTGCCTTCCTGTCCCAGTTGACTGATCGTGGCTGGTTGCTGATCGGGGTCTGGGAAACAGACTGTGGACAGGGAGTCGAGTGAGGCCGCAGCTTGAGAATAAGGTAGAAATGAGGCAGGGTCACACAGCCAGCCTCTATTCCACCCATCTGCCCTTACTGCTCCTGAGGCTGCCCCACAGGGAACTTGCAGGTCCAGATTTTCCAGGCTCGCTGTGTGGCCTGGAGTACTGTCTCTGCATCTGACTATTCAGAGGAATTAGGCCCCCAGCACAGATGTTACCTAGCTGGCCCCTTGCCCCAGAGGGGCCCCACTTTGCCCCTGGTTGTACCCTTGCTTTTCACTCTGTCCGCTCAGCTGTGATTGTGTGTCGGCTGCTTCCTAGAAACACAAGCTCTACACATATCAGGGCGGGCTCCTTGCTCACTTGCTCTCTGCTTGCGGACAGCCCTGGATGTGAGTGTGTAGGAATGCCACAGAATGGATGAACGAATGAACGAATGATGTAATTTTGAATAGGGTGGTTGGAGACAGTAGCCAACACATATGAAGAGTAAAGGCCACCTCTAGCCGTTGCAGGAATAATTCTGCCCTTCAAGCTGGACTTTACACTCAGTGATTATGGAGCCTAATACCCCAAGAACAAGGGGCCTGGGTCTGGGTGTGTGGAGTTGTGTATGAGCACACGTGCGTGTGTGTGCATGTAGAGATGTCAATGTTGGACGTCATCCTCTCTCTCCTCACCTTAGCTTCAAGAACTCTTCCTGAACATGAAATTCTCCAATTCAGCCAAGTGGGCTGGGCAACCATCGAGCCTCAGAGATCTGTCTGTCTCTGCCTCCCTCCTACTGGAATTACTGGTGCCTGCGGTAGCCAGCGATTTGTGTGGGTCTGGAACTCTCATGTTCACGCTTCTCAGAAAGCACTTTACCAGCCGAGTCCTGCCCACCCACCCCACCTTGGCCGTTGCTTTTTCACAGTGGTCTCTCAGCCTGTTGTCTCCAGAGAAGGGTCTGCAACAGAAAGAACACCCTTAGCTCTGTTCTTACATCAAGGAGACTTACAGCCTTAGAGGCCATGGAGGGAAGCCCTGTAGCCTTCGATAGCTACTCTAGTCAGTCTTGTGATGGCCTGGGCTCCTCTGACCCCTAGGCTTCCTCCCCAGTGACCTTCACCTTCACTTTCCACCCTCGGTCCCTTGATTAAAGAACTGGGGGCAAAATCTGTTGTGGGGAAAGAAACAGGAAGTGGAGACCACAGCAGGGGTGCAGAAGTTCCCAGGTACCCGTGTCTCCACCTCCCTTACCACAGCCCCATAGAAGAGGGAGCTGGGGGCAGCCCTAGTTTGACTGTGGGTATGCAGTGGGGTTAGGCAAAACCGTGTGGCGAGGGTCTTTATTTGGGGACCACATATCACACACGCACCTTAGTCTTACGACATCTTATCTCAGCTACACACAGCTGCCTAGTGTACAGACCAGACCAGAGACGCTCATGGCTGGCCAGGGGTCTCCCAGCTTTTCCCACAGTGGGGTCAGGGCTCCCTGCTCTTTTCTCAGACTTTGGTGTCTGTGGGGTGGGGTGGGGGCAGGGCAGGGGTGCTGTTTCTGGATCCGTCTCTGCACTTGGAGAGCAGGCAGCTGAGGGCCTGCACTCTGAGCTCTGTCTACCGAGAGGTCCAAGAGCCCTAGTCAAGCTCAGCTATAGATGCTCTCAAGGCTAAGAGACCAAGGAGCTGGGAACTCTAGCAGCTTCTGAATTCTCCTTCCTTCCTACACCCTGAGTTCAGGCAGCCAGCCCATGGCTATACACTTGGATGGTATGTGTGATCAGGCTGAGGCCTCAAGGGGGAGAAGGGACTCTGATGGCCTGACTTGAGCTGACGAGGGTACAGCTCCCTGCCCTGGCTTCCATGAAATATGCTCCTCCTGCTTGCCCCACTCCAGGATAACCAGCTAGGCGTCTAGGACCTTCTTCTTCACACAGTCCTACCACCAGGCCTTTCCCTGCTCGGGAGCTCTGTACCCTCACAGCCCTGTGGTCACTCTGCTCTCCTGAGCCCACCCCCACCCTCCAAGCCTTGTCCAGCAGCATCATTTTCCCCTTGGGCACTTACTTCCAGCAATATCCAGACATCCCAGCATTTTAGAGACCCCTCAACCAGACACTCCTCAGACACCAGCTCCCTGGGCCTTCCTGTCCCGGCTGCTCTCACTGTCTCCTCCTCTCATGGAGGCCTTGCTGTCCAGGCAATCCCCAAGGTGGAGAGCCTGGTGTGGCTCACTCTGACTCTCATTTTCTCCCATGGTCCATGAGCACATCCTTGTTTCACGACAAGACACCTCTCACAAAGTTCCTGTTCAGTTGGAAAGCACAGAGCACATGCTAAGTAGGTGGGCCCGTATTCCTTTCCCGACTTCTGCTTCCTCTCAAGATGGCCTGGGAATGGAATCAGGCGGGGCTGGCCATCAGCCTCAGAGGGTCCCCTTTTCTCTGCTCTCTTTGGAAGAGGACTACCTCAGCCGTGTGCAGCATTCACGACCAGTAGGGAAGGTGAGCCCTGTAGGCCCTGCCTTTTCTTTTGAGAAGAGACTTGGCCACGTGGAGAAAGGAACTGTAAGGAATTAATACACACAAAGTTCTTTTTTTTTTTTTTTTTT
>NW_022196900.1:108836742-108841665 GCF_008632895.1 Mastomys coucha
CGGAAATCCGCCTGCCTCTGCCTCCCAAGTGCTAGGATTAAAGGCGTGCGCCACCACCGCCCGGCACTACACAAAGTTCTTAAAGCAGCTCCAACTCTCAGTGAGAAGCCAACACCAGCTCCTTTAATTTTTATTGCTGCCACCATAGTCTCTCTCTCTCTCTCTCTCTCTCTCTCTCTCTCTTTCTCTCTCTTTTCTTGAGATAGTGTTTCATGTAGCCCAGGCTGGCCTCAAACTATGTAGCCGAGAATGACCTTGAACATCTGATCCTCCTGCCTCTGCTGGGGTCACAGGTATGAACTACACTATGCCTGGCTCATCGTTGTCTACTCTTTGTGTGTGTGTGTGTGTGTGTGTGTGTGGTGTGTGTTTTGAGACAGGGTTTCTGTGTAGCCCTGGCTGTCCTGGAAGTCACCCTGTAAGACCAGGCTGACCTCCAATTCAGAGATCCCTCCAGAGGGCTGGGATTAAAGGTGTGCACTACCACGACAGGACTGTCTCTTCTAACTCCCATGCCAGCCTCTTGAGATATTACACCCCATCTTGCAGGCAAGACGGCGAAGTGGAGACTCTCAGCTGAACGCCTGAGACTGCAATGCACTAAGTGGTTCAGAGCTTTGGAACCTATGCCTGCTGGAGGCTTGAGCTCTCCGCCCCTGCTTATTATGCAGGTCTGGTTCAGGTTTGGGTTCCAGGGAAACCTCGAGCTCCACCTTGTGGCGGCACTCAGAACTGCAGGTGGTACAGCTCCACGCTCAGTAGGCCTAAGGTGTAGGCACTTTCTGAAGGAAAGCGAATTTTTTCTTCCCTGAGGGCAGCCGCTGGGGTGGGGTACACCGTAGACTGGAGCTGCTAAGTGTAGCAGATGCTGGGCTCCAAGGCTTGTTTTTCTGAAACCATTTCTTTCCTCCCCAAACTTCCTATTTTTTACTTCCCACACTGCAAGTGACACACTATCCAGAGCTGTATCTCCTTTGAGGGTGCTGGGCAAAATGGCTCTGATACACAACACTTCCCACTTTCTTCCTCATCACCTCCCGCAGCATCTGTGCCCACCACTGCCCTTCCAGCCAGTGCCTAACCGCTCTCTAGGGAGTCCACTGGGCAATGCAGCCCTCCTCCCACGGTATTGGTCCCACCCCCCAGCACCCCCAATCTAGCCTGACTGCCCTCCCAGTTTCCTAAGTTTCTGCCACCTAGGCAGAAACTCAAACTGGCTTCAGTTTCCCCATGTCACTCCATGCACGGGCACATAAGTCATGGTATGGAGACCATCAAAGACCGCAGTGTATAGGCTTGTTCTTGTATCCAGCATGTTACTAATGAACATCAGACATTTCACCTTTGATATGTGAATGACATCCTCTATTTGGAAGACACACAGAGTCTACCCTTGAATTCGAATTACAGCCAGTCGGGAGCTGCCAAGTAAGTCCTGGGAATGAGAGCCACGTGTGACTTTAGCCTTTGACACGTTGCTCCAGTTTCTAGACAGGGTCAATCTGTAGCCCAGGCTACCTTGTGCCTCAGCCTTTGGGGCACTGAAATTAGAGGTGTGAGCCACTGTACCCAACCCCAATGCCCTTTTGAGTGAGCCATAGAGAAGGGGGAAATCTGGAAGAGGAACAGAGAACTCCTCAATTTTTTTGAGATGGTTTCTCTTTCGGGCTAACCCTCAACTCTTGATTCTCTGGCCTCTGTCTCTCGAGCGCAAGGATTATAGGAATCCACCACCATAGACCTCAAAGGATTATGGGAATCCACCACCACAGACCTCAAAGGATTATGGGAATCCACCACCACAGACCTCAAAGGATTATGGGAGTCCACCACCACAGACCTCAGTCTGGTCAGTTTGTTTGTTTTCGAGACAGAGTTTCTCTGTGTAGCCCTGGCTGTCCTGGAACTCACTCTGTAGACCAGGCTGGCCTCGAACTCAGAAATCCGCCTGCCTCTGCCTCTCAACTGCTGGGATTAAAGGCATGTGCCACCACTGCCTAGCTCACCCTGGATCTTAAATTCAAATATTTTCTGTTTGAGTGTGGATTGAGGTTAACTTCCAGCAGGTCAGTTCTCAGCATCCATCATGTGACTTTCAGGGGTCAAATTCAGGCTGCCATGCTCCGTGGCAAACGTCTTTACTGAGCCATTTCACTGCCCCTCCCCCGTTTAACACTTACTTATTCCGAGTCTGAGTATGAGTGAGCCACCACACAGGTGCAGAGGTCAAGGGACATTGTGGGAGTCCCTTCTCATTCACCTACGTGGGTTCCAGGAACTGAACAGAGATGGTTGTCTTAGTGTTTTACTGCTGTGAACACACACCACGACCAAGACAACTCTTATAAGGACAACATTTAATTGGGGCTGGCTTACAGGTTCAGAGGTTCAGTCCATTATCATCAAGGTGAGAATATGATGGCCTCCAGGCAGGTGTGGTGCAGGAGCTGAGTTCTACATCTTCATCTGAAGGCTGCTAGTGGAAGACTTGCTTCTACGCAGCTAGGATGAGGGTCTTAAAGCCCACATCCACAGGGCCACACCCACTCCAACAGGGCCACACCCACTCCAACAGGGCCACACCCTCTAATAGTGCCACTCCCTGGGCCGAGGATAGACAAAAACGAGGATAGACAAAACAACAGTCAAGTGTCTTTCTCCACTTGAGCTGTCTTAACATGATTTTTAAGTTTTCTCCTGTGGTGCTGTGGATGGACTCTGGCATGCTACATTGAACTCTAGTAGGGAATCGCAGCCAGCACCACCAACTTGCTATTTGAAACACTTCAAACCTCTCTGTGGTACTCGAATGGGAAACGATTCCCATACACTCATGTATTTGAACACTTTGTCTCTGGTGGGTGGGGTTTAGGGGGTCCCTGGTAGTTTAGGGTTCCTGATAGGTAGGGGTTTAGGGGTTCCTGGTGGGTGGGGGTTTAGGGGCCCCTGGTGGGTGGGGGTTTAGGGATCCCTAGTGGTTAGTTTAGGGGTCCAGCTTTGCTGGAGGAAGTGTGTCACTGGCTGCATCCTTTGAGAATGTGTAGTCTCCCTTCTAGTTTGTTCTGCACTGTGCTTGCAGCTGAAGATGTGATCTCCTGGCTGACATGCCTTCTCACAGTGGACTCATCCTCTGAAACCACACACCCAATGACCATTTTACCCATTAGCTGTTCTTAGCTGTCATTTTATCACGGCAACAGATTAACTAATACACCTTTAAAAGGCACAGAGGGTTATAATGGGACAGGAAATCTTGAGCTACAAGGGTAACAGGCTTTGCAAGGTGGGACCATAGGAACCAGTGGGAAAGATTAAGCTGACACTGCAGGCAGGCTGCTACAGGGAAGGCCCAAGCTATCCAGCCATGACAGGCTTTGTGTGATTTAAGACCACCACAGGCCCAGCTTAGAAATCATCATCAAAGGGTGACAGAAGAGTAAATCTTTGACCTCACAGGTGGCTGTGAAACAGACCCGCAGTAGAGACAGGAAAGGGCATAGGTTGCTTTGTTTTTGTAAGATTTACTGCCGGGCAGTGGTGGCACACACCTTTAATCCCAGCACTTGGGAGGCAGAGGCAGGTGGATTTCTGAGTTCGAGGCCAGCCTGGTCTACAGAGTGAGTTCCAGGACAGCCAGGGCTACACAGAGAAACCCTGTCTCGAAAAACAAACAAACAAGATTTATTTATTCATTGATTTTTCCAGACAGGGTTTGGACAGGGTTTCCAGACAGGATGGCTTCGAACTCAGAAATCCGCCTGCCTCTGTTTCCCAAGTACTGGGATTAAAGGCATGCACCACCACAGCCCGACTATAAGATTTATTTTATGCAAAAAAGGGGTGGGGCTGGAGAGATGGCTCAGTGGTTAAGAGCATGGACTGCTTTTCCAGAGGTCCTGAGTTCAAATCCCAGCAACCACATGGTGGCTCACAACCATCTGTAATGAGATCTGATGCCCTCTTCTGGTGTGTCTGAAAACAGCGACAGTGTACTTATATATAATAAATCTTTTTTTTATTTTATGCAAGTACAGTCCTGGTCCTCAGCCACACCAGCAGAGGGCATCAGCTCCCATTACAGATGGTTGTAAGCCACCATGTGGCTGGGAATTGAACTCAGGTCCTCTGGAAGTGCAGTTAGCACCATTCCCATACCTGGTCAGAGGTAACGGTTATGCGGACTAGCACACAGTTCTGTCTTCAAGCTCTGGTCTTGATACCCCTCAATGATAGACTGTACCCTGAACCTATAAGCGAGATAAACAAACCCTTTCCTGCCCTCTGCTGCTTTTTGTCGGGGGCTTTATCACAGTAACAGAAAGAATACGAGACCATCTCTCCAGCCTGTGGCAGGGGAGGCTAGGGTGACACCATGTCAGGTTGGCCCAGTTTCCTGTTGGTCAGCAGGCCCGAGGCTCTGCAGATCCTCTGGACCCCCTCACACAGCTCTCCTGCCTCTGGGATGGGTGTTATTTTTTCCCCAGAGGGCTAGTCCAGCAAAGACAGCACAGCCTGATACAAGTCAAAGGTTGGTAGGGTTTTTATTTTTTTTGCTTTTGTAAAGAAAAATAACACCGTGTTTATATATGAATCAAAATATAAGTAAAAGCCCCTCCTGGGTGCACAGGGTGCCAGGCTGCCCTGCTGGGCAGGGCCATGGCTTCTCCTTAGGTGATTCCTCGGGGCTGGAGACAAGGGTGCTGAGGGACAATCTGGTTTCTTCAGGCAGGAAATAAAATTAAAAAACTTGATGCATCCATTGTACAAATGTAGACCAAAGAGGTGTCACCTCTAAGCTGGAACCTTTGGGCAGCTGGACTCGTGGAGTCCTGACCCTTGACTGGTGTGAGACAAGCCAGGATAGTATCAAGAGCTCCCAGGACAGGAGTGGAGAGGTAAGGTCAGGGCTTCTCCCTACAGTTA
>NW_022196900.1:108841859-108885581 GCF_008632895.1 Mastomys coucha
CACACACACACACACACACACACACACGCACACGCACACGCACACGCACACACACACACACACACACGAACGCACACAGGGCCAAGGCCTGACCCCTACAGGCACATGTGGCCCCATACTATCGAAAGAGCCAGTGTTAGGCCAACATTCCTCCCCCTCCCTTATGGGACTGGATGTGCTCCAGCAAGCCTGCAGTGTCCTCATGCATTGGGTTGGGCATGTAGGCACCAACGCAGGTGGCCTGGAGCCACGGGTCAAGGGGGACACAGACCAGGGCAGGATGGAGAGGCTAGGAGGCTCAGGAGGAATGGATGTAGGTGTAAGGGAAGGTCCAGTCCCATCTGAATTGTGCAGCTCATGAGCAACTGGGGGGCCAGGCAGGGAGGGACTCTGGATGTGAGAGGGGTGTGGACAAGGGGA
This sequence comes from Mastomys coucha, assembly GCF_008632895.1. Classification (NCBI taxonomy): domain Eukaryota; kingdom Metazoa; phylum Chordata; class Mammalia; order Rodentia; family Muridae; genus Mastomys; species Mastomys coucha. The sequence goes on from NW_022196900.1 coordinate 108,842,280, forward strand.
GCTCTGCTGTTCTCAGGGTAACAGGGCTACTTGCTGGGAAAGCCATAAACGGGTGTGCGAGGCAGGAGTCAGGGGAGACAGAACAGGTGCTTCATGTTGAGTTCCAGGCTCCCGACCTGCCCAGCCCTGCCTGGAGCCATTGTCAGGGGCGAGATGGCGGCGAATGGCAGCTGCAGAGAGCCGTGCTCTCTGGGGAGGCAGGTGTGAGGATGAAGTGATCCAGGCTCCATGAGCATCTCTCAGGGCTTTCTTCATCTTGGTTCTTGGTGGGGTTCTGCAGCAGACCTCCGGTGTCTGAAGCAGCAGTAGGGCACAGGCAGCCTGGTTGGCCCTGCCATAGCTACAGTAGCACTAGTGTCCCTGGGGCCAGGCAAGCCTGTCAACAATCCTGGCTTTGGGGTCACAGTGTCAGCACCAAACACAGTTGATGTTTGCAATCTGTTGGGTGGACAGCAGGTATTCTGAGGTCAGGCACTCGACCCAGCTCCTCAGGGGCTGATGTCAGCGCCAGTGTCAGAAGTAGCATGCACCTGGCACTGCCCTTAGGAAGGGTACTCGCTGGTCAGCGCAGGCTCTGGTACAGGTAGGCCGAGGTGAAGAGCGCATTGACAGCCAAACTCACAGCCAGGAGGCCCCGGACCAGGGAGGGACTGACACGAGCTGTAAGCAGGACACAAGTCAGAGGCAGTATGGCTGGCGTCCTAGCCCTCAGGCAGGGCCTACCCCAGGGCAAACCGTCTACCCCAGCTGCAGGAACCTGGGGCCCGCTTTCCTGAAGGTCTATCTTTTCAGAACCTGTGACCACACGGATCCAAGTCAGGCCGCCTGTGTCCGCCTGCACCCAGCAACAATAGGGTACGCCAGATAACAAAGTCGCATTGGAAGAAATGGGAAGCTTGTAGGAGGCTACCCTACTCAAGTCTTAGAGATTACAAAGTACACTAAGAGGCCAGGATGGTGGTTAATCATCCTTTAATCCCAGCAGAGGAGGGACATAAGGAGGTCAAAGGCATTCTCAGCTTTGAGAGTTTGAGGCTAGCCGGGGCTACAGGAGACCTTGCTTAACAACAACATAAGCAAAGGTAGACTGAGGCCCAGGTCTTCTCCTGCCACACTCCAGACCTGACTCGGCAGCACTGAGATCTCCACTTAGGAAACTTCACTGGTGACCTGTCCTTACACCCAGTCCTGCCTTTCTTCCCACCCATGGCATGTCACTGGGATTAACCACGTATGGTCTCACACACTGCCTGCCAGTAATCCAGCAAGAAAGGAGGCAGGGTCAACCCAGGGGGCTGGTAGCACTGTGGCCCAACCATGAAGCATCTGGAGGGCCCAGGCTCTCCCGAGTGGGGTTAACCTGGACATCCTCAGTGTCTGCTTTAAGCACAGGAGCCTGGGCTACCCGTGGCTACTGACCATCTGCCATGGGTGGGGCTAGGGCAGCTGAAGAGCTGAGCCAGGTATGGAACTTTACCATTGTCCCCTGAAGGGGGCCTGGGATTGGCTCTCCTACCCTGGGTCACAGACCTTTCCAGGGAGTGTTCTCCTCTGAGCACCCTTTGGTGGTGGTGTCTACGACGCAGGTGGAAGACTGGGACGACTCATCCTCTTTCTTGATGGAGTGGCTACTGCGGCCGCTGTCTCTGGCCAGCATCGACCTCATGTCTGTGGACAGAAGAGCGAGAGTGTCTGCTGTGCTGAAGCTCAACCCGAGGGCATCCCTGGCAGCTCTGCTCCAGGCCCTGGACAAGGTCCTCCAAGTCTCAAATTGCTCACCTCTGAGCGGCCGAGGGGCAGGGCAGCAAGTGAGCACTGAGTGGGACGAGCAAGTCCCCTGGGCTTGAGGCTCCAGGGATATGGACTGCCTGTCTAACCCTTCCCGAGCATCACTCAGCCCACACGGCCAAACCTACCCCCACTTACAGCCCCAGAGAGCCACACACCCCATGTGAAAGTCTGAGTTTTAACAGAGTCCAATTAACTTTTAAAAATGCTTGTCAGTGTATAAGGATGTGGGCAAAATGAGCGCATCCATGACAGGTACAGGCCGACAACGCACTGCAGGCTTTCCAAGGTCCCAGAAAACGAAGCCCTGAGAGTCATTTACAAAAGGAAAGGCTATAGCTCTCCACCAGTCTAGTGCTGAAGAGGACGCTCCTACCATAGCGCCAGATGACCTCCAAGATCGGCCGAGAGCGCCCATGGCAGTACCTACTGCGTGCTTCAGGCCCACACATACCCATGGTGTGCTTTGTGTCCCAAGTGCGATTCCTCTGTGGGAGCTGGGGAGACTCAGCGAAGAGGTTGCTGTTGGGTGGCGAGTGCTCCTCTGAGCTGCTGGGGGTAGCTGGCGCTTCCCCAGGAGGGGAGAAGAGCAGCAGTTTCTGTCCTTTCAGGTTGAGTCGGGCAGGGCTGATGAGGGGCCTGCGGTGGCGCAAGGAGCCAGAGCTGGAGGCCACGGAGCTGGCCACGGAAGGTGCTGGGGATGGGAGAGGAGAAGCGGGGAAGCTGCTGGACAGCAGAGAAAAGTAATCTGCAGAGAGACAGGAGACAAAACAGTGGAGACAGCAGCATACACACCGGCACCTGCATCACACACTGACCCCTGCCACTCGCCACTGGGACCTGGTGCTCATGAAGGAAGGTGTAGGCTGGGGAGAGTGGAAAGCCATGCAGGAGCCCGAGAGAGGGCCAGGCCCCACCAGGAACTAAGCAGGGGTGAGGGTGGGGATAGCCCCTTAGACCTCCCTAAGAGCTGAGAGCTGGGCTCTGGCAGGAGCAGACTCATAGCTGGTCTGAGGTCAGCTGGCCTGATGAGCTATTGTGGACACAGACGGCGCCTGGCTCTACCCGTGGACACAGCATGATATTGTCCAACCCCCAGTGGTCCTCTACCTCACAGAGACATCATGCTTGTCTCTTACCATGGGCTTGGGTTTGAACACAGGTTCACTGCCCTTGAGCTCACAGTTAACACTCTATGGTGCCTTTGGCCACAGGGTTGCTTGGAAACAGTTTTCCAGTCCCCCTGCCAGCTCTGTCTCCTTACCTGAAAGAGAAACCTCCCTGGCTGGAGACACCCGAGACGGTGGGCGGCTCCCGCTGAACAGGTAACCTGAGTCTGCGCAGAAAGAGAAACGCAACATAACCAGATCTACGGATAATGACCCAGCACCCTCTGTCCCCTCTGTCCCCACATCCCTGACACAGTTAACTGCTATGCTTTCATGAAAACAGGCACTGCTACCCAGGACACACGGGACATCCTCACTTTGCCAGTGAAGACACGGAAGCCTCCAGTGGGTCACAGGAAGTCAGCAGTGGTGTCGCAGTCTGTCTCATTGTTTGCTCTCTTTCCACACAATATGCCGTTTTAATCTTAGGTGTAAGTGTTTAGCTTGCAGACATGCATGTGCACTCTGTGGGTGCAGTACCCCCAAAGGCCAAAAGAGGGCGCCAGACTGCCTGGAACTGGAGTTACAAATGGTTATGAACTGAATCTACAGAAAGCTGCTGCAACCTCATGAGTCAACAGAGAGATCTGCTGTCCCTAACTGTCACTGGGACTGCTACTTTCCTCTCCCAAGGGGCCTGAGACAGAATCTGTTAACCCAGCTGCTCCCAGTCAATGCGTCCTGGGGCTAGGGAGGAGTCAGCTGCCAGCCTGGGGCTGCAGAAGACACACAGTCCCCACTGTCTCTAAGACAAGCAGACAGGGCTGCCCAGGGGTCCACTGCGAGTGCTTGGCCAACTGTGCTCTCAGCACAGTTTCCCGGGCACAAAGGCGTCATTCTGCTGCTACTGTAACGTCAGATGCTGAGGAGAACCCAGGGCTGTGTACCCTAGGTAAGTGCTCCACCATCGAGCTGTACCCCAGCCTGAGCCTCTTTCCCTACCCTGGTGAGAATAAGGTGCATGTTAGCAGCAACCAGAGTAAATCCTTACAACCCCAGAAAGTGTACATGACTGTCCTGTCATAGACAGGGAAAGGAACACCATGGAACACAGTTCGTCGGAGTTAGTGTGAGTGCCTCCATTTTATACTGTAAGAGCAGCATAGGGGGGAAGCACTGGGGGGAAGCACAGGGGGAAGCACATGGGAGGCTGGGCAAACGGTAGGAGAGCCTGGAGCTAGCGGATCAGGAACTGCTTCCTGTGTGGGGAAAGTCCCGCCTCACTCTGGTTGGGTATCCTGAAGCTGGAGTAACAGGTGACAAACTGCAGATCATGGGAGCTGGGGACAAAACCCATCTGTGCATGGATCTGTACACGTATGTATATATAAGTATGGCTGTGTGTGTGTGTGTGTTTGCCTGTGTCTGCCTGCGTGTCTGCCTGCCTGCCTGCCTGCCTGCCTGCCTACCTACCTACCTACCAACCACCTAACAACCTACCTACCTACCTACCTACCAACCACCTAACAACCTACCTACCTACCTACCTACCACCTAACCTACCTATCTGTAAGACTCTGCTAGGTAGCTAAGACTGGTTTTGAACTCGCTAGGTAGCCTGGGGTGGCCTTCAACTCTGGGGTTTACTAGGAAGGCGAGGAGCAAGACAGAGGCCCCAGAAAGGGCTGGGCCTTGGTCTCTTCAGGCTCCACAAGGAACAAGCAACCAACAAACGCAACTGACCCAAACAAAATCTCTGCTCTTCAGGCACACATTTTCCAGTAAGAATAATAGGAAATGAGAGGCAGGTGGATCTCTGAGTTCGAGGCTAGCCTAGGTCTACAGAGTGAGTTCCGGAACAGCCAGGACTGCAAAGAGAAACCTTGTCTTGAGGAGAAACAAAAGCCCCCTCCCAAGCTCCTGCGACCGTGATGAGCAAGGAGGCGCCGTGATGAGCAAGGAGCAAGGAGGCATCGATGCGAAAGAGGCAAACGGAAGGCATCTGGGACAACCCTCCTCCCCTGCCTCCCCAAAGACGTAACACCCTGAACAGGAAGCCGTCGAGGGGAACTCTTAAACAGTGTGGTAGGATGCTGAAGAGCCGCTCTCCACGGCTGATGGCTTCCAGCGGGTGTGTGGGAGGGAAGGGCTCAGTTCTCCGTAAGGGCAGGCCGGTGCTTTGACCGTGCTATAGGAAGGGCTCAGCTCTACGTAAGGGCAGGCCAGTGCTTTGACCGCGCTAAAGGAAGTACATACAAAACACAAACTGAACTTGTTTGTTTTTTTTTCTATTTTTCAAATATAAGTTCTTTAATTTTATTTTTTTAAAATTTTCTGAGGGAGGTGACCAGACTTGGGGGCTTGACTGGGCAGTGAGTGTGATGGGGTACATGATGTGAAATCCCCAGAGAATCAACAAAAATATGTAGGTAGGTAGAAAATGGTAAAGCTCAGAGAGCATTCATTTACTGAGACCCAACAGATATTGGGGTAGGGGTGTGGGGGTGGTGTCGCATGGCCCAAGGTGGCATCAAACTGGCTATGCAGATGAACAGGACCTTGAACTTCTGACCCTCCTCCCTCTCTGCCTTCAGAGTGCAGGATTTACAGGTGCGTACCACCATGCCTCCTTTACGTAGTATTGGAGATCGAACCTAGGACCTTGTGAATGCCAGGCAAGCACTCTACCAACTGAGCTACATCTCTAGTCTCTTCTGAGCCCTTTAAGTATATCATTTCCAACAATACAACCACTCAAGAGGAACATTCTCCTACAGGCCCATGTTTTGGGTAGGCAAACAAGACGATGTGATTGGTCACTGTGGCTGCTGAGTGAGCTCACCTGGATCTGAGCCTGGCCCTGGCCATCTCCTTAGCTAGAGTTCAAACTCTCTCTTTGGTATTGTCCCATCTCTTCCTCACAAGATCCCAGCCCAGCTATTCCCAGCTTGATTCTGTCATCAGTGCTACAAGGTCTTACCTGTCCGGGTCAGAGAAGGGATGGTTCCCAGTGAGAGGGCCCGACTGAGGCGGCCTGGCAGTGAGGAGGGGGAGACCCGGCGGGGAGATCGGAACAGCTGTTGCTTGGTGAGAGGCAGGAAGCCAGGCGGGGTGGGGATGAACAGGGATGCTGGCGAGGCTGTGACGCTTGGGTAGGGCACAACCAGGCTAGGGCTGGAAGGGAAAAGGCTGGCAGAGTCTCCTGAGAAGTACCTGTAAGGGCCCATGGGATACAAAAAAGAGGAGGGTGAGTCAGGAAGGCTCTGGAGACAGCCTCTGCTCAATGGGGCCTGGCCCCTCCCAGGGTACGAGGTGGGCCTGAGTCAGGGTCCCAGAGGAGGCGTGCGTTAGTTGAAGCAAAGAGGCAACTGTCCACTTATTAGGAGCAGGTGGCTGGGAGATGCCAGCATGACTCACCCCACCCTGCATGCCCCCTCCAGCCCCTCATCACTGCAATCTACCTCTACCATAAGTCTCGGCATTAAAGCGACACTGTTACCCTGGCCAGCTTCATGCCAAGCCACCCTTGGCCCTGAAGTGAACATTCCTACCCCCAGACAGGGCACTCCGCTAGGCTCAGCAGACCTGGGGCTCTTCTGGCCACCTCCCATTCTTTGCCTACAAGTTCCCAATGGAGCAGTTGGGCTCCGAGACACTCTGGATGCTCCCCGACTGGGCTGGAACTTTAGAAGGTGCTGCCGCATCTCCATGGGGCTGTGCCTCAGGAGCCCCCTGCAGCACAGGGGGAGGCACTGCCCCCTGCAGCACAGGGGGAGGCACTGCCCCCTGCAGCACAGGGGGAGGCAGCCAGGCCTTGGATTCTCCAGAAAAGGCTCTTACACTCCACATGCCAAACTCAAACTTAGAGAAACCCCAAAACAACCACCAAGCTACCCGAAAGACAGAAGGTGACAGTGTCTCTTTAACTTGAGAACAGTACAAATCACACAACAGAACCTGAGGGCCACAGGCCAGAATGTCAACCATGCTTCCGATTAAGGCACCCAATTACAGAGGGGAGAGGGGCAGAGGCAGTTAATACATTAGTCTGCCATCTGGAAGGAGCTTCCGGTATCCAGCCTTACCTCGATCCCAAGGGACAAATGAGCCCAGCAGACAATGTGCCGACGAACGGGCTGGCAGGGCCGGCCCCATGGTGAACGGGGCTAAGGCACTAGCGTGGCCGAGTGCTTGAGGGGCGACTGCTAGCCAAGCTCTGCCCCACCTCTTTCCCCATTTTTCAGTTTTATAGGAGAGGCGTATGCAGCCAGATGGTGAATGTCCAGAGAACCAGATGACCTTCCCAGTCTCTTGCAAAGGACCCTGAAGCCACCAGAACCTCCAGCTCAGTGTCTGGGGGAGGTTCCTGTCATATCCAGGAGCCTAGGGTGACCCTGGAGTGAGCAGCCCCTAAGGACCAGCAAGCAATGGGGGACATAGGAAATCAGGGCACAGCAAAACTGCAGAGGGGCATACTTGGATGAACCCTAACTTTGCTCCCAGAGCTGCCTTTTGGGTGCTGTTAGAAGCCCTACTCCTTGATCAAAGACTGAGGAGGAACGCTGTCCCTGTCTTAAGCAAAACTGATTTGTTTTTGTGGAATGGAGTTTATCTCAGTGGTAGACTGTCAGGTGTGTGTGCGTGTGCATGTGTGTCTGGCTTTGAATTCTAGCACCCTAACTCACCCCCACCCCAAGTGTGCTATCTTATCTTTTCATTTCAGGATTACAATTGAGTCTGGCTGGGCCTCACTGAATGTCCCAGGGCCATGTCCAGGTACTTTAGGGCTAGCGGAGGTGAGGCTGGGACCTGGGTACCACATGCTTGACTGTGAATGAGCCTTTGTGGGAAGACATTGGGCACTGCTGAGAATTTACTGAAGTTGCAGCAGGTGTCAGTCAGCCTCAGAGCAGGTGCAAAGGCATGGCCAAGCCCTTCCAGCAGGTGGCAGCATAGGATGCTACACTAGGTCTCCTGTGTCCATTCCTGTCATATCCAGGAGCCAAGGGGGACCCTGGAATGAGCAGCCCCTGAGGACCAGCAAGCAATGGGGGATGCAGGGCACAGAGAGGGCCTAGCCAGGCAGGGATTCCACTTCCTGGCCCCTTAGGTCAGCACCTCAAGCTCAGCCGGGCTTTGCTAGTTATATCCTCATTCTCTCTAGCTCTGCTCATCATTGGGGCCACGGCCATGGTTAACCCTGGGAGTCCTAGCCACTAAGCACAGGAACTGTTGCCAGGTCTGAAGCCTCTCTCAGGCCGCACTGTGAGAGAGGGCTCTGGAGGTCTGTCTCCCTCTTGCTGTGACACACAGTAGCATCAGCAGAGGAGTGAATCCCAAAGGTGGGGACCCTTGGCAGGGGCTCAGCTCTGCCCTGCCCCGGGCAGTTCCTGAAGCAGCCTCTTCTGTAAAGGATCCAATGGTTCTTTAGCTTGTTTGAACCCTACCCTGCGAGTCTTCTCCCTGCTCCCCGGGAGCACTGACTGTGAAGAGGGCCAGCAGGCCGAAGCTCACTAACCCACCCTGAGGGAGGGAAGCTCAAACCTTCCTCCTCACTGCGCCACCCAGAGTGGAGCTGCTCAGACAGCAGCTTATCCACACAGCAAACACTGGGTGGCAGGACGGAGGAGCAGCTGGGCCCGTAAGCACCCCTCATCACCACCAGCTCCCCAACCTGTTCCCAACTCCAAATGCAGTATCCCAAAACCAACCCACCTCCCTCCTTGGCACAGAAGCCCTTCTGAAGAACATGAAAGAAAAAAAGACGCGGTACCTGGTGCCAACCGGAATGAGCAGGACCCAGGAGGCATTTATTGAGAACACAGCATTGAGAACACGGCATCTATGGCCAGTGGTGGTTACAGTGGTTAGGGTCACTGGACAATTAAGCACAGTCTACTACATGACGCAGGCTTGTACTGGGCGCAGACAGAGGACGCAGCAGGATGGGCAGGCTGGCCTGGGATGGAGGGTGGTCCTGCCCCAGGGCAAGTGTTACTGGAGAGTCTGCTCGGCCCAGCGTAGGGACCCAAACCCAGAAGTGAGTACAGTCTCCCTCGTTCACTTTCCAGGGATACCACCTGTATGTACCTGGGATGATCCTACTCTGAACGGGGACCGCCTGGTGGCTGTCCCCAGTCAATGAGCCACAACCCAAGGGTGCCTACATTTCCTCAGCTTCTGCCAGCAACACCAGAACATGCTTTCTCCAACTAACAAAACGTTAACCATTAATGCTAAAAAGTAACACGCACGCTTTAAAAGGCCAGGAATCCTGATCCACCATGCCTTCTACCCCACCAGTAGGCAGGGCGACGTGCTCAGGAGGGATTCTGGCTGGCCAGAACTGGCTCTGTGTATCATAAATAATTTAAATACACACACATATACACACACATGCATGCACGCACTCACACACCTGCTTCTAATGCCAAGAATGCAGAAATTAACACCATATTGTCAGTTTCTTTGAGATCCACAGTACACACATGAGGACGCGCAGACAACAGCCCCACCACCTGTTACCAAGGTCAGCAGCAACTAGCTCACATCAACCACGGCCTCACCTACACTTCAGGAGACCTTCCACACCCTTACCCAGAGCAAGCTGAGCTCTGCAATGCCAGAAGCAGCGCATGGTCTTCTGACACTTCCAGGTCACCATTCATGGAAGCTGAGTAATACTGGACTGCTGTCTGATAATGGAGGGTCAGAGGACAGAGGCCCTCACTGCCTCTCAAGCTCCCTATGGGGTTCCAAGGACTGACCAGCCACCTCACAAAGACTCAGCAGCGGATGGCCATGTCTGATGTGACATTTACTTATTCATGTGAAATCTTCCTTTGCCTTGCCTGGGCTCCAGTGCAAAGGGTGAAACTTAGAGGGATTTAAGTTAGCAGACAAGTGGCAGGAACAACAACAGAAGGAGTGTAAGTCAGTCAGGAGCCACCAGAGGCCAGCATGCCACATGGGTTTAGCATTGGCCTATGGTCCAGATGGAGCCTTAGACAATGACTTCTTCCCATGGCCATTACCTTCACTGCCAGTGTGTCACCTCTCGTGCTCTTCAAATCCACTGAGGCCAGCACCTCAGGGCCTTAGAAAAGGACCCACCACGTCCCACTTCAGATGGCTAACTAAGACAACAGGGATTTGTCCAAAACCCATCAGCTAGCTGGGCCTGATCTGGGTGACTTTTGGAGTAGCATCCTGGGAAGCTGGGCCTGGGAGGAGGGCGAGGCTGAGATTACATGAGGCCGGCAGTTGCCCCCAGAGAGACTGAGGGCAGAAGCCTTGGCACCCTCCACAAATCATTCCAAGGAAGCTACCAATGCTAGAGAGGTACAAGGGACAATGCCCGGGTGTCACCAACAGTCTGTTGGGTCCTGTATGAGCAGAGCAGCTGCTGATGTAGGATGACCCACCCTCCTCCTACCTGGCAGACCATAGCAACTTGCTGACCATAAGGAACTGCAGGCTTCAAGTGTCCTCCTGAGGAGCCAGCCTCGAAGACACAGCCAGAGACAAGCTGGACCCAAAAGCTGTCCTCACGACTCCAGAGAAGGACCCTGAGGGACCATGGGTCTTGGGACGAGTGGGTTGCTCTGCTCTAGTCCTAGCTCACCATGCTGAGAGGCCATGGCTTGTCAACTGGTCAGTGTCAAGCAATGACACAGGCACAGCAGCAGTCTACACCCTTGCCTGTGGATTCAGACACAAGCCCGGGTGCCTGGAGCTGGCAGGAAGCCGCGGATCACAAACAGGTCAAAGAACTGCCCATGCTTGGTCACTGGGGCTATGACAGGGTCTTAGGCCAGAGAGGCGGTGGCAGTGGTGAGCAAGCACAGGGCACCTGGAGAGCACCGAGCCTGGGGGAGGGGCTTGGTGGTACTGGTAAATAAAAGGGGCAGTGGAGGGGCTCTGCTAAGGGGGTAGGAGTGGGATGGCTAAGACAAGACAGTTGCCTGCTTTAGGGGCGGGGCCGAGCCCGGCCCATCTGCCACCTGTCCTCCCCCCACAGTCACTGCTGCTTCTCTGACCTTCGGGACCGGCACCTCCGTGGGCCTGTCGACTTCCTTGTAGCCACAGCTGCGGTGAAGCCCACCAGGCAGCACAGAGACGTGGTACTGAACTTGAGTGTGTCCAGCCAGCCGGGTGAGGCAGCCTGCAGATAATGCTCTGCCAGGTGCAACCCCAGCAGCAGGGCCCAAAGGCAGGTGGAGAAGGCATCGATCCGTCGGAGCCTGCCGGAGAGAGCAAGGTGAGTGTGTGACCAGAGGACAGTACAGAGCCTCCCTGTCATTTCCTGTGCTACACCCTATCTTCAAAGGGCCCAACTCAGAGATGAGAGGCCAGTGAGGCCAGTGGAGGTCTGAGTCCACCCGCCTATCCCCCCACTGACAGGCTGCCCAGCACTAGGCAGGTCGGTGCTCCTATGCCCATTGCCTGGCCTGGGACCAAGGCAGGCATTGCCCTCACTTGAGCTTCCACAGCCTGTTACTCTGACTTTAGACATATGTGAGGTGACTGGGCCCAGCCGCAGAGGCCAGCAGCAGCCAGCAGCAACCGGCTCAGTGTCACTGTCATTTGTACTTCTGCCCACCCAGTCCCAAGGCCCCCAACACACCTGATACGGCCAGCCAGCAGCATGGCCAGCAGGCAGGTGAGCAGGCCCACTGCCACAATGCCGGTCTGGTGGCTCTGCCCAAAGGCCCAGGCCTCATGTAGCTTCTCTGTGGCATGCTCAGGCAACAGGCCTAGCAGCTGCTGCCAGCCCTCCGCCTGAGAAGTGCTGTTGTCTGAGGCAGCAGAACTGTTGCCCCCGGGAGGTAGGGCGGGGGGCAAGGCAGCCCCTGGGGTGAAGGGTTCGCTGGGTCCATACAGTGTAGTGGACAATAAGAAGGCACAGGCCAGGAAGGCCAGGGCACGGAGCAGGATGACCTGGAATGGGGCCTTCATGGCCGAGGAACTGAAACTCTGAGGGAGGGAGGGAGAGACGATGGGTCAGTGGGAAGCCAGAGAGCCACCAACAGCCACCCTATGCCCACCACGTGGGACGCTGGCCAGTCTGTCTGCATGCCCTTGCTCTGATGCTCAGGATCACTGCCTCACCCCAGACTATTGCCTCACTATGACAGGGCTCTCCTGCCTCCTTTAGAGAAACATTTCTACACATTGGGACTTCATGCTCTAGATCGTTCAATCGCCTTGTCAAGTTTTTACCAACAACTCCTATTACACTTGACTAGAACACCAGTAAGGTGTTGAGACAACTCTGGAAAAAGTTCAATTACATTTCTTTTGTTAGGGCCAGAGAGATGACTCAAGTGTTAAGAGCACCAACTGCTCTTCCAGAGGTCCCAAGTTCAATTCTCAGAAACCACATGGTGGCTCACAACCATCTGTAATGGAATCTGATGCCCTCTTCTGGAGTGTCTGAATAGAGTGACTGTATTCAAGTACATAAAAAAATCTTAAAAAAAAATTTTTTTTTGTTAACAAGTTATTCAGACTAAAACCCAAGAAGCTAGAATAAGAATCAAAGATCTGAGGAGAGGAGCTGCCTGTTCTTTTGAGCAGACACAGGGGAGCAGGGACAGAGGTAGTATGTCCTCATGGTCAGCGGCCAGCTACAGAATGGAAATGACAGAGCTGGCAGACGCAGGCCACATCTGACACAGGGTGGAAGAGGAGTTTCCTTGTAGGGAGTCTCTCCCTCTCAGTGCACTTGCTATTCTGACTTATCTTCTGTGTGCAGGCACGCTTCCTACTGCTGGGCTCCAGTCCTATGTACTCACTATTGTTAAAAACCTAGACTACTGGCTTACACACCATGACACATGCCTGGGTCTGACCCCTGGCACTGCTGCGGATCGTGTGTGTAGACCCTTGCAAGCACCTCAGTGCTACCCTTGGTTCCCACAGCTGGGAGCAAGAGCCACAGTGCTCAGGTTACTGTATCATGAAGCTGCCATGAGGAACAAATACAAGAGTGTTTAGAAAGTACAAGGGTTGGCAAAAAGGTACGTGGCAGCCGCATCCTGATCCTAGACACCCTCAGGAAGACCCCGTCCAGCGCTGACAGCAGGGAGTCACCAGGCATGTTTCCCAGAAAACGAGTCTTGGCATGCTCCACTATGCCCCAGCCACTTGGGCCCAGCTCCTAGACTATCTTCCTCCACACACTCAACACCTAAATGTCCTATGGCCTCAGACCTGCCCGTGGGCCTGGTCGGCCTCCCGACGCCGGAACTGGTGGCTGAGAAGCAGGGCACGCAGCTGGCGGTTCTGGTGTTTGATGTAGTACTCGACAGCTGCCTGGCACGGGCGGCACAGCTTGTACATCTGCTCCAAGTGGTGGCGGTACACCTCAATCTCCTCATCGTAGCGGCCCTGGAGGTGTAGGCAGAGGGCCTGTATTACAGCTGGGAACTCAGTTCAGACTATGGCCCTGCCTATGCAAAAGGTGACAGAGATCCCAGGAGCGAGGGCTAGGAGGAGTGGAGGCCGAGACACAGGACATTAATGACATTCTGTAGCTCACAGCCTGCTCAAGTAGGGACACTGAGCAGACACTCTCTGGATTCTGGAGAAGGACAACCAAGGGTCAGGGCCGTCCTTTCTCCTTGATTCTCAAGGTCTAACACACACCAGAGAGCAACGGAGTGACTCCTCAGTGCCACAGTAGCCCAGGACAGAAGTCCCGCCCCTTTCTTCCTCAGAGATGCAAGGTACACTGCGAGTGGTGGGAATGGATAAACAGGAAGTCACCTGGCATCCATCTTCCCCCCATGGCCTCTTTGTAAAAGCCCTTTAAGAACTGCGCGTGCATGCGTGCGTGAGGCTAGAGGGTCATTTGGGTTAAGTTTGCTCTCTCCTGAACCACCGCAGGAATCAAACTCAGATAATCAAGCATGGTGGTAAGTGTCTTTGTCCCCTGAGCCATCTTGGTGGCTTTCCCTCTTGGCCTCCTGGCTCATTCCTGGACCCCTATGTTTCTTAGGCATCCTTGGGACTCAGGTGGGATCTGCCTCTCTTCTTTTCAGGAAGCCACACTAAACAGGACTAACTGATGAATGAGACCAGGAGGCCGCCCCCTAAGGCTGCAGTTGGAGTCCAAGGCCTCTACCTCCCTCTTCTCAGGGACAGAGCCCTCTGTCCTGGCAGGCTCAGGTGTCCATGGTGTTCGCCCAGTGATTTGGCTCTCCCAGCCAGGCGTGCTCACCTCCTCACGTGGTGTGAAGGCAGCCAGCTGCTTGATCTTAGTGGTCTGGTGGTGGCTGCACCTTCGGCATAGCAGGACCTGGCTGCTCACCCACTGCTGCGGCTGCGCAGGGTCACGGGGACTGGGCACACCGCTCACCACGTGGTTCAGGTGCTCCATGTACTGTGCTGGGATTGGCTTGTTGTAGTCTCCATTCTGGGGTGGAAGAGGTCCTGGTCAGTGGGGGCCGGGAGCTCAGAGATGTTCCAGATTCAGACAGCCCTACTCTGGCTTTCTTCACACAAAAGAACAGCAACAGTTCTTCTGATGCTGCCTAACATGGAGCCCCAAACCTAGGAAAGCACCTCAGGGCAGGCCCTGGGGTGCCCTTGGCCCACATTCCTCACCCTGGCTTTGTCCCTTAGAAGGATACACTGAGAACTCAGGCTGCAAGCTGGTCCTGCGGGTAGGCTATCTGTTACTAAGTGTCAGTAAAAGCTACACCCAGATACTCACACACTGTCTACGGTGGCTATGCAATCAAGGAGGTGACAGAGAACCACCTACAAAGCTGTACACTGCATCTGCAGGCCTGGGCCTCACACCTGCCCTGCTCTTGACTCCAATCTTACCCCGTTGTGGTGAGACAGGACAAGTGGCCACGGTTCCCAGGCCATAGTTAAAAGACAGTGGCACGGAATGTGAGTTCAGGCCGGCTCAGCAGCAGCCTTAGCATTGGCTAACAGTCCATACCTCTTGAAAGCCATTGTACTGCTCACAGTGGGGACAGTCCCAACAGTTGCGATTCCCATAGGGCACCAGCGTGTCGTGGTTGCAGAACCAGCAATTGACGACTGTGTGTGTTGGCTTCACCCTGTGGACCAAGAGCAACAGTTAATCTGGAAGACTTTAGTATCTCAAGAGTGGGAAGTGTCATCCACAGTGGAAATGAAGGCCCAGCCACAGGACGTGGAGGGAGAAGGGACTCTTAAATGCCATCTCCCAGGATGATTTTAGTCAACTTCAAAGGAGGCAGTTGAAGACTCACGGCTCTGTAGGCTCCATTGTATCCACCTGGAAACCCAGGGCCACCAGCCCCTTCTCTTCTGGGTCTCAGGCATTGCAGGGCAGAGAGGGGGGCAGCACAAGGTCAGGGAGAGCTAACCAATGGGCCAATAGAGATGACACTTAGGACCGTCCTTCCCTCACGAGGCCTATCCCTAGGGTACAGAAATCATGTCTTGGAGAGTTGTAAGATTTAAGGGAGCTTTCTGTCCTTCCCAGAAAAAAAAATCCCTAGAGAGAGCCAAGGGGTGGGGACTATTGACAGGGCAGGGACAAGCCACAGCTGCTCAGCCAGGGAGGGCCTACAGTGGATTTTGTTTGTCACACAACAGGTGGGGCCTGCAGGATCATTCTGGCCCAGACACTGGGGATCTGTGCAGCAGAGGGCACATAGCAACTGCCCAGCAAAGCCAGTCCAGGAATCTAGAAACAAATGGGTGAAGGGCAGCAGCTGGGAGCCCTGGTGTCCTGACCTTGCCCCTTTGCCCTGTCCTCAGTCAGAGGCCATGCCTAGTTCTGGGGCACTGCCCAGACCTAGGTAGAGCGAGCCACCATACACAGGTGGTCCTGCTCCTTACAAAGCATCCTAAAAGAGGGTCTGGTTGTGGAGCTTATGGATGTGCTCAGCAGGTTCTCATTTCTTAAACTCAGCGTGTAAGCCGGACCTGTAAAGTGGACCAGGAACAGTGCCCAATGCTTCAGCATGTCACACAGATTCAATGACAAGAGAAGGCCATCTAGTCAGGAGGGAAGACAGCTGAGGAAGTGCAGTTCTAGTCCCTGGCTCAGCCCACACGCCTGCCCATCAGCTCTACTCCCTCCACGCACTGTGGGCGAGTGAAGAAGGGGTCCTGTCAGCTGAGGATAAGAGCATCTCCCTCACAGGAGCTTGCTCTTGGGAAGTGCTGAACAATGTCCTGGCCTAGTCCATGTCAACACATGACAGCGACAGGGACATGGTGTGCTCTTGCAGCTCAGCCTCACACTTCCTTCTGCCTGAGTTCAGGTCTAATGGCAGGAAAGGTGCTGGGGATGGCTCAGCAGTCAAAATACTCACTCCTCTTGTAGAGGACCCCAATTTGGATACCAGCATCCACATCTGGTGGCTCACAACCGCCTGTAACTCCAGCTCCAGGGGATCCGATGCCATGGGTCTCCACGGGCTCCTGCATTTATGTGTGCGTGCATGCACACACACACACACTGCTTAAAAACAATAACAACAGCACGGGGCTCACAAGCAAAGCCTTAAGGTGCACAGTGGGCAGGGCACCCTGTGCCTTGGTCTCTACCTTCTAGAATCTTCAGTTCAATCCTTCTCTTTTCAAATGGTTGCTCAGACTTTGCTAGTACCTGGCGCTTGAAAGCTTTTCCGGCCCCCAAATGGAAAGGGGAACACAGGAGACGGCGGCACCAACTGTGGCTAGAGGACTGGAAATGTGCTCTGCTGGGGTGCCTGTGTGTTTGGCATTCCTGGGTAATTAAACACTTACTTTGTGGTAATTTGTACATCTTTTATAGACTCTCTATAATTATGCACAAGGCATGGCTCATAGCTAGTAAGCAAGCTCTCAGAGAGCACTCTCATCTGCCAGAGGCAAAGCACCCACCTGCTCCTGGGGCTCCTGGACCCTGGTTCTATTCGATAGGAAGGGTCACTTCTGGGCTTGCTTGGAGACCAAAGACAAGCAAGCAGGGGCTGCTGCTCTGGAGACAAGCCCACCCAGGAAGCCATCGTTTCCACTCTGGGTCTCCAGCTCTGTTGCTAGGGAAATGGCTCCTGGCCTCTGGAAAAAGCCTGGTCTGGAAGTGGAAGGCGGGGGATGCATCCTCCCCTGAGGCCAGAGGCTAATTTCTGCCAGGGGTGGATGCTTGGAAGTAGGGGGTGTTCTTTTATGGCCAGAGCAACCATTGCCTGCCTTAGCTAGGTGGGATCCCTACACCAGAAGCTACCTCCTTCACAGATAGCCCCCAAAGGTGTGTGGGCAGGAGCAGCCAGGCAGCTGGCCAGACTCAGCCCTTCCAGCACCAACCAGCTGCTATACCAAGTAACCAGAGGGTGGGTGAACACTGTCCCTGGGCAGATTGGGCAGTCCTGGCCTCACAACTCACCCAGTTTTGTTTCAGGGAAAGTCCTCAGAGTTTCTCTGGCAAACTCCTTGGTCCACTTTTCTCCCTCAAGCTAACAATCCCAATTCTATGACAAATCACATTTGGGGACTACGTTGGAGCTGACTAGATAGCATGTCACTTTAACAAGAGAGGAAGGTGACTCGGCAGAGGCAAGCGTCTTGGTCATACTCATTGCCATGGGTGGGTGAAGGACAGAGAAGCCATCTCTCCATCTGGTCTTGTGATGTTCTTTCTACTCCTGGGAAGCCACAGGGAACCTAGGGGAGCCATGGCAGATAATCTTCCAAGGGGCCAGGGGCAACCGCATGCAGGGTATCCCCTCCATGAGATCGGAGTGCACACAGCTGGAAACACGAACATGTGCTTCTGTTGATGTTTTCTCCATCAGCCTAGGACATTTAGGAAAAGCAAAACTCCTGCCCCACACCTCAGCATAGGTAGCTACTTCAAGTTCTTTCACCCAGGAACCAATTAGGGCCCATGTTATATCACACAGGAGATAGCGGCTGGCCTTAGTTCCTGGGTGCTCTGAGTCTGTGGGGGACCAACATGCCTATCTCCTCCTAAGGAGCCTGACAAGCTACGCCTGTGAGAACCAGGCTTAGTTCCCTCAGGGTCCAGGGAAAGCTCAGCTTCACAGGATGCTCCGTCTCCGCTCTTCCAAGTGTGACCTCATCCAGGAGGAAGAGTTCTAGGAGGTACACCCTGGGCTTCAATGGTAGCAGCAGGGCTGAGTGCAATTCTGCACAACCTGGACCACAGAGATTCCATCTCCAGCCTAATCTCGTAGCAGCAATGCTATCCACAATAGCAGAGAACCCCAACGCTGATCCCTCGGAGACAAAGCAGCCCTGGACAGACACATTACACACTTACTCCATCAAGTACCATGCAAGGCTTTCAGAGGTGACATCTGAGCAGAATGCACTGCCTGACTGTGACACATGAACCACAATTCAGAGTGGCAGGAAACAGATGCCATAGGACTGGCCACCAACATGCAGGACATATGCTGCCACCCAGAAACAGGTGCCCTCAGCAGCAGGGCAGAAGGCAGGAGAGGGTCAACTAAAATGCACATATAATGTGGTTACTAGCTCAGAACAGTGAGTGTTGAGGGGAGCTTAGACACAGGAGTAACTGCCAGAGGGCCTCTGAATGCTAGGATAGCTCTGCCCTACACCTGAGAGAGACTATCCATATGTATCCTCATCTCCAAACACAGAAACTATGATCTCAATAAACACAGACACATGCCACAGGCCATGCAGGCAGGACAGTGATGGGTACTAAACTGAGCTCCCAGGGGCAAACCCAAAGTGCAGTGTGCAAAGGGACAAGACACACGAGCGGCAGCATGAAGAATGGTGGATGTACAGGGAGAGGGATGTAGGACCTCCACTCCAGGACCCCAGGTCCGGGGAAGCCGCTCTGGCTGGTATGGGTGTGAGGCAGGGCTCCTCCGCCTGCAGCTGGTGATGCAGGATATCCCCCCAGGTTTTGTTTCCCTGCTGTGAAATGGACAGAATGGCACTACGTGCTTCACTGGAGCTGCTACTGAATGATAGGAGCTCTGTGCAAGGCACCTGTACTGCTCTCATATCAGCAGTAACGGGGACAAGAAAACTCCATCGGTAAGGTAGCAGAGTGGCTGGACTTGGGCTCTAGCCAACTTCCCTCAACCACCGTGGCCAGTTTTAAAACTCAGGAAGGGCTGACCTGAACAGGGACATTTTCTTCACATGGCTCCTCCAGGCCACAGTCTAGCCCTCTGCTATCTCTGTGATTAGCTTGAAAACACCTGCTCCACTAAAGGCCTTCCAAAACCAAGTTCCCGTAGGCCCTCCTCTGGCATATTCAACCCCCATTCCCCACAGCTGATTCCTGCCTGCCACAGCTTCCCCTCCAGGGAAGGGGAAAGCTGCAGCCTCTTGCTGAGTGAACCCTGCTTCAGAATTGTGAGAGGCCAATTCACCTCCAGATGAAACCCAGACCTCATAAAGATGCACGCACACGAGGCACCATGCTCTGACCAAGCAACAGCAGTGGTCCAAACACCGTGCCTTGACAGGCTGGTGTCAGCTCCTGCAAGAATATATGTCCCACACACACCTTACCAAGGCCGCAGATTCCTATCTCTAGCAGAGGCAAAGCCCTCATTGGCAGGACAGGAAGGGATGACAGGCAGTGACCCAGTCCTGGCCATAACCAGTCCCACTCTGCTCTTCTGGCCACATGCCCTATCCTGAGCTGGCAGGGGCAGTGGCACCCAGGAGGTGCCTGGGCTTTGGGACAAGCTCTGACTGACACATGGACAGACTGCCCAGGCTCCCCTGGGTGCAGATAGAGAGAGACTGCTTTGGGTTAGTTGATCTTAAGAGGTCCCTCTGACTTCCAAAAACTGGGTAGAAACAGGATGGAAAGCCTGGGTTGAGATCCCTAGAGTCAGGCACTCTCTCAGCCCTCTGGGATGTGGCCCCTCCTTCAGACTCAGCTAATGTCCATCCCCTCCTCTTAGCTAACCTACCTCTAACACCTTTTGCCTGCCCTCTACTTCAGGAGAGAAGCAGGGTCAAGGAAGACGACCCCTCACCCAGGTTGCCAGTTCAAACCATAGCTTCTTATCGCCCAGAGACTAGGGGCAAGTCCTGAGCTTTGCACATCCCTGGCTGTCCCGAGGAGGCTCCCATAAATGCGTATATGTTCCCATCCTCAGGAAATGTGATCAGGTAAGCTATTCCTCACCCTGTTGAAGAAATTATTCCCTTCTGGGGTTTGACCCCACGGAGGGGAATGTCCAAGGCCAGTTTTGAGTACTGGGGTCTGCGTGATCTCCGAGCCATGATAGGACAGAGAATTGGCCCCAAAGCCCATCCCAGACATGTGTCCAACGAGTACAGCGTACACCTCTGAGTGGACAGGTTCCTTAAATGTGTGGAGTGCAGGCTCCTGCCTCAGGCTGCTACTGTCCACACGTGCCTCTTCTAAGTACTCAGCTCCAAGGCTTCTTCGGAGGAAAGCTTACGTGAGGAATGTTATTGCTATCGCATGCAGACCATTAAGCGCCAGCTCTCATCATCCTAACCGAAGGGCTGCAGAGGCCCAGCAGGGCAGTTCAGCAAGGAGCGCGGGCCTCGAAGGGAGGAGCAAGCAGCAGCCCCCTCCCCCAGCCCCGCTCGGAGGCTGCTCCCTGACGAGGCTTTGAGGGGGTTGAGGGCAAAGGTGGAGGCGGAGAAAGCGTCTCCGATCCGCGAGCAGGCCTGGTCCGCCCGTGGGACTCCGCCGTGGCCTCACGGGGGCGGGGCGGCGGCCGGGGCCGCGTGCGGCGGGGCGCGCACTCACCTCCGCGCAATCCGGTAGAGCACCACGCCGGCGGCAGCGCACGCCGTGACCCCCAGGCCGCCCGCCAGGCCGGCGGTGGGGCAGCTGGCCAGCAGCGCGCTCACTCCCTCCATGGCTTCCGGGCGGAGTCGGTGGGCTAGGGGCGCGGGCCGCGAAAGGGACTCCCGGCGGCCCGCGCGCGCCAGCTCGCGCCGTGACCTTCGCCGCTTTGTAGCCGGCGCGGCCCCGCCCCTTGACTCGGCGCGCTCCCGCCGCGCAGCCAATCGCGGCGCGGGGCGAGCCTGAGTGGGCGGGGCGCCGACGGAAGCGCCCCCCAGCGGCCGCAGTTGGAAAGCCACTCTCTAGAGCTGGAGGGAGTCCGGCCTGCGCCAGCTGCCTGCGCATGCGTGCATTTGCAGGTCCTCTATGCTAATCCTTGCCGAGGCTGTCTCCACTTAGTCCTGCTTTCCTGGCGTCGGGCCAAAGCCGGCCTGTGCTGCTCCAGAAGCCACAGTGGTTGAAAATTAGCTTGCACAAACACAAACGTCCAAAGACGGAAACAAGGTTAAATAATCACAGGATAGGCATGTTTCAGAACATAATGCAGCCATTAGAATGAATGGCTGAGGGGGAGGAATTGGCCCTGAAGGGTTTTTTTTTTTTCAGTCGAATGTAGATGATTTTCATAGTTGCCAAATTTGATGAAGCCTGTGCACTTCAAATAGATTACCTCGGGAGAGGGATCGAGGAGGGAAGAGCCACTTATAGGAGTGTTTCAGCATTTATGTGAGCTAAATTACGGATCAAGAAAAACTCACTGAGGCTTGGTGATGCACGTCTTTAATCCCAGCGGAGGTAGGCGGATTTCTGTAAATTTGAGGTCAGCCTGGTCTATATAGTGAGTTCCGGATCGTCAGGCAATCCATGGGCTAGTAGTGAGGCCCCGTCCTAAAAAAAAAAAAGAAATAAAAAAAAACAAAACAAAAGGAAAAACTCTAGCAAGAAATATTTATACCAGGTTGGGCAGGCATAGTGGTACAAGCCTTTGATTTCTTAAAAAATGAAAAATTATGAGGCATGGTGGTGCACACTTTTAATCTCAGCACTTGGGAGGCAGAGGACAGCTGATCTCTGTGAGTTCAAGGCCAGCCTGGTCTTCAGAGCAAGTTCCAGGACAGCCAGGGCTCTGTTACACAGAAAAACCGAAAAACCGTGTTTTGAAAAACAAAACCAAACCAAACAAAACGAAAACAAAAAACAAACAAAAGATTTAAGAAATGTTCATATCTAATTACGTGCTATGTTTCTGTAGAATATTCCCTGCCCCAAACACAGACACAATTTTATGAGTGTTTTTAAGATCAAGCTCTCTGTGGGCAATGATGGGTTGAGGGTCACTGCGATCTCTTGCTTTTGTTGCTAGTTCACCTGCCCACATGTCACCGGTCAGGAAGGAAGGAGCAAGCAGCCTGAGTGTAGGGACAAGGGAAAATCTCAGGGGCATCCCTGTCTGGGCTTGCATCAGAGACAAGGCCTTTCTCATCCTCCTTTGAATTTCTCCTAGCTCTGAGTGTGCCTAGAGTGCACTGGCTCACACAACATGTGGCCATGCTTAAACATCCTTTGCTTTCTGTATCCGGTGCCTTGAGTTCCAGGAAAGGTCTCCAGTCGGTAGAGACCTGTTGTCTGAGTGCTTCCTGAACATCACTCACATCATCTTAGGCACTGCATGATTGTTGGTATCTCTAAGTCTTAGGAAAAGGGAAGGAAAGCTGATTTCAGATCCAGATTTCAGGCTCAGAACTCCTCCAAGCCCTGTGTGTTAGGGTTTTGGTGTCCAGCTGGTGAAGCTCCTGGAACGTGACACAGATAGAAACTTTAAAACTAAACAACACAAAACCACCAAAACAGAAAACCCCACCTTTTATGATGCCTGGTGCCTACAGAAGCCAGAAGTTGTTATTGGGACCACTGGAACTAAAGGTTGGTGGTTCTGAGTCATCTTGTAGGGTTCAGAACTTGAACCATACCCTCCAGAAGGAAAGCCAGTGTTCTTTTGTTTGTTTGGTTGGTTGGTTTTTCGAGACAGGGTTTCTCTCTGTAGCCCAGGCTGTCCTGGTATGCGTACACATATAGATGTGCATATAAGACTACTGAGAGGGAATGGACTGAGCCGCCTTGCTGCTCTTGGACCAGCTTTGATTCATGTGAGTAACAGGCAAAACACTCATACACATAAAATCATAGATCTAAAATAATTATAAAGTGAATCTGTAGGGTTAGGCGTGGTAAGACATGCTTTCAATACCAGCACCCAGGAGGCCAGAGGCAGGTGGATCTCAAAATGTGAGCCAGCCTGGTCTACAGAGTGAATTAGAAGTCAGGACAACTAGATCCTGTTTCAAAAAATTTTTTTCTCCATGGACTGAACTTGGGAAGAAAGGAATGATAGTCTTTCTTTCCCCACAGCTCCAGAGATCTTTCTCCTTCGCATCCAGCAGCCTCCTTCCCTTCCTTTCCAACCTGCTCCCTTTCCATTCTGGGGGTTGAAGTTTCTGCCCTTCCCTTTCTTTCTTTTTTTTTCTTTCTTTCTTTTTCCTTTCTTTCTTTCTTCCTTCCTTCCTTCCTTCCTTTCTCTCTCTCTCTCCTTCCTTCCTTTCTTCCTTCCTTCCTCTCTCTCTCTCTCTCCTTCCTTTCTTTTTTGGTATTTTCGAGACAGGGTTTCTCTGTGTAGCCCTGGCTGTCCTGGAACTCACTCTGTAGACCAGGCTGGCCTCGAACTCAGAAATCCACCTGCCTCTGCCCGGCAACCGCCCAGCTCTTTCTTTCTTTTTTAAAAGATTTATTTATTATATGTAAGTACACTGTAGCCATCTTCAGACACCACAGAAGAGGGCGTCAGATCTCATTATGGATGGTTGGTTGTGAACTACCATGTGGTTACTGGGAATTAAACTCAGGACCTTTGGAAAAGCAGTTCAGCTCTTAACCGCTGAACCATCTCTCCAGCCCCTGAGGTTTTTGTCTTTCAGTGCCTTGGTGAGCCTGGTGGTGCTGGCACCTGCCTTTAATCCTAGCACTTGGGAGGCAAAGGCAGGCAGATCTCTGAGTTCTAGGACAGCCAGGGCTACACAGGAAAAACCCTGTCTGGGAGACAGGGGGAGGAGAAATGAGGAAACATTAACTTAATGCCCTGGTATAGGGGAAACAGAAAATATACTTACACTAGCTCATATAAAAATGTATGGATTGGGAAGACACTTAGGTTGCTCCTACCCTGGTGGCATGGGAAGGGTGAGTGGGTGGCAGGCGCTATGTTGAACAAATATGTGATGGAGATGTGGGGAAGATAGAAAAATGGAGTGGTGCATAGGCTGTGGAGAGAGTCCAAACTGGAAGCGTGATGGTGATGACCAGTGGTGACAGCATGTCATTGCCCCGTAAGGTTGGTGTGATGCTGTGCAGCAGCCTGGAATTTATGCCACAATAAATTGCTAAGCAATGACAGAGGCTAAAGAGTAGGCCCTTCTCGAAGGACCACAGTGGTGTGTGATGCCACTGGAGGCCATGTTGGTGTCTGTGGTCCTTGCTGCTGCCCTAGGCTGCAGTGAAGCTGGAGACCCATGTGGATACAGGCAGTCCATGCAGCTGACACCTTGGCGATGTCCTCCACCTTTGCTTCAGGGCTTGGGGGCATGCAGATGTGGGTGGCATGTGCAGCCACCTAAGGCCATGTTTGGGCCCCAAGTGGGTTGCTGGTCCTGATTCGGCCAGGGGCTGTGTTGATGTCTGTAGATCATCCAGCCAGCCACGGTAGCACCAGTGGTGGCATAGGTGCCAGGAGCTGGTCCTACCTCTCTTCAGCTGTGCAAGGCTCTCCCGAGTTGAAGGCTTCTAGCCTGGATGCAGGAGGAGAAAGACTTACCCCTGCTTCAGGAGCTGGCAACTGACAATCTGACCATGCTCCAGGTGAGTGTATGAATGACACGAAATGGACTTTTTTCTTTTTTCCTTCTTTTTTTTCTTTTGGTCAGGGAGGTCATGGGGAGGGGAACAGACACGGGAAGAGCTGGTCAGTGCAGGTGGGAAGCCCAAGATGTTCGCAGATGGAACCAACAGTGATGTGCCATCTATGTTGATGCTTCACTGGTAAAAGAGGGTGGTAATGTAGTTGAATTAGTATTTGCCTAGCACGAATAAGGCCCTGGGTTCCATATCAGTGTGCATAATGACCGAGAGTAGAAGTAATTATAAATAAACATTCAAATAAAAACAGAACAAAAGAATAAAAACCCACAGAGAAACCCTGTTTTGAAACCCCCCCCCAAAAAAAACCCAAAAAAACAAAACAAAACCCCAAAATAAAACCATATGTATTTATCCAAAACCGCAAATGAAAAGAAGTCTAGCCAAGTGTGGCCACACACACCTGTACCCCTAGCAGCTGATTTGGAAGGCAAAATCAAGAGGACCAGACCAGTGTCATCCTCAGCTCCATGAGGACTTGAGGCCAGGCTAGACTACATCTTGTCTCAAGGGAACTTATTCTTGCAGAGGACCAGGGTTTGATTCCTAGGAGACCCCACACCCTCTCCTAATCTCCAGGGCACACCAGGCACTCACATATGTCTTAGTACAAAGACATACCGTTGAGCGAACCACTAAAACACATAAAGTAAAAAGCAGAAAAACCAAAAGAAATGAAGGAACATAATTTTTTAAACATTATGATAGATAAAATTATTCAGGCTTTACTAAGAGTATTAAAGACAGGAATCTGGGGCTGGAGAGATGGCTCAGAGGTTAAGAGGACTGACTGCTCTTCCAGAGGTCCTGAGTTCAATTCCCAGCAACCACATGGTGGCTCACAACCATCTGTAATGGTATTTGATGCTCGTTTCTGGTGCGTCTGAGGACAGATACAGTGTACTCACATACATGAAATAACCGTGCCATTGTCAAGCAGCTGTACAAGCGTCTGGAATGGAGATCAGTCTCTTGCTATGCACTTCAGGAACATGGAAAGAAAGTCACTTGCTTTGACTTCTAGACACTTGGTGAGAGAAAGGGGAGCTGGAGAACACACCCACTGGCCTCCCACACGGTAAAGGCACCAACCCAGATGTCAGAGGCCTTGAAAAACTCCTCCTCTCAACCTCTCCGGAGCATCTGCTGCTGAATCTGAACTATGATGCCTCAGCTGTCAGTCTTCTGATGTTCACTCTGAGACATCACCTCCGTGTAGAATTCATGTTCAAGTTCCACAGTGAAAGTGAAGGAGAGGGCTGGAGAGATGGCTCAACAGTTAAGAGTACTGACTGATCTTCCAAAGGATCTAAGTTCAAATCCCAGCAACTACATGGTGGCTCATCAGTCATCTGTACAGCTACAGTGCATTCATGTACATAAAATAAATGAAATAAGTCTTTAGAAAGTGAAGGAGAGGTGAGTATTGATGTTTTCCTGCCCACCTTCTCCAAACACAGGATCTTACATGCAGTCCAGCAGGCTGGCCCTGGGCTTCTAGTTATACCGCTGCCTTAGCCTTATGTGGTTTTTTTTATCCTGGTTACATTCTTTTAGAAACAGGGAGCAGATAAGGAGGTAGCTTGCTGGTAAGAGTGCTTGTCCAGCATATACAAAGCCAGACTGAGTGCGGTGGCACGTCTTAGTGATTCCAACAATCACTAAGTGAGGATCAGGAGGAGCAGTTCAGGGTTGGCTGGGCGCTTGTCCAGCATGCACAAAGCCAGACTGAGTGCGGTGGCACGTCTTAGTGATTCCAACAGTCACATAGTGAGGATCAGGAGGAGCAGTTCAGGGATGGCTGGGCATGGTAGTACACACCTTTAATCCCAGAACCTGGAGGCCAGAGGCAGGCCTGAGGTCAAGGTCAGTTTGTTCCATAGAATATGTTCCAGGGCAGCCAAAACTACACAGAGAAAAAAGCAAACACAAAAAACAAACTATCAAACAAAACCCCGAACAAAAAACTCTTTAAAAAGAAGGCATCTAGACCCTAGCAGCCCCCTCAGAATACAGGTCTGCAGGAGGCTGGCAACGGCCCCTTTGTCTCGTGACATCCGTCAGCAGCAGAGCAGGGTCTGCTCAACATGCTCAGTGTATGAGGCAGGCCAACACACTTGAGAGTGTGCCAGGGCTCAAACAGGCTTCACATCTGGAAATACTACCAGGAGTCAAGCAACCGATAAGCAATTCTTTACTGTCTTGGGTTCAGATGTGGCAAAGAGGATAAATGCAGGAAAATATTTGTATTGTAGCTAAAAGCAGTACTGATTGTCAAGCTGGGTCAGGCCTAGTGGTGCACATCTGCATTTTCAGCCCTTGGGAGGCTGAGACAGGAGAATTAAAATTGGAGATCAGCCTGGGGTGGTTAAGGAAGTTACACCCCCCACCCTCCATTTCAGTGTCTGGAAACTTAGATTACGGATAAACCGACACGGGGAAATGAATGGAGACGTACGGAGGGAAAAATTGTGGAACATCTGTTCACAGTTGTCACCAAGTGTGACCGCTCGTGTCCACCACTCAGTCCCCACAGTTGCTTAGAAAACAAGTCATGCTTCTCACTTCTCTTCTCCACATTCAGTCAGAACCCCTGGCAGGCTTATGGTACAGTAAGCACAAAAGAGAACACAGACCCAGCACAGACTTAAATTAAATAGCATGATTTAATTTACTTGCTCCTTAATCCTCAATCCTCTTAAGTTAAAAAAGAAAGTTATAATTAACTATTAACGTTAATGAATTTAAACCTTCCAGAAACATGAATCCAAAAGGAAATGTCCAACAGGTGACACGAGCCAGGCTTTCTATGGCCTTCACTGTCTCAGTTTTGAAAACTAAACATCAATGGAAAGGAAATCTCTAGGGTTTTCAGTTTTATTCTTCTAGAGCACAGCTGTGTGGCCCCGTCACTAAGCGCGCTCTCCCAGCAGGTACACGATGGACTCGTAGGTGGCGAGAACGATGGCGGTATTGGGGATCTGCCTGATGAGCTGAGCAAAAAGGCCTCGGTAGAAGGCAAGGTAGCCTTCCTCCCGGAGCACCAGGCGCGCCGTCTGCACGAATGACTTGTACTTGCTGCCTTCCTCCCGGAGCCGTGTCCTGATGACCTCTGTGGGAGAGACAGCGGGAAGACGTCAGGGCTCCCATGTCTACTAGGCGTCTTGGTTCTAACCTGACAGTGCAGTCCTATGTGAGAGGGGCAATGGAAAGTTAAGTTCTAACAGGCACAACGGCACATGCCTTTAATCCCAGGCAGGCAGATCTCTGAGTTTAAAGCCAGCCTGGTCTACAAACCAGGACAGCCAGAGCTACACAGTGAGACCTGCCTTGAAAAAGGAAAAAGAAAAGGGAAGTTCTTCTTAGACTGTGTTCTATTCCCAAGATCCCCTCGGATCTCCCTACTCTGTCTAGCTGAAAAGCCACCTGGGCTCCCTCCCAGCACAGTGGCCCGGTGCTGGTCAGCCCTGCTTGTTGAGCAGGCCTCAGACCCCGGGAGGCACTGCTGGTCTCCCCATCTTCCTGCCTTTATGTCTTGGTGGTGCTCCATCACACAATGGGGCCTAACCCTTGTTCCTGAGACAAGATGCATCTGTCACTGCTCTGCAGGAAGATTTTGAAAACACAACCTGTTTTGATGTCATAATGAACTGGTTTTGATTGTTTTGTTTTTGTGAGACAGGGTTTCTCTGTGTAGCCCTGGCTGTCCTGGAACTCACTCTATAGACCAGGCTGGCCTTGAATTCAGAAATCAGCCTGCCTCTGCCTCCCAAGTGCTGGGATTAAAGGCGTGTGCTACCACTGCCCGGCATAATGAACTGTTTTTAAAGTAGGTTAGTGGGACAGTAGTCATAAGGGTGCAGCTCAGCAGCAGAGCATGTGTTTAGCATTCACAAGGCCCTGTGTTCAATCCTTAGCATCCCAACAGGAAACGTGTTCCTGGCTTGGGAGGCAGAGGCAGGTGGATCTCTGTGACCTATATAGTGAGTTCCAGGACAGCTAGAAAAGGCTGCCTCAGCAACAACAAACCAACCCCACAAAACAACAAGAACACTCAAAGAAGCCAAGAGGCCCAAATAGATTTATCTAGTACCCACTCAGAGAAGCAACTTAGCAAGTCTTCATTTGGCTCCCGCATAACTTTCTGAGCCAGGGAATACTAAGGAAAGTCTAACTTGGGCTTCCTTGAAAACAAAGGTTCAGTGACCCACATTCTGGCCCAGCCAACTTTTGCCACACTGAGATGGAGCTAAGTAAGGTAGAGTACGTCACCACTCACATGACTTGTGTCCCGGCAGTCAATGGTGTCACTCTGTCCTGCATCTCCAATTCGAAAGCCTAGAGTGTCACCTTGGCTAGATCAGACATGCTTAACCATGCTTAAGCATGCTTACACATGCTCCAAGCTGGAAATCTCTGGCCTCAATCACTCCTGTCACATGTATTTCTGGTAAGGGACACCCAATCTATGTTTGTATTTCAGTCTACACAGTGACAAATGACAAAGCCAACAACGGTTTTGCTGTTCCAGGAGAAAAGAGCAAAACCTACCGTGTGGGTAAGCAATGCAGGAGGCACATCCCTTAGAAACAGCAGCAGCTGCCATGAGTCCAAAGAAGCCAGAGGAACTTTTCTCAGCTCCGTCTGTGGAGGAGACTATCGGAGCTTCTTTCAAACACTTCTTTAAACTCTCATAAATAGCAAAGCAGATGATTGTCTCTGAGATCCCAGCATAGGAGGCCGTCAGCCCTCTATAGAAGCCACGGATGCCTTCTGTCTGGTACACATGCCGAGCACACTGGAGTGTATTCATCTGCTTGCAGCCTCTCACCCTGCCAGAGGGGATCAACAACAGTCATTGAGAGACATAAAAGGGAGCAGCTATGACACAGAAATGACACAGGTGAAGAAACCTGACCTTCCTGTTCTGAGCCAACTGACCTCTGGCCCACTGTGAAGCCAGTTCAATTAACTGAGAAACCTGAGGGGTCACATAACAGATGGCATCTGAATCTCGTCACTGAACCAGGCTTACAGCCTCTGACCCAATTCTAGAAAATGCTAATGGAAGATGACATTTGTCAGAGAAAACATTTGGAGTCATCCATATATCTAAAAGCAGGACTAGCTAAGTAAAGTGTGGTGTGTACACATGAGGACAGTTGTGACGGCAGGAAGATACAAGGAAGCTAAGTGGAAAGTAGACAAAATTATATACATGGTAAAACACCCTGACACAAGAGAGAATGCTGAGAGGGAGGTTGGTGCCGTCTTCTTTTTGGTTTACTGGGGATTAGACTCAGGGCTTTGTGCACAGTGTGCACAGTAGGCAAGTGCTTACCACTGAGCTATCTGCCGGGCCAATGGCTCCCTCTTACTACTGCTCTCTGGAGTGTGATTTGTGTGCATGCTAAGGCCTGAACCCAGGGCATTAAAAACAACAAATAAAACATCTATGCACACACATATATTTATATATACATATGCATTTCTTCTTAGTTTTGTCATATGGAATTTTTAATCTAGGTATATATTTCCTGACACTTTACTTATTCACTTACTTTTAAGTATCCATTGTGTATTTATTTTGTGTGTGTGTGTGAAGCAAGCTTTAGTTCTCCTGGAACTACACTACATACAGGCTAGTGTGGTGTTGGGAACCGAGTAGTGAGCACTCTGCTGACACAGCTCTCCAGCCCATGACACTGTATTTGTAGTATTTGTATTCTATTATTTCTAAGGTTAGTCAGAACCCGTCTTAATCCTAAAAAAAAAAAAAAAAAAAAAAAAAAAAAAAAAAAAGAGTGTAAACAGGCGGCTCATGCCTGTAACCCCAGATGGAGTAACCTGTCTCAAAAAAAAGGGGGGGGGGAGGAGAAGAGAGATTTAAGTTAAACCAAGCCACTAAACTTCTGTACTTGAATTAGCAGTTTCCTTGCTCAAACCTTTTTGTGTGCCCCCCAACCACCACAGCTAGCTCCTTTCGAGAGTATGGGAGCTGCCGCAGTCTCAGAAGGACTCCATCCAGCCTGGACTGACTCTCCAGAGCCCTGGACCCTGCACACCCCTTGTCCCACCAGACTATGGTCCTATTGCTGGTTGGTTGTACTGCTATAAGGTAGAAGGCATGACCAATTTCCCTGGCAACCACTGGAACAATATACACTCACCGATGCTCACAGAGCTCACTTCCATAAAGGTCTAAAACGTCCTGAGCACTAGAAAGGGCCTCAGTCAACAGATGCATGGATCCGCTGCTAACCAAAGGTGGTATCAGGACACTGTGAACACTTGGCTCTGAGGTGATACCAGAGGCTGCCCGGAGACAAGGCTGCCCGGAAGCTTGCAGCCACAAGCTTAGTTAGGAGGGGCGAGGGACTGGACACTCAGGAGCATGGACATGTAGGCCACACATAGCATTTGGAAACCACAAGGCCTGTCTCAATGCTTGGCCCTGACCCTTGTCATAGGAGTCCAGCAAGCACTTCATAAGGTAGAGTGGACTATGGTGGTTGGAAGACCTCATCAGGGCATGCATAGGTGGGCACAAGGGGATAATGACCCTGGCAGGTTCCTCCTTCATCCTGCAGGTACATCTCAGGCTTTCCCCTCTCCCTCTGAGGAAGCTGGAGAGAAGATGAGCCTGCTAGTATTTCCAGGGTTCAAATTTCTGGGCTACACACCACAAAGGCTCTTAGAACACAAGCAGTTCCTTGAACTTAGTCTGGGAAAGCCCAAATTTCTTCTAGAAATCAGCATTCCTTCTAAAAGTATGAGTGTGGGTGACAACCCACAGAAATAGTAGCTGTGGTTTTCCACAGACAGAAACATCTTCCTGCCACATTCATCATAAAGTTAAAAGGCATTGTTTAGTACACTTGGTTCTTTGAAAATTCACAGGTGTTGCTGGCCTGCTGAGAAATCTGATTTATATATAAAAGCATTATTAGTGTATCACAAGTTTTTAAAATGCTGATGAATTCATTTCAATTGGTCTCTATTTCCTTAAAACCTGGCTCTAGCCAGGGGTACTAGGCCTAGGCCTGGGGAGACTTGAGACAGCAAGACAGCAAATTTGAAGAGCCTAAACTACAACAAAAAACAAAGTTTGCCGGGCGGTGGTGGCTCACGCCTTTAATCCTAGCACTTGGGAGGCAGAGGCAGGCGGATTTCTGAGTTCGAGGCCAGCCTGGTCTACAGAGTGAGTTCCAGGACAGTCATGGCTACACAGAGAAACCCTGTCTTGAAAAAAAACAAACAAACCCAAAAACAAAGCAACAACAACAAAAAAAGAAAACAAAAAAACAAGACAAAAGCAAAACAAAAAGAGCAAAACAAAAAAACCCCCCAAAAAACAAAGTTCAAACACTTTGTAGGTTCCACCAGAATACTCAAGGAACACAACTAAGAACTCCAGGTTAGGTTCAGGACAGACACCAGGGACATGTGGGGGCTACGTCCAAAGTGCCCTGGCTGGTGACCTGGCTAGACAGCCAAGCCTGTGCAGAGTTTACAGCATCCCTCCTGACGCGGGGCTCCACAAGGAACCCAGAGAGGAAGACCCAGGAAGGCAGCTGGGACCATGGAGAGGCCCTTCTGTCCATCTTCCCTTGCTCTCTGGGGCTCCCTCCCCTACAATGCTGTGAGGATAGATCTCAAAAAGACATTTCTACATATACTTAGAGAGAAATCCAGGGGGGATAGCTAAGGGCCCCTACTTTCTGTCCACAGCACAGCAGAAAGACTCCAGGTACGGAAGGAACTGGAGGAACTGTTGACTTACTTGCGTTCTAGCTGCATCCTCGTTTTAACCATCCAAATAGGATTCATTAAGGTATTTGTGACAAAAGCTGGAGGGAGAAAACAGTCATCACTGATAGATACAGCCAGCGTTTGCTAAGGCAGAGGCCTGCACAGCTGGGCCAGAAGCAGCAGGTTGGTTGCTCTCTAAGGCCCCACAGTGCAGAGCTGCTGCCACCAAGCACGCCCCTCTGGCCTCTAGGTGGTGCTGCTGCCACCAAGCACGCCCCTCTGGCCTCTAGGTGGTGCTGCTGCCACCAAGCACGTCCCTCTGGCCTCTAGGTGCAGCTGCTGCCATCACCTTGGTTCATTCCAACCCTAGGGCAAAAGCTATCTAAAATTCAGTTTAGAAGGTTCAGATCCAGAAATAATTTGTTTTTAAATTTGCTGATCTCTACTTATAGTGAACACTGGATAAGGATATTAAATCTTCAGTTACCTGAATTCAAACCTGGAAATTTAAGGACACAAACAATAAAAAGACCACTGCCCACAGGAATCATTATTTTGGTAAGCTTTTCTGCAGCATTTTAACATTCTGGATCAGCCCTAAACATAGATGCTCTCCTCTAACAGCTCGTGTCCTCTACAGATTAAGCAGATTAATTAAGTCATTGGAGGGCACTGATTGAAAAGCTCCTTCAAGGTGTGCTTGCTTTCCAAAGCTGATTAACAGGGTCTGGATCACAGCGAATTCAACATGGATCAACCTGATCTGGAATGGTCCACTGTCCTAAGGCAATCACTGTTCTTCTGTGAAGGAATTTCCTTAATATTGCTTTTCCTCTGACTAAAGATCATAACCTGGGTTAGTAATTTTATTGAGAGTAACAAAGGAAGTCAGTGTGGACATATTTCTGCTGTTAGCAGAAGGAAGAAATTCTGAGATGCAAATCTAAATTCTCTAAAAATTCTGTTAGATTTAAATGGCCAGAAGCCTCTGTGTAGAAGGGCAGAGGCTTCTCCTAGCAATTTAGGAGCCAGTGCTTTCTCACAAACACTCCCTGGGGCAAGCGCTGCCCAGAGCTCTGCAGCCTCACATACCACACAGCCCACAAATCCTGATTCTTGCTGTGCGAGTCAGCTGTTGAGGGCAGATGCACCCCAGATGCTTTGGGGAATCAGAAAGAAAGCAGCTCCTACTCCACATTACAACTCAACAGGGAAATCAGGAAGATGAAGACATTTGACCAGAGCAGGGAGCGTGTGGGTGCCTGGAGGGAGAATAAGCAGCTAGAGTGGTCAGAGAAAAATAAAATCTGTTTATAAACTGCCAATAGTCATGTTCTATGAACTCCAATAAAAAGCTTTTAGAAATGGTTTTAGGGTCAAAAGAGGCAGGGAGTTAACATCTAATTCCTGGAAAGAAAAAAAAGAAAGCAAAACAAACAACACATGCTGGAACAGGCCCCGCCCACTCACTAGGAGAACATACCTGCAGAGCCAGCTGAGAAGATGTGCACAGTATTGCTATTAGGCACGAAGATGCCGTTGAACTGTTCTTTGGCTTTGGAGTAACATGCAAAGTACACAGCCCTGTGAGGACAAATAACACCATGAGAGAGCACTACTGCACTTTAAGGTCGCTCTGCAACATCTGTCACAAATAGGAGACCAGAGGAGAGAGTGACAGTCTGAGCCACCAAGGAACAAGAGGCTGGACTCACACCCAGGCCTACCACTGCACCTGATGTTCATGTCTTCTAGAAATTAAGTAGTGTCAGCCATGGCCAGGAAAACAGAGGAAATGAGATTTTTGGTAACGCATATAAAAGTTCTTTCACACTCTGTCTGTTTGTTTGTTTTTTGAGACAGTTTCTCTATGTTGCTCTGGCTATCATAGAACTCACTTGGTAGACCAGACTAGGCTCAAACTCATAGATCCACCTGCCTCTGCCTCCAGAGTGCTGGGATGAAGGTGTAGGCCACCACCGACTGGCTCCTTTCATATTCTTTATTCTGGATGAATGCTAATCATCTGGGTGGGAATGTATGCTGTCACTTTAAAGTCACACTGTCTAAGGCGATCTGCTTTTGTCTTGTGTTCAACTCCTGTAGAGTGCGTCTGAATGCCTGCAGTGGGGGGAAGTGTTTCATCTCTGCACGCAGGAGCATTGCTTCTCTTCCACTCTGCTCAACAGCAGGTCAATCACAGAATCTACTTCAACTAAGGATCCTGACGACTGCTGAGCAGGATCCCAGGAGGCCCCTGGTTTGGACTAAGTTCTGACACCATATTCCAACAGAAAAGACAGAAAGGGAGTTGGGGCGGGGGTGGTAATCATTTGTGCTGAAGTTTCCATTCCTGTTACCAAGTCATTTGACCTTCCAAGAAATCAGGATTAGAGAAAAGGAACAAATCTCCTACAGGGGCAAGTTCTAATCACCCTAAACAGGTTCCCTCTTTGTGAACCCTTAGAAGAAAGATAGAAACTGGATGAGAACAGCTCTTTGTTGCTCTACTGTTCTTTCTGTTCTTCTCTTTGAGTAACTCTGAGATATATGACCTTTCGATGAAACCTCTTTATCCTTGTTATGTTTTTTTATAGCCCTGTTCTGTCTAAACAAACAAACATACCAATCTTATTTTACAGAATAAAGCACTGGAATTTGGCCAGATTCCAAAATAGAAAAGGCAACTAAAATCTTTAAAGTCCACTGTTAGAGGCCTATGGCAACACTGCCACTTGTCCCTTTTACATACACGGTTCCTGTCTATTAGCACTGCCCATAACTTCATACAGAGACACTAGCTACGAATGGATACTGAGCACTTGGAAAGTGGCCAGGATTCTCACCCAAAAGGTGAATGGAGACAACAGCTTAGCATGCTGGGATACCGCAATTCTATGAAGCCTTTAAAAAGAATTTAAAAAACCAAGGACAAGGGGCTGGAGAGATGGCCCAATGGTTGAGAGCACCGTTTCCTCTTCCAGAGGACCTGAGTTCAATTCCCAGCAACCACAAGGTGGCTCACAACCATCTGTACTGGGATTCAATGCCTTCTTCTGACATGTCTGAAGACAGGTTCAGTGTACATACATACATTAAATAAGTAAATCTTAAAAAATAAAATAAATCCAAGGATATAATGCTATAGAAAGTAAAGCCTAGGAGTCTTTGTTATTCTTTCAGACTAATGTTCCTATGAGTCACCTGGATATCCTGCTAAGAAAGCAGATGACGTGGATCTGCGTGCGCTATAACCCTGGGCATTTCTACACCTAGGGACTGATCACACAGCACACTCAAGGTAAGAAACTCTCCCTTAGAGAGATTGGAACCCTCGTTTGCCACTGCTTCTCCATGTCAGACACGGTTAGGCAATTTTACTAGAGGGGAAAGCAAACAGTCACTCTACTGCATAACTGGGAGCACGCTAGGCAGTCACACGCTTACCTTGATGGTGCAACTCCAACCAAATTTGGGCCCAAGCCTCTAAAGAGTGACTTTGGCCCCTCCTTTTCCAGGATCGATCTGAGTAAGGAAGAGACATAGCTTTAGAATCTTTTTGAATTCGATAGCTGCAGATGTGGTTGGCTAGGTGAGTCTTTAGAGAATGTGAAGCCCTAGTGGATCCTCAGAAGAAATGGGGTGCAGTGGCATAGACCTGTATTCACAGCCCTCGGGAAGTTCAGAGTCATCCTTGGCTACCAAGAGTCTGAGGCCAGCTGGGCTACATGAGACTGTCTCAAAACAAACCAAGACCTCTGAGCAAGGCCTATCTGGGCAGTAAGAGGTCATCAATCTTCAGTGTCACCTTGAAGGAAGGAAATGTCTAGGAGCCCCTTGACTCTTACTTCCCTCTGTAGACCATAACACAAGTAGGTCGCATAGAATCAGACAGGAATGCTACACAGAATAATCCAAACAGACTGTCCTAGGAAATCTCTGGTCCTGTTTCTCAGTTACTCTTACTTCAGTCTGAAATCTAGCTTTCTCAGGAGGCTAAGACAGAAAGATCACATGTTCAAGGTCTGCCTAGACTACACAATGAGTTCACGGAAGCGAGCCCCTGGCTTAAGATATATACTCACACTTACCTGCGTGTGGGAGACTCCAGGTTCAGGTCTCAGTTCTGCAGCCTCGACCCCGCTATATTATTATGATTTTATTATTTCTGGAAAAAGCCTCACTATGTAGTCCAGGCTGGTTTCTAACTTGCCATGCTCCTGCTTCAGCCTTCTAAACACTAGGATTACGTATGTGTAATACCTCAGATCGAAATTTCTCCCCCCGCCCCCCCGCCTTTTCTGAGATTGGCCTCACACTCACAGAGCCCTGCCTGTCTCTGCCTCCTGTGTGCCCACTGGGATTAAAGGCGTGTGCCACCACTGCCTACCAAAAATTTATTTTTTAAAAACTTACTTTTGGGGCTGGCGGGATGGCTCAGCAGGTAAGAGCACTGACTGCTCTTCCAAAGGTCCTGAGTTCAGATCCCAGCAACCACATGGTGGCTCACAACCATCTGTGATGAGATCTGACGCCCTCTTCTGGTGTGTCTGAAGACAGCTACAGTGTATTACGTGGGACTGAGCAGGGTGGGAGCGAGCGGGGCTGGAGTAACCAGAGGTCCTGAGTTTAATTCCCAGCAGCCACATGTTGGCTCACGGCCATCTGTATAGCTACAGTGTACTCATACACATAAAATAAATAAATCTTAAAAAAAAAAACTTACTTTTAAGTGAGTATGTATGTGCATATTCAAAAAGATTGTTGAATCTTATTTTCTTTTTTCTTTTTTTGTTTTGTCGAGACAGGGTTTCTCTGTGTAGCCCTGGCTGTCCTGGAACTCACTTTGTAGACCAGGCTGGCCTTGAACTCAGAAATCTGCCTGCCTCTGCCTCCCAAGTACTGGGATTAAAGGTGTGCACCATTACTGCTGGCTCGAATCTCATTTTCAAAAGGTTAAGAAGAGTTTATGAATGAATACAGGGTCAAAATGACAAAGCAAGACAGTAACATTAAAAGCTGGCATGTCTATAAAAAGGCACAAGCAAGACACCTGTGTCACTCTGGTAACTTCCACTACTGGAAATTATTTCAAAACAAAAAGCTTTCTTTAACAACAGCAGCAGCAGCAGTCAGGTGGTAGTGCACACCTTTAATCCCAGTTCTTGGAAGGATAGGCAGGTGGGTCTCTGAGTTCCAGGACAGCCAGGGCTACACAGAGAAACCCTGTCTTGAAAACTAAAACCAACCAACCAAACAACCAACCAACCAACCAAACAAACAAAACCAAAGCACCAGCACCAACACCTCTTTCTACAGGCCATAAGAGCTGAGACTGAAATTACTGCATGCAAAGTTTACAGAAGTCAAGGGTTAGAGCAAACAGTTCTTAGGCCTCCATGAACACAGAGCTTCAAAATGAAACTCGTGGGAGTCTCACTGGAGTCACAAGGCTAAAAATAAGCCTCCTGGCTCCTATCAGGCACAACTTAATGTTTTCAATTAAAACACTTTATTTTTATTATCTTCCTCAAAGAGAGGACTGTTTCCAAAAGGCCAAACTCCTTGAACAAAACAAGTCTCCGGCAGCACCTTGGCGTGACCTACTCCCGATGGCAAAGCAGGTGCTAGAGACTCCAACGCTGCTCTACCTGACTGACAGCGTAGGCTTCGCGGTGGTCTCCAGCACTGAGCCTGTGCAGCCGAGGAGCTATTTAAGAAGGTTAAGGGAACCTCTGGCTTTAGGAAGCTAGAGCTTCATCCATAATGCAGCAAGGCGCTGTGTCCTCAAGTGACTTGTGCCTTTTAAGAGCTGAAGAAAGACAGTCTCCATAGTTACGCATTGAACAGTGGCAGCAAGTCAAACCTGTTATATAAGCTGAACTTCTGCCCTAACTGGGTGTTTATAAACTCTTCTGGAACAATCAAGTTCCCACTATACAAAGCACACAGTTTTGAAAGACCAATGTAGGATCCAGGCTCACCCTCCCACAGGCATGTCACCTTTTATGTTGGGAAAGTATATAAAGAGTCATCAGGGTCTTGATGGAGAGTCCGTTACTCTCTTCCCAGGTTAGACCTGATGGAGAGTCCATTACTCCCTTCCCAGGTTAGACCTGGATGCACAAGAGAGACAAGTGCCCTATCCAAGTATCTACCAGAACGAGGCAGTTTTTAAGAATATGGACATTAATGTTCAGACTGAAAAAGGAAGCTGGAGAGAAGACTCAGGGTTACCATCACCTGCTGCTCTTGCTGGTTCCCGGCAGCTGTCAGGCAGCACACCTTACAAGAGTCTGCAATCTCCAGCTTCAGGAGACTTGACACCTTTTTCTGGCCACCTACGTGAGTGTGTAGTATAGACATACATGCAGGCATGCATTTAAATTTTTAAAAATTATTAAAACTTTTTTTGGTTTTTCAAGACAGGGTTTCTCTGTGTAGTCCTGGCTGTCCTGGAGCTCACTCTGTAGACAAGACTGGCCTCGAACTCAGAAATCTGCCTGCCTCTGCCTCCCAAGTGCTGGGATTAAAGGCATGTGCCACTACTGCCAGGCTATTGAAACTTTTAAAAGACCTTAAAATATAAAATAATAAGGCACCTCAGTAATTAAAATCTTCACTTAAATTTTTTTTTTCAAAAAAGGAGACACCTGACAAAACAGAACGGAACCCAGGTGCACAGGAAAGGTCTGGGGCTGTCTTTGCTCGTCTTTTACAAAGAGCCCTCCTGCTGCGTAGAGTGCCACCCCTGGGCTTGGCTCAGGTGACTGAGTGCAAAGCAGCTACCTTCGCTGACCTCACTCCCAGGGCAGGACACTGTTCACTACTTTGGGATCTTATCCACAAGAACATCCACACAGCCTAAGGACATGCTTTCTTCAGATGGGAATTAGGACTCACCATACAAAGAAATTCTGCTGCAAACCTTACCCGAAGAGCATAGATAGGAAAGTGCTGAGGGAGGCAACACAAATGTGTCTACACTGAGGGAGGCCAGTAAGCCATTCCCGTGACCTTTACCAGGCACACGCAGCATTCTAAGGAGCTTGAGGACACTTTATTAATAAAAACAAAACATCTCCCACCTTCCAGGGTGGGGTGAGAATGAGGAGACAAAGAACATGTAATAAGTAACGTGTGCTGTGGAGGATGGAGGTAGGAGCTGTGGATAGAGGGGGCAGGCAGGATGAGTGGGTGGTGGGTGAGCTCAGGTTAAATAACCAGATGACTGCAGAATACACTTGCAAAGGGGTCAAAGCCAGAGATAATGTGCTTTTATAATTTATTCTTGAGACAGGGTCCCACTGTGTAGCCCTAGCTGTCCTGGAACTCTCTATGTAGACCAGGCTGGCCTCGAACTCACAGACTCACCTCCACCTGCCTCTACCTTTTGAGTGCTTGAGTGCTGTGCCCATTCCTGTGCCTTTAAAGGAACAAGGAGGCTGGAGGGGAATAGTAGAGTCACAGAACTGCTGAGTGAAGAGCCAGCAGGACCAGGGACGGCTGCTGCTTGGAGGGAAGTAAGCAGAGGCCTGGCTGCTCTGCTGAGCAGAGCAAGGAGTATGGATGGCTACATCTCAGGCCAGGGCAGCTAGGGTGCTAGCACAGCAGCACAGGCATGACAACGTAGGCTTCATCAGGACAGCACCAGCCTCTTCCATACTCTGAAAGCAGAGTTGGCAGGATTTACTGTGGGGGAGAGAAGTCTCCAGAGTGGCTCAGGGCCCAGCAGGGCAGGAACTCTGGTCTGCGCCCATTTTGTTAGGCATGAGTTGAAAACATTCACACTATCTATATAGGCAGCAGGAGGTAGGTTTGAGAAATCCCATCCCTAAATGAGACCACTGGGGGACAGCTGTCACTGGGGGAGCCCTGGGATCCTGCTGCAGCAGGAGGAGGTGAGGTGGTATGACAGCAGCCACAGCTAAGAAAGCACAAGCAGCAGCTAGTGAAAGGGCTGAGGTCCAGCTCTTAGCACCTCTGGGCTAGCACCAGCTACATCTCCACATAGACCTGAAGGAGGCCGCAGCTAGCCATGAGCTGAGTTGCTCTGGTTTTGGTTCACCTTACTCTTAGCTGCTCCAAACTGTCCTAGAAATAAGTGAGTGTGCACTAAATACGACTCTGGCATCTACAATTGTTAACTTGCATGTCTTCCTCTCTAAGATGGGAGTAACTGAGGTCCAGACACTAATCTTTAAGGCTGTGGCAAAAAATCAATAGAATCTTTTCAAAACCTGAAAGCCACTGACAGCAGTCCACGCTGCAGGAGCATCCTAAAAACATACACAACAGGCTAAAGAAATATAGCTTGAGTGAGTGAGACAACTGCACACACACGTTTTTAATTGGGCAGCAGCACCATTAACCTAAGAACCTGACTTAATTCCATGGTTAACATTTTGCATGACTGTAGTGGAAATGGATATTCATGTGGAAATGGTAGTCTGTGACATCACAGCCACTGACTGTATCAACCAACCGCTGCTATAGGTCTGTGGTGAAGCCTTGGCTTTTGTTCGGCTTTTGTGCGGTGTGGAAGTGGTTCCTGAATTTTCAACAAAATGCCCTTTTCCTTTGGTTTCCACTGTGATGAGTAACTTGTGTAAGTGAAGCTATTGGAGATATGAGAAACTAGAGATGGAGAATACACATTCCATAACACTTGCAGAAGAGAAACATTCACATTTACCTTACCAGCAGGTAGCTATGGCTTTTGGGTAATGGTTTCTCACACAGAGTAAATGTTAACTCGTCATATGAAGCAGTTCTTCTGAGTGCTAGTGAAGTGGCCTGCTTACCACTTCCATCTCATGGTGACTAACAGGAAGCATTCTCTCAGTCATCAAGGACCACAGATCCTATTTATCCTCACTGAGCTCCATGCTGCCTCATACACCCCGGCCTGCGGCCTTCCTGTGCTCCATGCTGCCTCACACACCCCGGCCTGCAGCCTTCCTGTGCTCCATGCTGCCTCACACACCCCGGCCTGCGGCCTTCCTGTGCTCCATCACTAACCACCTGCTTTTGAGAATTCATTCGCTTAGTGTTAAAACTGAAAACTTGATCCTCCTCAGCAAGCAATTTCTTTTAAAAAATCTGACCAGGGGAGCTAGAGAGATGGCTCAGTGGTTAAGAGCATCGACTGCTCTTCCGAAGGCCTGAGTTCAAATCCCAGCAACCACATGGTGGCTCACAACCATCTGTAATGAGATCTGAGACCTTTTCTGAAGAGTCTGAAGACAGCTACAGTGTAATTACATATAATAAATAAATAAATCTTTTGTTTGTTTGTTTGTTTGTTTTTCCAGACAGGGTTTCTCTGTATAGCCCTGGCTGTCCTAGAATTCACTCTGTAGACCTCGAACTCAGAAATCCACCTGCCTCTGCCTCCTAAGTGCTGGGATTAAAGGCCACCACCATCTGGCTAATAAATAAATCTTAAAAAAAAAAAAAAAAAAATCTGACCAGGGCTGGAGAGATGGCTCAGCGGTTAAGAACACTGGCAGTTCTTTCACAGGACCTTGGTTTAATTCCCAGCATCTACATGGCAGCTCACAACTGTTTGTAACTCCTATTCCAGGGGATTCAGCACCTTCACACAGACACAAGTACAGGCAAAACACCTTTGTACATTTTTTTAACCAATGTACATTTTTAAAAAGATTAATTAATTAAAACAAAAAACAAACAAGTAAAAAACCCATCTGACCAGCACAGTGGTACAGTAAGGACGACTGTCACCTGACAACCTGATCCCCGGAGCCCTGCCCTCCACCCCTGTGCTATGGCTGTATAAAGTAGACAGGCGAGTGACAGGCGAGGCCTACATGACTGGGCAGCACTTACTTCAGAACCTGTAAGAGTCCAGGCGTCACAGATGTTGGTCTCACCATTCCAGCTCCACTAATGGTCCCCAGATGAACCTGAGGATAATACACCGTCCGAAGAGCTAGTCTCGAAGACTGCAGTCGCGTCTTAATGACTTCTAGTGGACATGTGAAAATAGCACCAACTGTGCCCCCGCACCTGCAGGATCAGAAGGCAGCACACATCTGTCAGCAAATGTGATGGACATCTAGTCTTTTCCTCTAAAACAGAGTACCTGTGTTCATTTCATAGAACTTCAAGGACTTATTAGTTGAGGCTCCAGAACTAAAGAGAGCCACTTTACAGTGACCCGTCAGCTCAGATGCCACATGGCTACTTGCCAAAAGTTTGGTGTCATCCTTCTGTAGCTCCATATAGTACTGCAACCAATTCTCACTGCTGGCCTCATCCAGTCTCGCCATGAGACTTGCCATGAACAATCTAGAAAGCACATGGAAGCTTCAGTTCTGCCCTCGTAACACGCTGAACTTCTTTTAAACACATTCACACTAGACAGGCTCACACTAGGCAGGTGCTCTGGGCGATACTCACAGACCTTTTCATTTTACTTCAGGACAAGGGCTCACTAAATTCTCCAGCTTGCAATTCTCCTGCCTCAGTGTCCTGAGCAGCTAGTCACAGGTGTATACCACTACACTGAGCTTAAATGCCTCTCTTCAAGACAGCACACTTGTTTATCCTAAACTACCTCTTTCTACCTTCTCTTCCAGGACACTATCTACAAACCATGCTGGATGGGCTAGTTACAGAAATAATGCCATGTGCCATCTAAAGTCACCACTCATACAACAGGGACTTTCCTCCCTGGAAAACATGGCCCTACAGCAGAGCAAGTCCAAGCCGGGTCCCGGGGTCTCACTCATCTTTGCATCTGTGGCATCAGGACCAAACAAGTTCACAAATAGTAAAGGATTATTCAGTTGAGAATTCACAGAGACAGTCTCCTTTCTTTCTTTCTTTTTTTTTTTTTAAAAACTTTTATTGCATTATGATGAGAAAAGTTACATGATT